>NC_088780.1:76266577-76603392 GCF_958450345.1 Calliphora vicina
TACATTACATACATTACATACATTACATACATTACATACATTACATACATTACATACATTACATACATTACATACATTACATACATTACATACATTACATACATTACATACATTACATACATTACATACATTACATACATTACATACATTACATACATTACATACATTACATACATTACATACATTACATACATTACATACATTACATACATTACATACATTACATACATTACATACATTACATACATTACATACATTACATACATTACATACATTACATACATTACATACATTACATACATTACATACATTACATACATTACATACATTACATACATTACATACATTACATACATTACATACATTACATACATTACATACATTACATACATTACATACATTACATACATTACATACATTACATACATTACATACATTACATACATTACATACATTACATACATTACATACATTACATACATTACATACATTACATACATTACATACATTACATACATTACATACATTACATACATTACATACATTACATACATTACATACATTACATACATTACATACATTACATACATTACATACATTACATACATTACATACATTACATACATTACATACATTACATACATTACATACATTACATACATTACATACATTACATACATTACATACATTACATACATTACATACATTACATACATTACATACATTACATACATTACATACATTACATACATTACATACATTACATACATTACATACATTACATACATTACATACATTACATACATTACATACATTACATACATTACATACATTACATACATTACATACATTACATACATTACATACATTACATACATTACATACATTACATACATTACATACATTACATACATTACATACATTACATACATTACATACATTACATACATTACATACATTACATACATTACATACATTACATACATTACATACATTACATACATTACATACATTACATACATTACATACATTACATACATTACATACATTACATACATTACATACATTACATACATTACATACATTACATACATTACATACATTACATACATTACATACATTACATACATTACATACATTACATACATTACATACATTACATACATTACATACATTACATACATTACATACATTACATACATTACATACATTACATACATTACATACATTACATACATTACATACATTACATACATTACATACATTACATACATTACATACATTACATACATTACATACATTACATACATTACATACATTACATACATTACATACATTACATACATTACATACATTACATACATTACATACATTACATACATTACATACATTACATACATTACATACATTACATACATTACATACATTACATACATTACATACATTACATACATTACATACATTACATACATTACATACATTACATACATTACATACATTACATACATTACATACATTACATACATTACATACATTACATACATTACATACATTACATACATTACATACATTACATACATTACATACATTACATACATTACATACATTACATACATTACATACATTACATACATTACATACATTACATACATTACATACATTACATACATTACATACATTACATACATTACATACATTACATACATTACATACATTACATACATTACATACATTACATACATTACATACATTACATACATTACATACATTACATACATTACATACATTACATACATTACATACATTACATACATTACATACATTACATACATTACATACATTACATACATTACATACATTACATACATTACATACATTACATACATTACATACATTACATACATTACATACATTACATACATTACATACATTACATACATTACATACATTACATACATTACATACATTACATACATTACATACATTACATACATTACATACATTACATACATTACATACATTACATACATTACATACATTACATACATTACATACATTACATACATTACATACATTACATACATTACATACATTACATACATTACATACATTACATACATTACATACATTACATACATTACATACATTACATACATTACATACATTACATACATTACATACATTACATACATTACATACATTACATACATTACATACATTACATACATTACATACATTACATACATTACATACATTACATACATTACATACATTACATACATTACATACATTACATACATTACATACATTACATACATTACATACATTACATACATTACATACATTACATACATTACATACATTACATACATTACATACATTACATACATTACATACATTACATACATTACATACATTACATACATTACATACATTACATACATTACATACATTACATACATTACATACATTACATACATTACATACATTACATACATTACATACATTACATACATTACATACATTACATACATTACATACATTACATACATTACATACATTACATACATTACATACATTACATACATTACATACATTACATACATTACATACATTACATACATTACATACATTACATACATTACATACATTACATACATTACATACATTACATACATTACATACATTACATACATTACATACATTACATACATTACATACATTACATACATTACATACATTACATACATTACATACATTACATACATTACATACATTACATACATTACATACATTACATACATTACATACATTACATACATTACATACATTACATACATTACATACATTACATACATTACATACATTACATACATTACATACATTACATACATTACATACATTACATACATTACATACATTACATACATTACATACATTACATACATTACATACATTACATACATTACATACATTACATACATTACATACATTACATACATTACATACATTACATACATTACATACATTACATACATTACATACATTACATACATTACATACATTACATACATTACATACATTACATACATTACATACATTACATACATTACATACATTACATACATTACATACATTACATACATTACATACATTACATACATTACATACATTACATACATTACATACATTACATACATTACATACATTACATACATTACATACATTACATACATTACATACATTACATACATTACATACATTACATACATTACATACATTACATACATTACATACATTACATACATTACATACATTACATACATTACATACATTACATACATTACATACATTACATACATTACATACATTACATACATTACATACATTACATACATTACATACATTACATACATTACATACATTACATACATTACATACATTACATACATTACATACATTACATACATTACATACATTACATACATTACATACATTACATACATTACATACATTACATACATTACATACATTACATACATTACATACATTACATACATTACATACATTACATACATTACATACATTACATACATTACATACATTACATACATTACATACATTACATACATTACATACATTACATACATTACATACATTACATACATTACATACATTACATACATTACATACATTACATACATTACATACATTACATACATTACATACATTACATACATTACATACATTACATACATTACATACATTACATACATTACATACATTACATACATTACATACATTACATACATTACATACATTACATACATTACATACATTACATACATTACATACATTACATACATTACATACATTACATACATTACATACATTACATACATTACATACATTACATACATTACATACATTACATACATTACATACATTACATACATTACATACATTACATACATTACATACATTACATACATTACATACATTACATACATTACATACATTACATACATTACATACATTACATACATTACATACATTACATACATTACATACATTACATACATTACATACATTACATACATTACATACATTACATACATTACATACATTACATACATTACATACATACATTACATACATTACATACATTACATACATTACATACATTACATACATTACATACATTACATACATTACATACATTACATACATTACATACATTACATACATTACATACATTACATACATTACATACATTACATACATTACATACATTACATACATTACATACATTACATACATTACATACATTACATACATTACATACATTACATACATTACATACATTACATACATTACATACATTACATACATTACATACATTACATACATTACATACATTACATACATTACATACATTACATACATTACATACATTACATACATTACATACATTACATACATTACATACATTACATACATTACATACATTACATACATTACATACATTACATACATTACATACATTACATACATTACATACATTACATACATTACATACATTACATACATTACATACATTACATACATTACATACATTACATACATTACATACATTACATACATTACATACATTACATACATTACATACATTACATACATTACATACATTACATACATTACATACATTACATACATTACATACATTACATACATTACATACATTACATACATTACATACATTACATACATTACATACATTACATACATTACATACATTACATACATTACATACATTACATACATTACATACATTACATACATTACATACATTACATACATTACATACATTACATACATTACATACATTACATACATTACATACATTACATACATTACATACATTACATACATTACATACATTACATACATTACATACATTACATACATTACATACATTACATACATTACATACATTACATACATTACATACATTACATACATTACATACATTACATACATTACATACATTACATACATTACATACATTACATACATTACATACATTACATACATTACATACATTACATACATTACATACATTACATACATTACATACATTACATACATTACATACATTACATACATTACATACATTACATACATTACATACATTACATACATTACATACATTACATACATTACATACATTACATACATTACATACATTACATACATTACATACATTACATACATTACATACATTACATACATTACATACATTACATACATTACATACATTACATACATTACATACATTACATACATTACATACATTACATACATTACATACATTACATACATTACATACATTACATACATTACATACATTACATACATTACATACATTACATACATTACATACATTACATACATTACATACATTACATACATTACATACATTACATACATTACATACATTACATACATTACATACATTACATACATTACATACATTACATACATTACATACATTACATACATTACATACATTACATACATTACATACATTACATACATTACATACATTACATACATTACATACATTACATACATTACATACATTACATACATTACATACATTACATACATTACATACATTACATACATTACATACATTACATACATTACATACATTACATACATTACATACATTACATACATTACATACATTACATACATTACATACATTACATACATTACATACATTACATACATTACATACATTACATACATTACATACATTACATACATTACATACATTACATACATTACATACATTACATACATTACATACATTACATACATTACATACATTACATACATTACATACATTACATACATTACATACATTACATACATTACATACATTACATACATTACATACATTACATACATTACATACATTACATACATTACATACATTACATACATTACATACATTACATACATTACATACATTACATACATTACATACATTACATACATTACATACATTACATACATTACATACATTACATACATTACATACATTACATACATTACATACATTACATACATTACATACATTACATACATTACATACATTACATACATTACATACATTACATACATTACATACATTACATACATTACATACATTACATACATTACATACATTACATACATTACATACATTACATACATTACATACATTACATACATTACATACATTACATACATTACATACATTACATACATTACATACATTACATACATTACATACATTACATACATTACATACATTACATACATTACATACATTACATACATTACATACATTACATACATTACATACATTACATACATTACATACATTACATACATTACATACATTACATACATTACATACATTACATACATTACATACATTACATACATTACATACATTACATACATTACATACATTACATACATTACATACATTACATACATTACATACATTACATACATTACATACATTACATACATTACATACATTACATACATTACATACATTACATACATTACATACATTACATACATTACATACATTACATACATTACATACATTACATACATTACATACATTACATACATTACATACATTACATACATTACATACATTACATACATTACATACATTACATACATTACATACATTACATACATTACATACATTACATACATTACATACATTACATACATTACATACATTACATACATTACATACATTACATACATTACATACATTACATACATTACATACATTACATACATTACATACATTACATACATTACATACATTACATACATTACATACATTACATACATTACATACATTACATACATTACATACATTACATACATTACATACATTACATACATTACATACATTACATACATTACATACATTACATACATTACATACATTACATACATTACATACATTACATACATTACATACATTACATACATTACATACATTACATACATTACATACATTACATACATTACATACATTACATACATTACATACATTACATACATTACATACATTACATACATTACATACATTACATACATTACATACATTACATACATTACATACATTACATACATTACATACATTACATACATTACATACATTACATACATTACATACATTACATACATTACATACATTACATACATTACATACATTACATACATTACATACATTACATACATTACATACATTACATACATTACATACATTACATACATTACATACATTACATACATTACATACATTACATACATTACATACATTACATACATTACATACATTACATACATTACATACATTACATACATTACATACATTACATACATTACATACATTACATACATTACATACATTACATACATTACATACATTACATACATTACATACATTACATACATTACATACATTACATACATTACATACATTACATACATTACATACATTACATACATTACATACATTACATACATTACATACATTACATACATTACATACATTACATACATTACATACATTACATACATTACATACATTACATACATTACATACATTACATACATTACATACATTACATACATTACATACATTACATACATTACATACATTACATACATTACATACATTACATACATTACATACATTACATACATTACATACATTACATACATTACATACATTACATACATTACATACATTACATACATTACATACATTACATACATTACATACATTACATACATTACATACATTACATACATTACATACATTACATACATTACATACATTACATACATTACATACATTACATACATTACATACATTACATACATTACATACATTACATACATTACATACATTACATACATTACATACATTACATACATTACATACATTACATACATTACATACATTACATACATTACATACATTACATACATTACATACATTACATACATTACATACATTACATACATTACATACATTACATACATTACATACATTACATACATTACATACATTACATACATTACATACATTACATACATTACATACATTACATACATTACATACATTACATACATTACATACATTACATACATTACATACATTACATACATTACATACATTACATACATTACATACATTACATACATTACATACATTACATACATTACATACATTACATACATTACATACATTACATACATTACATACATTACATACATTACATACATTACATACATTACATACATTACATACATTACATACATTACATACATTACATACATTACATACATTACATACATTACATACATTACATACATTACATACATTACATACATTACATACATTACATACATTACATACATTACATACATTACATACATTACATACATTACATACATTACATACATTACATACATTACATACATTACATACATTACATACATTACATACATTACATACATTACATACATTACATACATTACATACATTACATACATTACATACATTACATACATTACATACATTACATACATTACATACATTACATACATTACATACATTACATACATTACATACATTACATACATTACATACATTACATACATTACATACATTACATACATTACATACATTACATACATTACATACATTACATACATTACATACATTACATACATTACATACATTACATACATTACATACATTACATACATTACATACATTACATACATTACATACATTACATACATTACATACATTACATACATTACATACATTACATACATTACATACATTACATACATTACATACATTACATACATTACATACATTACATACATTACATACATTACATACATTACATACATTACATACATTACATACATTACATACATTACATACATTACATACATTACATACATTACATACATTACATACATTACATACATTACATACATTACATACATTACATACATTACATACATTACATACATTACATACATTACATACATTACATACATTACATACATTACATACATTACATACATTACATACATTACATACATTACATACATTACATACATTACATACATTACATACATTACATACATTACATACATTACATACATTACATACATTACATACATTACATACATTACATACATTACATACATTACATACATTACATACATTACATACATTACATACATTACATACATTACATACATTACATACATTACATACATTACATACATTACATACATTACATACATTACATACATTACATACATTACATACATTACATACATTACATACATTACATACATTACATACATTACATACATTACATACATTACATACATTACATACATTACATACATTACATACATTACATACATTACATACATTACATACATTACATACATTACATACATTACATACATTACATACATTACATACATTACATACATTACATACATTACATACATTACATACATTACATACATTACATACATTACATACATTACATACATTACATACATTACATACATTACATACATTACATACATTACATACATTACATACATTACATACATTACATACATTACATACATTACATACATTACATACATTACATACATTACATACATTACATACATTACATACATTACATACATTACATACATTACATACATTACATACATTACATACATTACATACATTACATACATTACATACATTACATACATTACATACATTACATACATTACATACATTACATACATTACATACATTACATACATTACATACATTACATACATTACATACATTACATACATTACATACATTACATACATTACATACATTACATACATTACATACATTACATACATTACATACATTACATACATTACATACATTACATACATTACATACATTACATACATTACATACATTACATACATTACATACATTACATACATTACATACATTACATACATTACATACATTACATACATTACATACATTACATACATTACATACATTACATACATTACATACATTACATACATTACATACATTACATACATTACATACATTACATACATTACATACATTACATACATTACATACATTACATACATTACATACATTACATACATTACATACATTACATACATTACATACATTACATACATTACATACATTACATACATTACATACATTACATACATTACATACATTACATACATTACATACATTACATACATTACATACATTACATACATTACATACATTACATACATTACATACATTACATACATTACATACATTACATACATTACATACATTACATACATTACATACATTACATACATTACATACATTACATACATTACATACATTACATACATTACATACATTACATACATTACATACATTACATACATTACATACATTACATACATTACATACATTACATACATTACATACATTACATACATTACATACATTACATACATTACATACATTACATACATTACATACATTACATACATTACATACATTACATACATTACATACATTACATACATTACATACATTACATACATTACATACATTACATACATTACATACATTACATACATTACATACATTACATACATTACATACATTACATACATTACATACATTACATACATTACATACATTACATACATTACATACATTACATACATTACATACATTACATACATTACATACATTACATACATTACATACATTACATACATTACATACATTACATACATTACATACATTACATACATTACATACATTACATACATTACATACATTACATACATTACATACATTACATACATTACATACATTACATACATTACATACATTACATACATTACATACATTACATACATTACATACATTACATACATTACATACATTACATACATTACATACATTACATACATTACATACATTACATACATTACATACATTACATACATTACATACATTACATACATTACATACATTACATACATTACATACATTACATACATTACATACATTACATACATTACATACATTACATACATTACATACATTACATACATTACATACATTACATACATTACATACATTACATACATTACATACATTACATACATTACATACATTACATACATTACATACATTACATACATTACATACATTACATACATTACATACATTACATACATTACATACATTACATACATTACATACATTACATACATTACATACATTACATACATTACATACATTACATACATTACATTTTGTCCATTTTGGAAAAAAAAAGTCAAAAAGGTTTTTGATTTTTCAAAAAAAAGTAAAAAATTGTATGTCTTGAGTTACAAAACATTTTTTTTATAGATATCCCACTCGCATCCCACTAAGCGACAAAAAGGGTGTTAAAGGAAAACACATAAGCTTTCTTCTGAGAAAAAAAAAAAAATAAAAAATGGGTCCATTTTTTTAAAAAAAAGTCAACAAAGTTTTTGATTTTGCAAAAAAAATCAAAAATTTTAAATCTTGAGTTACAAAATATTTTTTTTGATAGATATCCCACTCGCATCCCACTAAGCGACCATATAGGTCGCTTAGGAAAAGACCTAAGCTTTCTTAAAAAAAATAAATAAAAAGGGCCCATTTTGAAAAAAAAGTCAAAAATATTTTTGATTTAAAAAAAAAAAAATCAAAAATATTTTATTAAATTTTTTTAATTTTTTTTTTTTCGAAAGATTGCATAAATAGCTATCTAAACTATTTGGGACACATTTTGCTAAGAACAATAGGTAATAAGTTATATGGATAAAAAAAAACACCTGTTTGGCCAAAATGTCAAATTTTGACCTCCAATAACTCAGAGAGTTCTTGACCGATCTTGTTGAAAAATGGTGTCCGAATTACTATCCAATTGGTGCAAATTTCATCGAAAATTTTAAATCTTGAGTTACAAAATATTTTTTTTGATAGATATCCCACTCGCATCCCACTAAGCGACCATATAGGTCGCTTAGGAAAAGACCTAAGCTTTCTTAAAAAAAATAAATAAAAAGGGCCCATTTTGAAAAAAAAGTCAAAAATATTTTTGATTTAAAAAAAAAAAAATCAAAAATATTTTATTAAATTTTTTTAATTTTTTTTTTTTCGAAAGATTGCATAAATAGCTATCTAAACTATTTGGGACACATTTTGCTAAGAACAATAGGTAATAAGTTATATGGATAAAAAAAAACACCTGTTTCGCCAAAATGTCAAATTTTGACCTCCAATAACTCAGAGAGTTCTTGACCGATCTTGTTGAAAAATGGTGTCCGAATTACTATCCAATTGGTGCAAATTTCATCGCGATCGGAAGACATCGATTTCAAAAGTTGGTTCACTTGACGTGAAATGCCCCATATATATATTTTTTCTTCCAAAAGTTAATTCAATTGAATTGGATTTAATTAAATTAAATTATTTCGACATTTTACGAAATTAAAAGCAATTTTTTTAATATGTTGAATTTTTTTTATATTTTAGTTGTTGCTATAAAATTTTTCTATTGTTACAATTTGTTGTTAACATTCTAACGTTAAAATTAGCTTACTGATAAGATTTCAAACTTTAAAAGTTTCTTAAAATTTTTTATGATTAAGATTTTCTGTTATTATATATCAGAGATAAAAATAAGCAACTTTTCGACAAATATCTTATAAGTATTAGAAACTTTATGAATATCTTTTTCCTTTCAAATAAATGTTTCATGAAATTCTAAATACTTTTGGTTTTGATTTCCGATTTTCTATCTAGGTAGGTTTGTAGAAATGGGATCATGTTATCAAAATTTAGGATGAATTGGTTCATGATCATGGTTGGGAGGGCTTATTTCGTAATAACACCTAAGACGCAGAAGGTAAACTTTTCAGAATTCTATAACTCTTCGCTTTTGCTTCCTTTTCTGTCCCATCTATCTTCTCCCTTTCTTTTTAAATACAGCATGCTAAATTAAAATAATTACTGTAGCTAAACAAGATATATAATGGCAAAGAATTCCACCATTAGCCGACGAGCAAGAAGCTGGAGAAAAATGCATGCTGAAGCCATTAAAACCCTTGAACATAAGTTATTAAAATTGAAAAAGGTTACATGCTACACTACATCAAACCCAAAAGCAAAAACAACCACAGGCAACTTTGTAACGATTCACTTACATGTGGTCTACCATTTGGGGAACAGGGCTACTTAATATAACGGCCGTGCTCGTCGGTGGGGAGGGTTGGTTAAGTTCCCAGTTATTGTAATTAAATTCTGAATCAGTTACATGAAATTTTAAACTTTAAGTAGCCAATAAATATCAATAAAACATACAGATAACAAGTTGAAAAGAAAGAGAATAAATATTTGATGATGACTGATGTGTAGCTGAAGGTGTCAGTTGCTACACAAGTCCTTGCCCACCCGCCATGGTGACTTAAAATTAATATTTTTTGTCAGCCCAATAAAAATCAAAATAAAACTTCCTAACTACCCCATATCCGATTCTTCACTTTTCGTAATAAATAATAACAAATTCAATAATTCATATTCAAAACATTACAACAAACCAAACATATTTATTATAGTTTAAACAATTAAATTAAAATTTATTAATAGTATATATAATTTGAAATTTTTAAATATGAAATTAAATTGGTCTCTCTAAATTATTAAGTTAATAATGTAATTTTTAAAAGATTCTAATTGTTAAAGTATTTAGGATATTTTACGAAAGTAGGGGTTGAATATAGGGTGTAATATAACAAACAAAAAAAATCAAACTTAATATGAATATTTAGGAATAATTAATGAAATTATAACTTAATAAGTTATATATGATATTCATATTTTGTTAATTTTAATATTAAATGTGTGAAGTTTGATAATATAAAATATAGAAAACTCAACTTACAGTTCTTTGTCCATCGATGTCAGCCGGCGCCAGATGACTTGATTATGACGATTTGAGTTGTAGATTTAAGTAATATTATCCAAAAAAAATTAGTGTAGTGTATAAAGTTTATGTTTAAGTGTAGGGTGTATGTATAAGTAGGTTTGTATGAATGTTTATTTAATCTGTATGTTGGATATGTTTAGGTGACCATATAAATTTAATGTTTACAATCTTAAAATGAAAATTGTAATGAAAATTAATTAAAAAAAACGGTTAAACCAAAATATAGAAAGTTTAATTTAGAATTTAGAAAATTAAAATTTTAGAAAAACTGGAGAATTTATATTACAAGTTAAAAATTTGATGAGTTCAGGATGATTAATGATGAAAATTTAAAAATTTGAAAGTGCTTATAGAATTGTTAAGAAAATTTGTAGTTGTCTAATTAATATGTCAGTTACTAAATCAATTAGTATGATGACATTAAATATTGCATCATATAAAATTTTAAATCGCAAGTAAACCTGGTCACCCCAATGATTATTGGAATAGAGGATTTATCCTCCTATTCCTTATCTTGAAAATTTGTGATATCAGGTACTTAATATTGTAATTGTCTTTAGGATATAAAATTGTATTTGCTTCTTTTAATGTGAAATTTGGATGTTTTCTTCAGGACACTGAATTTTCTTGAATTTAAGTATATTTTTCGAGTTTTCTTTCTCAATGAAATAGCTTTCTGATTTAAAATGACCATCAATAATAATGAAATTCCAACATCCTAAAATTATTTGAACCAAAATATTCTATAAAAAAAATCAAGACTATCCTTACCAATTATCCTTTATTCCTTGTTCCTTTCGAATCACACTTCCCATAAATCTTAATCTGCTTGCACAAATTTTCAAATTAAACAAAAAAATTATTGTTTGCAACTGTTTGAACTGATAACTATTTTTCGAATGAAAATATTTTTTCAAATTTTGATGTAATTCAGGAAAACAAAATCAAAGCATATTCAGGATTTTTAATAAAACAATAACTATTCTGAATACAGTAAATTTTCTTACACCCAAATAAAAATGTTAATAGAAATGAAATTTCAAATGGTCGCCATCACAAAGCAGATTTAATATCAAGCCAGCTGCAATATTATATCTGAAAAAAGCGACAAGTTTATCGGATAATGACTTGAGAGATAATTATGTCCATATATCCTTAATATGGTACACTCCAATATGTCCACCATTCAAATCTTCGAGCTCGTAGTTGACATTACCGATTCTTCTTTTCACCAACGCTCTTACTCCAGTTGGTGCAAGTTTTGCATTGAAATTCTCTACTAAAGAACTTTGTACAAAATTTCGGCGAATTACCACCTGACCAATATTAAATTCTCGTTTGCGAGATCTTAAGTTGTACGATTTCACATTCCGATCATATGCCTCCTTAATTTTTGCCCTTATAGAGTCCCGCAAAAGTTGAAAATTATCCTGTCTGCCAAAAGTTTAAAATTTCGTAAAATTCTGTAGTCATTTCCGTGATTCATCATCGTTTGTCCAAACACTAGCTCATAAGGGGTACGTCTCGTCGTCTGGTGTACGCTGCTGCGAATTGCACAAGTGATATTTGGCAAATATTCGTCCCATTTTTGTTGATCATTACTAAGATAAGATCTGAGAGCGTCATTGATGGATCGATTTACTCTTTCACTTGCATTAGATTGCGGACTGTGAACAGCAGTATATTGATGGTTTATACCATATTTGTCTAGTAATGTATTAAAATCCTTTTACTTGAACTGGCTTCCATTATCAGAAATGATAATTTCTGGAACACCATAACATGGGAAAATTTCGTTATTAATGTAGTCAATTATAGGTTTCGTTGTAAATTTTCTTAAAGGCTTCAAAAAGATAAACTTGCTAAAATGGTCTAAAATAATGAATATGCCTATATTTCCATTTTTGCTTCTTGGAAAAGGCCCAATAAGATCTACATAAAGACGTTGAAATGGCCTTTCTGTGTTAACAATTTCACCCATCGGTGGTTTAAGGGATGAAGTTGGAGCCTTCGATGTCTTGCAGGAAACACAATTCATCACATAATTCTTAACATCGGTGACAAGCCGAGGCCAATAAAAAAAATTGACGAATTCGATTAATAGTTTTGGCTATACCACCATGAGCTGTGTTAGGAGTGTCATGTGCTGCATATATGACATCGTTTCTAAGTTCTTCGGGAACAAACAGCTTTTGTAGATAAATTTATCTACAATACGATAGTCCGGTAATTGTGAATTCGCAAATTCTTCTCTTAAATGAGTGTAATTATCACTTTCGAAGCCTTTAGATTCAAGGTCAATAGAAGGAAGGATTTCTAACTCTAACTCATCTATGTTTGATTCGTTTTCGAAAGCTCGAGATAGAGCATCAGACATAACATTGTCCTTGCCTTTGCGGTGTTCAATTACGAAATCAAATCCCTGCAATTTGAGGGCCCATCTGGCCAATCGTCCAGACAAGTCCTTCTGCCTCATGAGCCACTTTAGGCTTGCGTGATCCGTTATGACCCTAAATTCGTGCCCTTCAATGTAGGCTCTAAACTTCCTAATTGCCAGAATAACCGCTAAACACTCCAATTCGGTAATCGAATAATTTCTCTGGGCCTTATTTAATTTTTGCGACATGTAAGCAATCGGCCTCTCATTTCCATCATTGTCAAGTTGCTCCAATACTGCGCCTATACCGAATGTGCTTGCGTCGCATTGAAGGATGAAGGGTTTCTCAAAATCAGCGTGTACTAATACGTGTGCAGATATTAACTTCTCCTTGATTGTCTCGAAGGAATTTTGGGCATCTTCTGTCCATAAGAAAGTTTTGCGTTTAGATAATAGTTCTGTCAGAGGAAAGGAAATGGTGGCGTAGTCATCAATGAACCGACGATACCAGCCGGCCATGCCTAGAAATTGGCGAAGTTGTGGGACTGATTTGGGTGTTGGAAATTGGGAAATAGCCGTAACCTTTCCAGGATCGACTTTTAAAGAACCTTCGCCGACAATATATCCCAGGTACTGAACTTGTCTAATAGCGAAACAACTTTTCTTTACATTGATGGTCAAATTGGCTCTCCTAAGTTGTGTAGCCACCTCCTGTAAGTGCTGAATGTGTTCGTCAAAATCCTTCGAAATTATTAATAAGTCGTCCAGGTAAACAAAAACATTTGACTTTAAATTATACGGAATGACTTGGTCCATCAGTCTACACATTGTTTGTGGCGCATTACACAATCCAAAAGGCATCCTTGTGAATTGGTATAATGGCCGATTAGGAATTTTGAACACTGTCTTAGGTTTTGAAGCTTCGTCCAATTTAATCTGCCAAAATGCATCCTTGAGATCTACCTTGGAGATAAAATAAATTGGAGGAAGCCTCGAAATAAGTCCGTCAATGTTCGGAATAGGGTAAGCGTCTTTTGTCGTCACTGTGTTTAATTTACGACTGTCCAAACAAAATCGCACTTTTCCAGGTTTCACTATTCGAACGCCTGGAGATGACCATGGAGAAGTCGGACACTCTTCAATGACACCTAATTTCAGCATCCGATCAATTTCCCCGCACAAAAGTTTCTCCCTAGCAGGAGATATCGGGTAATATCTTTGTTTGATCGGAGCTGCTTCACCAGTATCGATTCTATGTTCGATTAAAGATGTACATCCTAACTCATCAACTTCAGAGTTCGGAAATGAGTCAACTATTGTTGGGGGGTGAGTGGGGAAAAATAAACAAAATATTTTAATTGGGTTTAAAAGAAAAAGAAAAGGGTATTAGTTTCAAAATAATTTATATTTATTTGGCGGTTTATTAAAAAACGTACCTTCGGGTTTGGGGGTTGTTCGAGATAATAATCTTCTTTTCGTTTTATTATTATTTACAATCAATTCACAAAAAGTTGTATTATACACTTAAAACTAAAAATTCATGAAACTTAAAATTAGGGTGACCAGCGTAGACATCCCACCCCCTTGCAAGATTGCAACAAGGAGAAACGGAAGCTAGGTGGCCATCGGGTTAAAAATAAAAAAAAAGAAAAATAAATTATATACAAAATTAAAATTCATTCTCTGGCCATCACGTTAATGACGATGGTGGCCGCGTTTGATGTAGATGCCGATTTGTCACTTCCCTTTTTACAACTGCATGAACAAGGAGCTTGGTTGTGGGTAGCGCTCTTCCTGGGTTTCTTTTCGGCTTGTTATTGTTATTATTGTTGGCGTTGGTTTTTGTTGTTGTTGCTGCTGTGTTATTGTTGTTGTTGCTGCTGCCGGCTGCTGTGTTTCTGTGGAAATGCAGCATTGTGTGGTGTTCCTCCAAGCATTCCATGCATCTATCCCTACTGCGACAGTTTTTTACGAAATGGGAGTGGGCTAGGCAATTTATACAATATTTGTACCTTTTCACCGCACTCAGTCGAAGGTAGGAATTTTGGGCATTTCCTCAAGGGATGGTCCTTTTAACAGAGGCGACATTTGGAGCCGGTGTCAGCAATGACCTCATAAAGGGTTTGATTTTCAGGGCGTTCAACGGTCAATCTGCGGGGGCTTCAGACATCTAGTAAAAAAGAATAGAAGAAGAACAACAAAAAGAAACAAATTAATTATGCTCAGGATTAGGAAGCAGTACGAGTTTAACAATTGGCCTCGTTAAAACACCATTGGCGGTTCGAACGTCAGCCACTCGTACTTTCGAATCAGAGCCCATATAAACTCTTACAATTCGACCAAGCTTCCATTCATTGGGGGGCAAATTGTCTTGCCTTATGACAACAAAGTCATTAATTTCGAAATCCTTTTGGGGATACTTCCACTTGTTTCGCTTGTGGAGTTCAACCAAATATTCGTTTTTCCAACGAAGAGCAAAGTAATGATGGAGAATTTTCAACTTTCGCCATCTGTTAGCATATGTCAAAGATTCCTGTGACAAATCTGGTTCCGGGGAGAAAGTATTGTGCTACCTACTAGAAAATGACCAGGACTATCAGTCATTGGACTAAGTGGGCGTGAGTTCAAACATGACTCTATCCTTGCTAACATTGTCGAAAATTCTTCAAATGTGAAACGTTGATCATTAGATATCTTTTTTTTAAAACTCTTTACACCAGCCTCCCATAGTTCACCCATATGTGGAGCTCCAGGGGGTAAAAAATGCCATTCGACTAATTGGAAGGCGTTTCTAGCTATAAGTTAGTGTTTCAAGTCAATTAAAAATTGATTTCGATCCCTTTTCAAAATGTTGGCTGCACCAACGAAAGCAGTTCCATTATCAGAGTAAATGTGACAAGGACAACCGCGTCGGGAGAAGAAACGAGTAAATGCAGCCAAGAAACAGTCAGTGGATATGTCATTTGTGGCCTCAAGATGGATGGCTTTGGTGGCAAAACAAACAAATACAAAAACATATCCTTTTGTTATACGGCAGCCGCGGCCGATATACGATTTTATTTCAAAAGGACCTGCAAAATCAAGTCCTTTATGTGTAAAAGGACGCGTTAGAGTAGTCCTTTCAGGGGGTAGAGCGGACATAATCTGCTGACTTAGCTTCTTTTTGTTTAACGTACATACTTTACAGTTGTGGACAACCGTACGTACCAAAATCTTAAGTTTAGGGATCCAAAATTCGAGTCTGACCAATCGTAACATTAAAGAATTTTCTCCGTGAATTGAATACTTATGAACGTGTTCTAAGTAGAGACGGGTAAATCGACCATTATAGGGTAATAATTTCGGAAAACGTTCATCATAAGTCAAAGTGGGAGACTGTGAAAGTCTACCGTTAACACGCATAAAACCATTTGAGTCAATAAAGGGGTTAAAAACAAGTAGCGAACTCTTACGTGATAAGTTAGATCCAGATTTTAAAATAGAATATTCGGGGAAATGAGTTTCTTGACACACAGACGACTCTTAACAGACGACTCTTAACAAAAGTAACTTCACTTTGACTTATGAGATCCGATAAATGCTTACGAGATTGCCTATGTTTTGGGTGAACAGAGTGAAAAAAACGAAAAAAGCATTGCACGGGCTAAATCTGAAAAACGACCTAAAATCTCTTCAGATATTATTATTTGGGCAGTATTTACATTTACCAAACGGGTTTCCAATTGAGTAGATATTCTCGTCGCGTCTTAACCAAACAGGGCCTTTCCACCAAATATCAGATATAGCAAGTTCTCTAGCCGATATACCACGACTTGCTACATGAGAGTCTACGTGATTCCAATTATCAGTACCAATTTTGTCCAAAATAAACGAAACTCGATTTGCAACAAAAGTTGGCCAGTGGCACGGTGGTTTTTGAAGCCAGGACAATACGATAGTCGAATCAGTCCAATAGAAAGCTTCCAACATGGTAAGATTCAGCTCCGTGCGGAGTGAATGCACCATTTTTGCCAACAGAGTTGCACCGCAGAGCTCTAAACGGGGTAAAGTTTGTACTTTAATTGGCGCAACTTTTGTTTTAGCAGCGAGAAAATTTGTGATAAAATCACCTGACGGGGTTTGGACTCGAATGTATAGAGTGGCAGCATATGCTTTCTCTGAAGCATCACAAAATGCGTGAAGCTGAACTTCACACTGAGGGTTAAAATTAACCCAACGGGGGATTTTAATCCGTTCGATGTTTGGGTAATCATCGACAAATGCGCGCCATCTATTTAACGTCATGGGTTTCAAACATTCGCCCCAATCCGTACTGTCTTTCCAAATTTGTTGCATAATAATTTTAGCAACAATTACTTTCGGCGCTAACCAGCCAACGGGGTCAAATAGCTTGGCTATTTGAGACAAGACAGAACGTTTTGTGACGATAGAACAATCCGGCGTCGGAATTGGCTTGAAGTAAAATGCATCAATGCTCGCATTCCAACGTAAATCCAGAGTTTTTGCATTACTAGCATCTGATAATTTCAAAAAATCGGAATCTAAGAGGTGTTCGGGGGTATATTTTCGAGTAGACTCTCATTATTAGCGGTCCATTTTCGAAGTGAAAATCCAGCAGAATTTAACACATGCGTCAATTCATCACGATTGCGAATTGCTTCTTCGATATTATGTGAACCAGCAAGAACATCGTCCGCATACATTTGCGTACGCAATATATTAGAAGCATTGGGGTATTGAGATTCACAATCATTAGCTAATTAATGTAGAGTTCTGATTGCTAAATATGGGGCACAGTTAACACCAAAAGTAACTGTGGTTAATTCAAAATCTTGAACTTGATCATTCGGGTCTCGACGGAATAAAATTCTCTGAAACGACGCTTGATCTGGTCTAATCAATATTTGCCTGTACATTTTTTCGATGTCGGCATTGAAAACAAATTGAAATAGACGCCAACGAAGGACTAAAATTGTCAAATCGGACTGCAAAGTTGGACCAGGATGCAAAATGTCATTCAGACTCACTCCATTAGAAGAGGGGCTTGATGCGTTATAGACCACACGAAGTTTAGTGGTTGCACTATCAGGCTTAAAAACAGCGTGATGAGGCATGTAATAAATCGTGTTCGGGGTATAAGACAGATCCGCATCAACTTTGACCATATGACCCAGAGTACAATACTCGTTCAAAACCTGATCATATTGTGTCTTAATTTCAGGTGTTCTTACTAATCTAGCTTCGTTCCTAAAAAACTGAGAAAGAGCTGCTTTTCGAGACAGACCAAGTTGTAAATTACTAGGGAATTCAGGCCTAAAGGGCAAGGACACTACGTATCGGCCTTTATCATTCCTATAGGTGGTTTGGCGATACAAATTTTCGCAAAAAGTGTCATCGTTAGACAGTTTCTTCGTCCTGGGTACTTCCTCAATTTCCCAAAATCTGGCAATTCTCTCATTTAAATCCAAATGATTAAAAAATGAGACAACAGAGTTCATTGGATGCGGGTGAGGGACTTTTCCGGTAAGTATCCAGCCGAAAACTGTCTTTTGAGCTATCAATTGACCTTTAGGATGTTTTTGAACATCAGCGAGCATAATTTGGGGATATATATACATAATAACAAGTCCATATGTGAGCATTTTAAATCTGTCATTGGAATTTCGGGTAAATTAAAATCGACAAAATTGGACAGTGAACAAGTATGTAATCGACCAGTAAGCTTTTCGACAACATAAGCTTCAGTTTTTAATTCAAATTCAGGATCTATCGATGATCCGATTGAAATCCTACAGACTTTAGTCGAATTTCCTGCAACAGCGCCGTTAAGACCAAAAATCGTAGTGGCAGGAGCTGAGAAAGTTGGAAGTGACAATTTCCTCTGAAGCTTTTTCGAAATAAACGTGGCTTGCGAAGCAGGGTCAATCAAAGCTCTAGCACCGCGGCGTATATGATTATACAAAATATCTACTACTGTTGTTCCCAGCAAAACTGTCGAATAAGGAGTGGACTGTAATTGAGTAGCAAAGTTTTGAAGTGAACGAGCAGCAGAAGATGTCGATGGTCCTTCATTGATATTAACCACATTTGTGGATGAATTTTGGGGTAAATTTGTAGGGGGATTAGAATTCCTAGAATTCACTGGATTATTTTCCGAAACTTGCCTATTCTGAGCAGATGATTCGGAACGATGAAGTAACGAATGGTGTTTCTGTTTACAAATGTAACAAACATTAGAGCTTTGACATCTCCTAAATTCATGTGATGTTGCTAAACAATTAGTACAACACTTATGCCTCTTAACTGTTGACATACGCTCACTAACTGACATTCTAAGAAATACCGAACATAAACGAAGCGGGTGATTATGACAGTGGTGCCAAAACTTTTGTATTTCTTAGAATCATACGATTTTTTTAGAGTTATGAGGTTGAGCATTTGTTTGCGCTGGGTTATGTGCGCCAATAATATCAGAAACTGATTCCAATGTTCTATATCTAGCAGTGAGAAACTCATCCATACTACTCCATTTAGGTAAATCTGAGCTAGGTCCTTGGGATTGTTCCCAAAGTCCGAGAGTGACTTCAGGTAATCGAGTTGAGCAAATAAATACAAATATAATATCCAAATTTCGAGTTTATATGCCTAATAAAGACAAATTCGTAATACAATCATTAATTGTCCTTTGTAATTGTTTTATTGAAGGACCGGATTCTTTTCCAATCGAAGGGAGATTAAAAAGAGTTTTTAATTGAGCATTAACTAGAACTCGTTTATTCTCATAGCGGTCTACAAGATTTTGCCAAGCCATATCAAAACCTTCATTCGTTATCGGACAAGTACGAATTATATCACGGGCTTCACCTTCAGTTTTTTGCAACAAATAATGCATCTTCTGAATATTCCCTACATGTGGATTATTCTTATACAAGGCCGAAAACATATCTCTAAATGTAGGCCAAGACGAATAGTCGCCAGAAAATGTTTCGGTATCACAAGGGGGAAGATGTATTAGGATAGTGGTAGATAGATATATGATATACAGATATATGATATACATTGGAAATATGTTGTATATCCTGACATATATTTCTCTTTTACATCTGTTTCAGATGTTTTTGTATCTTCAAGATTTTCTAACAAATCTTCATAACAATCACGAAATATTTCCCACAGACGAGTCAATTCTTGACGATGAGTATTCAGGGAGTGAACAGAATGTTCACTTTGTGGGATAGCTTTAAAAAAACATTCAAAATCTACCAAACGATTTTGATTTTTCAACAAATTGTTTAAGGTTGCCATTTTCTATTCCTTAATATCGGGTTTAATTGGGAGCTTTTCAAAAAAGTTCAAACAATAGGGTTAAATTTTCAAAAAATTGCAAAATAATTAATATAAATCAATTTATTGATAAAAGCGGGGTAAAAAATCGGGTCACAATATCCGAAAACAAATCCAAATATTTTCAAAATATTCTAATTTCAAAATTAGTAGCAAAAGATATTCACAAAACTTTCCAAAACAAACTTTGTGTTTATTTGTATGGATAATGTGTTATTATTTTGGGTAAAAATATTCTAAATAATATTCAATTCAAAAAAAAGTGAATAAAAAATACCTAAAATGTATTATTTTTATTACAATAAATCAAATTAAAACTTATTACAAATTATTAAGTACTAAAATACCAAACTTGCTTAATTTGGGTGTTAACTTCACACGCAATGAAACTTAATGTTAATGAACAAAAGAATGCAAGCAATAATCAACAATTAAAAACAACAACAATGCACATGTATTTATATGTATAAATGTATGTGTGTTGTTTATGTTGTTTTGTTTGGTATTTTTGTTTGTTTATTTAATTTGTTTTGCACTTTTTTGTTTTTATCACAAGCACTTCACAAAATATTTATGTTTGTACGTACCTTGCAATAAAAAATAGGGTTTATACAAAAAAATAAAAGGGGAAATTTGTTGATGTAGATCAGCAATATGGAGACCAAAACGACTTCGGTTTGTTCTGCAAGTAAAGCTCAATTAAAATATTTTGTTTTCACGGGTTAATCCGGTTCGAATGGATCAAAATGTTGGGGGTGAGTGGGGAAAAATAAACAAAATATTTTAATTGGATTTAAAAGAAAAACAAAAGGGTATTAGTTTCAAAATAATTTATATTTATTTGGCGGTTTATTAAAAAACGTACCTTCGGGTTTGGGGGTTGTTCGAGATAATAATCTTCTTTTCGTTTTATTGTTATTTACAATCAATTCACAATAATAATAGAGTTGTATTATACACATAAAACTAAAAATTCATGAAACTTAAAATTAGGGTGACCAGCGTAGACAACTATTTTCTTTAACCTTTGACTATTATACTCAATTTCCAATTCTACTGTTCCCAAAATCCGTTGCTTTCGTCCGTCGGCAGTTTTGACGTTCCCAATACCATGCAATTCCTGGTTTCAACTATTTCGGAACATAATATACCACCAATAACGTTTACATTGGCTTCACTATCCAACAGCACAAAACGGTCCTTACCAAGTATCTTCAGTAGAATATACGGTCTGTTGTCATTAGTCTTGTTTATTAATGAAGATATAACACATTTCTTCAGATGTTTTCTACGACTGTAGTACTCCCTAATCCATCTTGAGGTTTATGTACAATGTCGATATTATTAAAAATCCTATTTCTTGCACGGTTATACTCTTCCAGACGTTTATGGTAAGGTCGTTGTAATGGGTGAATTTTTGTCATATCAGGTTTATTTCGAAGACATAATTTGGTCGGTTATAGCAGGTAAAATGGGATAAACATGTTCTAATTTCGTTTGGGATGCCCGTCCTTCCTCGTACGGACATCCTTCAATACGTTTCCCTGTTTCTGAATACAATTTGGACATTTAGGTTTATATGTGTTCTTCGCTCCACAGCCGTAGCAGAAAACAGTTCTGGGTTCCAGACAGTCAATGAAACTGTGACCAACCTTATCACAATTCCAGCATTGTCCATTGCGTAACACAACACAAACCTCGGTATCTTCATCAACCAAATTGTCCTCTTTGTCCCTATTTCTAATATTATCTTTGTCACAAACTTCAGATACATGTCCCTTCTGATACGATCGTTTACTTAAATTAGACATGTCCTGCACAAACTTTTCATGTCTTCGAACCGCTCGACTAAGTTGAGCAATACGAGTGATTTCGAGATGTAACAGCTCATGCCTTACTTCAGGCCTCAAATTTCTTTGTAATGTCTCACATAATTCGTAATGCGTGTAATGTGCAATCCGGGAAAAACACATTTACACCACCTTATAATCTTTTCAAACCTTATTTAACTACAAAATCTATATATTTTTGTATACATTTATACAATTTGCTTTCATTTTTTGTGAATATAAACAATTTTTGTTAATAATTCTTTAATACCAAATAAAAATTAAAATAGTAAAATTGTAACACAGCAATTTGCCTTTTTGTTTATTTCATTATTTAAACCTTACCTTTTTTATTAACGGCAATGCCAAGTTTAGGGGCAAGTATCTAAGAATAATTGTCATAGATAAGATTTGACATTAGGAGGCTAGTAGACTGGAAAGAAATGTCATACTGTGGCTAAATGAAATTTTCATGAAGGTGAGGTAGTACCTAGCCAGGAAACCAACATTCTTTTCCGTTTTTATCAGGCCTAACTTCAACATCTAAACTCCCAACATTGAGTTTCTACTAAGAGAATAAATTATCATTATCAACGTTCTTCACACTGCCCAGATAAATTTTAATACCTACGAAGTGATCTTTGGCAGAATTATTTTCAATTAAATTCGGAAGAAAGTTTAATTTTGGTTTAACTAAGTGGGTTGTATCCACAAATTGCTAACCAAGGAAAACCCATGTAAATAGTATTACACATTTGAAAATTAAGGTAATTTCCATGAAATTTTCTTATCCAGCAATGGATATTAATGTTTTAAAAACCACTTTCAGGCCTGTTACTCCACTTTTAACTTCTTTTTTTTTTTCAATTGTCATCAACAAAAATCATTTCTTATTTTATTCCATCTGCCTGATGACAAAGAGATCTTTAATCAAGAAGAAGACAGAAGAAATCAAGAAGAGAGGAAAAGTTATGCTGATTTCTTTGATCCTCCAAGAATTTAGCTAAAATTTCATAGTCACTTCAGTAACTGCATTACATTTCTACGCATAAGAACAAACCTACGCGGATTTAACTGGCAAAAGAAAAATACATATATGTGTAAAAAAATATAAGTGACCTCAAATCGGTGTGATTACTAAAAAATATTTGAAATAGTTAAATTTTAAATTTAAAATAATTTAGAAAGAAAGAAGGTATAAGTTAAATTTTTTATTGTGTTATTCTTTGTTTCATTCGTGTCAATTTGCACAGTGGTTGCTAATATCAAAAAACCAGAGATTTAAACAAATATAGAATAGAAAAATGATTAAAGCTAATTGTTAAAATAATGAAAAATCTCTTTTGTGGCTTAACTGAATAATGTACAGTGGTTTGATGCAATTTAGTTGCAAACTATATTAAAATCTAAAAAAATATATAGAAAAAAAATAATATTAATACTAAAAATGCTAGTTTGCAAATTTTAATTTCATCAACACACTGTGCATAACATTTTTTTTTGTGAAATAATAAATAAAAAAATTTAATTTAAAGAAGTTACATATCAGAAAAGATAATAAAAAAAAAACGAAATACAAAAAAAAATTCTTAAGAAAAAAAAAAATCAAAAAAATTAAATTGAAGAAAAAAAGAAGAAAACAAAAAATCATATAAAAGAGAATATTATAAATAAAAACAAAATTTACAGCTTCCCCAGCTCTACACCTCTCTCGCCTGCAGCACCTCGGAAGATCTTCAGCGGCCTGCATGTAAGTACTCGTAATTAATTGTTATATTGTTATTTTGTTTTATTTGGTGAGAAGCAATAACATTATATTCTCTTAAATTAAAAACATTAAATAAAACCAAACCATTAGTATAAAAGTCTAAATACATTTTTTTTAACAAATAAAGAAAATGTTTAGATACAATTAAAAGATTAAATAACCCTTAAAAAAAAGAGAAATGTAATGTTCTTACTTTTACCAAAATTCTATTTTATATGATTTTGAATATTTATACCGTATAACGAGACAGTGATGTTCATTTAATTGAAGTGATAGAAACATAAAACAAGAACCCACTCAATCTCTCTCACTCGTCTGGAAGTGGAGATCAATAACAAAAAGCTTTTAATAAGTTAAAGAGTAAACCGATTAACTCTTAATATTTGATATTTTTCGTCCTACTACTACTTTAAAGAAAACATTTTAATTTGTCTTCGCGTTTGTTACACATAAATAACTAAATAAACTGTGCAAATTGAAACATCTAAATATCTAAATTTTTTTAAAAAGAAAACTTTGCATTTAAGTTTTTGTATCTATTTAAGTAAAATATTGTTAGTTTTGTTTCCTTCGGGCAGGAGAAAAATTTAATGATTTTAAATAATTTAAAATTTTGTTAGCCCTACAATTAGTTACAACTACTATTATGTTTAATGCATGAATTTATAAATAATAAACATTATTAGAAATGTGTGAATAGAAAGTTATTTTTGACTTTTCCTTTCGGTTGAGAAGAAAGTTATATTGGGTCCTTCTTTAATATATTTGGGTACAGAAAGGACAAAGGTTGAGGAGGGTTAAGAACCCAATGGGGTCACCATCATTCCCTATACCAGACCACTTTAAAACACTCATAGTAAATTTCAAATCTTTCAGGTACTTCTTAATAATTTATTTTTTCGAACTTTTTGGGGATTCAATAGAATAGTATCCTGTCCAATTCCATATAATTAGCAACCACTTTATCAGGGACTCTGGAATAAAACAGGTCGATGTGTAAATTGTTCGAATAGGGTCAAGAACCCCCCCACCCACTGAAGCTAGCGGAATAGACGGGTCCCGCCGACCCTTACTCGAGCAAATTTTATTTTGGGAATTTTAAGATAGTATCAAATAACAATTTTGTTGTCAGTGTACTAATCACGCACGTCGTCCATTACATCCGTTAAAGGAACACGTAACCTGTCACACAATACCATAACTGCATCATAGTATTCGTCAAAATTCTCATTGTTCCGTTGCTTTCTTCGTAAAATATCGTCCTTGATGTAAAAGTCGGTGTTGTAATCCTTGTATTGCCTCTTAAGAGCCTCACACAATTCGTCCCACAATATTTCACCATGGTTTCGATGGAAACGCCAAAACCATTTTAAGCTTTTCCTTCACGACCGAACAGATTTATTAATTTCTTAATAAATCTGTTCGGTCGTGTTCTTAAGCCGCTCTTTTTATAAATTACAAATTAATTTGTTTTAAAAGAAATTATAATTAAAAACTTGTATACTGTTGAATTTGCAATATATACTACCTGTGACATTGAAAGCAGTTTATAAACTACACTCGTACAGTGATAAATTGTGAAATTAATAATAAATACAACTACAGTGTATTATAAACAACAACAATTGAAACAATTATACAAATCAAAATAAAAGAAACTTTAAGTAAATAACAACAAACATACACACAGCTGTTATAGTTACATAAACACTGGTAATTAAAGTGTAGTGCCAAATTACAACAGTTTGAGAGTCATTGCTTTTGCTTATTTAAAACACATTAAACTTTTGCCGTTAATTTTAAAATTTGTATTACCCAACAAACAATACTGTTTAAAATGAATTGTGTAAATAAAAAGTGTGCCATTACTAATGATGATGAAAGGATGATTATTTGTTGGTTATGTCATGGTCTCTGTCACGTAAAATGTAGTGGTCTATCTGTACATGTTGCCGATTCTCTTGTAAAGAATAATGGACTTCACTGGTGCTGTAATTCTTGCAGAAAAATTAGTGTAACATTTTACCGTTTTTTCCAAGGAACAAAAAACCATTTTTTAGAAATTCAAGATGAAGCAAATAAGCTTTCGGATAGAATTTCTAATTATGGTAAACTTTTTGATGATTTTAAATGTCTTGACTCAATAAAATCTGTTGAGTCTTCTCCCAAAAGACGGAAATCATCCAGAAAAAACAATAAAGAAAATCACACCAACTCTAATGCTGCTTTACTTACACCATTAAATCCTGATGCTGCTGCTTCTTCCGATGCCTCATTAAATAATCCTGTTGCCTCTAATTCTGCTATCAACACTAACCCTGCTACTAATTTAAAATATGCTGAAACTGATGCTGCTACTTCTTCTGTCAACTGCATTGCTTTAAGTAATTCTGCTACAACATCATCACGAAACTCTACCACGGCAGTATATGAGGATCCATTAAATAATCCAGTTGCCTCTAGTTCTGCCATCAACACCAACCCTGTTACAAATTTAAATTATGCCGAAGTTGTAATGAATAATGGAAACAATATTATTTCTCGTAGGGAATTAAGAGTAGTCCCTCCAAAGAAACAAATTTTCATATCACGCTTTGCATTTGACACTTCTGCTGATGATATTGATTTTTATATTAAATCTCAGCTCAACCAAAATGTCGACATTATTGTTCACAAATTTTCTTATTCACAAACAAGGAGTATAACGTCTTTTAAAATTACTGTTCCATTTAATATTTTTGACTGTGTTGTTGATCCGTCATTCTGGCCAAATCATGTTATAGTTCGAGAATATGAATACAATATAAATCAACGTGTAAACAATACTGTACATCTTCCACCACGTCAACCAACAAACCAAAAAAACTAATTAATACTAATGATATTCAACTTAATATTATATATCAAAATGTTCGAGGACTGAAAAGTAAATGCTCTAAACTATATCAAGATAGTTTGAATCATCATGTTATTTGCTTCACCGAGACCTGGCTTAACAATACTTTTTTAAATATGGAAATTTTTTGCAACAATTTTCAAGTCTTCCGTCGAGATAGAATTACAAATACGACTGGGGGTGGTGTATTAATAGCGATCTCTAATCAATTTTCAGCTGAGGAATTAAAATTTGATGCAGCCTATAACATTGAGTTTATTGCTGTGGTCATGAAAATAAATCACAAGAAAGTTTTTATTACCTGTTCGTACATTCCTCCTCAATCGGATTTATTAATTTATCAACAGCACATTGCTTCAATTAAAATTGTCTCTTTAAAAACAAATCCTGATGATCTCATTTTTGTTCTTGGTGACTTTAATTTACCTCAAATTACCTGGCAATTCTTCAATGAGAATAACAATTATATACCCATAAGATCTGATGGAAATGGCGACGATGTATTTAGTGAGATTTCAAATTTATGTCTACACCAAATCAACGGATCATACAACATTTTTGGAAAATTGCTTGATCTGGTATTTGTAAATGTACCTAATGAATGTACAGTAAATCGTGTTGATCCAGTTACTCTGCCGGAAGATCGTTACCACCCCACAATTGAAATAAGCTGTAATATTCAAGGTTTTTATTGCGTAAGTTTGCATCAGTAAGGGTATTAATTCGATATATAAATTCATCGACGGTAACTTCTGATGTATCCCCTGTGAAACGAATTCGCCAATTACGAATTATATTGAGCACTCTTTCTGAATTTCGGTCAATGTCATTATTAATAAAATGAGTATCCCTATTTCCTCGTTCAAATCGTCCATTCCGTGAACTAATGCTTCTATTATCTCCTTCTCCCTGGTTGTTATTATGTTCCCTGTGTACAGGAGGTCTATCTTGCGTAACCGGTCCTTGATTTGTGATTGACAATTCCCGAAATCCGTCTGCTATCATATTAATAACCTCATCCCTAAAACCTCTTAAAGATTCGTCGACAATATGACGTACTCTATCATCTCTAATACTTTGCTCTATAGCCTCCATTCGAGTTTGTTGACGAGTCACTGGCCTATTTACTGGATTTATAGGAACCCCAGAATCACCTCCAGCACCAATTTCTAATGGAACGGTAGCATTATCTTCGTCGCGCTCGATTTGAGAAGGAATATCCCCGACGATACGAACTAACGGCATTGTTAAAAGCAAATTGAAATCGAACTCAATCAAAATTGAGATGGAACAAAATATAATAAACGACAACTATGAATTAGTTTAATGTCAAAACAGGAGAATTAGATTATATTTTCTCTCTTATCAAAAAAAACAGAAAGAAAAACTAAACTAAAAAAAAACTAATCAATCAATCGCGAAATAGTTTTCAAGAAATTGGTTGTAAATTAACTAAAATATCAATTGTTCAAAATATCTGATAATAAAATTTATAACGAATATCATTACTACTCAGTGAAGTATTAATTTGGATAGGGGTATATTTTGCAAACAAAAATAAATGAAATCATAAGAAAATTTAAAATAAAACAAAAATAAAAATGTAAACTACTAAAATAAAGAAAGTAATTATTTGACCAATCATCAACAAATATAAAAAGGCAATATATATAGAAATAATTATATATTGGATGTATTTGACAGATGCCAAAAAGAATAATATCCAAAACATACTAATTAAAAAGAAAATACAAGAGATGTCAAATATGTGCTGCGGGAAAATAAACGATCATAAGCAATATATTTTAGGTCCAAACAGCAGAAAAAGTCAAACAGAAAAAATAGAAAAAGAATATTTAAAAGAGAAGAATTAAAATTAAAGAAAGAAAGAGTTCGGTTCGAACGACAATTGAGCCAATATAAACCAATATAACATCTCAAGCTCGAACCCAAACCCTGATAAAACTAGCACTAGTCACTTGAGGAACTGATCATCATATAAGGAAACAATGAACAATTTTGTCCAAACCTAATAAATTATGTTGCAAATGCTAAAGAAAAGTGAAGGAAAAGCAGAAAGAAAATATCCATATGAATTACCACCCACAGAAGATTCAAAGGCCCTCAGTATCTTTGTGAAAATTGCACAAAAAAAAAATTAAAAAGAATACGACTACTCGGGCCCCACGTTGGGCGCCAAAAATCTCTGTAACGATTCACTTACATGTGGTCTACCATTTGGGGAACAGGGCTACTTAATATAACGGCAGTGCTCGTCGGTGGGGAGGGTTGGTTAAGTTCCCAGTTATTGTAATTAAATTCTGAATCAGTTACATGAAATTTTAAACTTTAAGTAGCCAATAAATATCAATAAAACATACAGATAACAAGTTGAAAAGAAAGAGAATAAATATTTGATGATGACTGATGTGTAGCTGAAGGTGTCAGTTGCTACACAAGTCCTTGCCCACCCGCCATGGTGACTTAAAATTAATATTAGTTGTCAGCCCAATAAAAATAAAACTTCCTAACTACCCCATATCCGTTTCTTCACTTTTCGTAATAAATAATAACAAATTCAATAATTCATATTCAAAACATTACAACAAACCAAACATATTTATTATAGTTTAAACAATTAAATTAAAATTTATTAATAGTATATATAATTTGAAATTTTTAAATATGAAATTAAATTGGTCTCTCTAAATTATTAAGTTAATAATGTAATTTTTAAAAGATTCTAATTGTTAAAGTATTTAGGATATTTTACGAAAGTAGGGGTTGAATATAGGGTGTAATATAACAAACAAAAAAAATCAAACTTAATATGAATATTTAGGAATAATTAATGAAATTATAACTTAATAAGTTATATATGATATTCATATTTTGTTAATTTTAATATTAAATGTGTGAAGTTTGATAATATAAAATATAGAAAACTCAACTTACAGTTCTTTGTCCATCGATGTCAGCCGGCGCCAGATGACTTGATTATGACGATTTGAGTTGTAGATTTAAGTAATATTATCCAAAAAAAATTAGTGTAGTGTATAAAGTTTATGTTTAAGTGTAGGGTGTATGTATAAGTAGGTTTGTATGAATGTTTATTTAATCTGTATGTTGGATATGTTTAGGTGACCATATAAATTTAATGTTTACAATCTTAAAATGAAAATTGTAATGAAAATTAATTAAAAAAAACGGTTAAACCAAAATATAGAAAGTTTAATTTAGAATTTAGAAAATTAAAATTTTAGAAAAACTGGAGAATTTATATTACAAGTTAAAAATTTGATGAGTTCAGGATGATTAATGATGAAAATTTAAAAATTTGAAAGTGCTTATAGAATTGTTAAGAAAATTTGTAGTTGTCTAATTAATATGTCAGTTACTAAATCAATTAGTATGATGACATTAAATATTGCATCATATAAAATTTTAAATCGCAAGTAAACCTGGTCACCCCAATGATTATTGGAATAGAGGATTTATCCTCCTATTCCTTATCTTGAAAATTTGTGATATCAGGTACTTAATATTGTAATTGTCTTTAGGATATAAAATTGTATTTGCTTCTTTTAATGTGAAATTTGGATGTTTTCTTCAGGACACTGAATTTTCTTGAATTTAAGTATATTTTTCGAGTTTTCTTTCTCAATGAAATAGCTTTCTGATTTAAAATGACCATCAATAATAATGAAATTCCAACATCCTAAAATTATTTGAACCGTTAACCAAAATATTCTATAAAAAAAATCAAGACTATCCTTACCAATTATCCTTTATTCCTTGTTCCTTTCGAATCACACTTCCCATAAATCTTAATCTGCTTGAACAAAATTTCAAATTAAACAAAAAAAATTATTGTTTGCAACTGTTTGAACTGATAACTATTTTTCGAATGAAAATATTTTTTCAAATTTTGATGTAATTCAGGAAAACAAAATCAAAACATATTCAGGATTTTTAATAAAACAATAACTATTCTGAATAAAGTAAATTTTCTTACACCCAAATAAAAATGTTAATAGAAATGAAATTTCAAATGGTCGCCATCACAACTTTGACAGTTCACTTATCTTTGTATTTGTTGCATATGAGTGAGTCAAATATGGGCAGATCCACAAAAAAATTGGTGTTGTGATTATTTTAAGCATGAAACTTAGTTTTCCTAAATTTGGTAAGGATGCTGCAATTTTGAAGGCATTTACAGACCATAGAACCATATTTCGGGTAGAAATTTCTATGGGGGCTAGGAGAAATCATGGACCGATTCTTATAATTTTTACCAGAATTAGTCCTTTTAACATAAAAATAACGTTTGTAAAATTTGATGGTATTATCAGCAATATGTTTGCACAAATAACAAAAACTATTTTAAAATTATCAAGTTTTTTTTTAGGTTGTCTCATATTTTAGTTCATAACCCTGGTTCGACTGAACCGATTTTGCTGATTTTCAATACCAAACTGCTTAGGAGAACAATAAACATTTTTCTTGCAAGTTTACCAATTTTGTCTGTCTATTTTGGACGTGAGCGTGTTTTACATAGACAGAGAGACAGCGGACATAGCTCAATCGACTTAGAATTTCATAAGGATCAATAATTTTTTATTTATTGATAGATATTGATTGATACATATATAATGTTGTTATTTTACAAATTATTTCCTTTTTTGTGATATATAATAACAATATAATATCTATATTTGGCAGAACTTAATTGTTGTATTCCAGATTGGCAGTTAACTATTTTTGTATTGATGCAAATTTATAATTATTTTAACATAAGTATACATATTAATAGATTAAGAATTAAATTCATTCAATATGAGTTTTCTATAATCCAAGCAGAACTCTAAATATTTATACAGATTGGGAAAATTAAAGCCATTTAAAATGTTAAGAACTTCCTTTAAACTTAGTTGAGCCTGACCAAAATATTTTAATCTAAGGTTGTTGTAAATAGGACAGACTCATATAACATGATACGTGTTTTCTGTTGTATCCAAGTTGCATATTGAACATATAGTAGTTGAATTGTTTCTAAAAGACCGGGCATCCAAATCAAGTAATCCTCCTCTCGCCTTCAGTATAATACTGGTAACACGTGATGAGTAGTAGTAATATGGGGATACTAACACAGAGAATTTTTTTTTTCTCATATAAAATTGAGTTTGGGATAATAAATTTTGTGTTTAGTATCTGTATGGGAGAATAATTAGAAATTTTTTCTCCCATATAAAATTGATTTTGGGATAGTAAATTTGAAATTTACAATCTCTATGGGAGTGTATTTTGTTTGATTTCTGTGCCTACTTTATGTTTTTTTTTCATAAGAAAAATTTTTTTTCTCTCATATAAAATATTGTTTGGGATATAAAATTGAATTTGGGATTATAAATTTTGTGTTTAGAATCTGTATGGGAGAATAATTTTTGTTATGAATTGGGATAAATATATATTTTTCTTATAATATATTTTTTTCTGTTGAAAAGGTTATTCATTTCTCAAACCTTTTTTTTGAGTATTTATAGGTTTTAGATTAATTTTTTCTCTATTTCTCACACCTTTTTTGGTATTTATTCAAGTATTGAGTACTTTTTATGTTAATAACAAAATTTAAAAATGTTTATTCGTAGATTTTATAGATCTATAAATTGAGTATTTTTAAATAAAAAACTAAACTTATTGAAAATAATTGTTATAAATACTAGGTTTTAAAACAATATAATTGCATTCGTTCATAGAAGGTTCTAAAAAGAGTAAATATGAGTTCCGATACAATTACAAACGCCGAGATTGTAGCCGCTTTTAATAAATTAAAAGCAAAATCATATTTATCGGTTAAGGACTTGCAACCATCAAAGTCATATAAAATTTTGAATATGTTTCGTCATAGAAACAAATATGGAAATGTGGTGATTGCAGAACTAGAGGATGGAATGCTGTATCTCCCTAAGCGTTACAATAGCTTGGAGGATAAAATAATTGTAGGAGCTGGCGATGAAAAATTTAGTTTAACAAAGAAGTTGGAGAACAACTCTTATATATTAGAATTGGAAGAGGCAATCCCAGTGGATCCCAATGATAAAGATGCTGAAGACGACTTTTTCATCCCTAATTCTCAACCTTTTTTTAGTTGGGAAGCAACAAAAATACCAAGAATATATTAACAATAATATTTAATTATCTATATATATGTTATATGTATCTAAAAAATAGTATATAGATAATATATATACATATATTTGTATAAAAATAAAAGTTTTGAATAAAAATTCTATATAAGTATTATAAATTAAAAAAGCTATGGTCATTCAATCTTAAGGAATTATAGAAGACATATCAAATACAAATATGGAACAAAAAATCCTCAAGTTTTTAAAAGATTTTGAAAATGACATTTTTCCTGAACTTAAGGATTTAATAGATAAATTTTTAAAATTGGATGGACAAGAACTAATAATGATTATAAGTTCTAAACATGGTGCTCACTATAAAAATTGTCCTTGGTCGAGGAAAAACGCTACTGAAGGTCCTGACACATGCAGTTGTATAGCATACGATAGACTTAAAAGCAAGATAAATGACATAATAAAAAAATATTATTTATTATCGAAACGTTTTTAATTTTTATATAGTATTTTTTTAAATTTATTTATGTATATACATTTATTAAGTAAATATTGTAAAAAATAATAATAAAACCTACATATATAAAAATTATAAAAAAGTTTTTGTTTTATTGTCCTTTTTAAGAATGTTTTTATTTATTTTCCAAATTTTTGTTTGCTTCTACAAATTCTTTGTTATACCACTAAATTGAACGCAACTGTACTTAAAAAAAAACACAAACGAATTCTGTGTGTTCTATATTTATATTCACAAACAATTAAAAAATCGAAATAAAAATTATACAATGTATTGTAATAAAAAGAAACATAAAACTAGATGTAGTTGTTCACAACAGCAAACTCAAAAAACACAATTTTAATTGACCGTATTTTAAATACTACTGAAATAAAAATTATTGTGTTTATATTAAAAACAAAAAAACATGAATATTTTTCAAATTAATTTCAGTTTCAAATTACACAGACATTTAAAAAATCTTCAAGTGTTTTTTTTTATTATACAATGTATTGATTTACTAATAACCATAAAACTAGCAATAACCGACCACACAAAATCTGTGACAATTTTTGTCTTAAGAAATTGCTTACAATGCATTTCTAATATTTTTTTGTTTATATGTAAAGTTTTTGAACTTCTTATAAAAATTATTGTTAAGTATGGTCATGGATAACATAAAAATATTTGTTTAACAAATTCTGTAAGTATGAATTCTTAAATTTCGATAATCTAATTCATTTCAAAAATGGAAGCTCAAAGCCTAAGTTTTGCCAAAACATATCATTTTCAAATATTGGCAACAAAAAAACGACATTTTATGTCGTTTCACAACTTTGCTTATAAAAAAGCAAAGTCCTACAAAGAACCAAAGAAGATAACGTCTGACAGTTCCTTAATACAAAATGTAACAGTTCTTCCCAATTTGGACATGTCGCTTTTCCTAGCTATGTTTGATGGTCAGGATCAATTACTGGTGGATGTTGCGACAAGAGCTGAGGCAGAATTATAAAAAAAAAAACAATTTTACTTTTGATATTTATTTATACATATTTTTTTATTGAATATTACTTAAGAATATATTAATACATATGTATATATTTAATAAATTTATATAGTATATTGAAAATAAAAAAAAATATATAAAAAAAATTATTTCATTTCTTTTTCAAGTAAAAGAGCATTTCTTAAGGCACATACTCCATAACTGTGATAATTACAATAATTGCAGAATGGATATTTTGATTCTAATTGCTTAAAATTAATATAATCTATATCCTCAACATTAAATACTCTTTGTTGTATAATTGTTTCCAACCATTTAGTTTTTTCAACACCTTTTACAAATACTTTAGAATATCTCACATTAGCTTTTAAAAAAATACATAGACTCTTAAATGATATGGATCCATCATTCCAGTTCAGGTGATGATAATTTCTCATTAACCAATTTGCTTCTCTTTGATACTTTGTTGATAAACACTTAAAATTAAATGGTGGTTTTATGAGGAAATTGATGTACTCTTTAGAATTAAAAACAACTGCAACTTCTTTAGCAATAAAAATATTTCCGTTGACTTTAAATCCTTGTAAATCGATAAAAATTTTATTTACCATGTTGTATGATTTATAAGACTTTTATAACTTGTACTCTTAATGGATTATATTCAATTATGCGATCGTGAATAAGAATACAATAAGCTGATGTCTTTTCGGGAATATTAGTATCTGTTTCTAATTCGATTTTTATATCGATTGGTCCACTGCTAACTGATTCGTTTTGATGTTGTACATCTATTACAATTATCGGAGCTTTATTTTTAAACTCTTGAGAAGTGAGTAGTGGTTTGGCATCTCTCATATAATAATAATTTTCCTGAAATCTAGCATACATATCATATAGAATCGCAAAACGCTCATTCTTAAATTTAATATTTAGATCATCATATGGATACGATTCAGAATTTAAATGTACTTTTAAATTAGTTAAATCACAATGAATGAATTTGTCTTCATGTTGAAAAGCAATCAATACAAAACGAGGACGTTCTCTATTTGAAGCTAATTTAACATTCCATATATGATTAACACCTATATTTAGTTGTGGATTAATATGACAATCCCAGCTACGAAATGCTATTGGTATAGAAGCACCACTGTTGATTGTCTTCATCATATTTAATTTACTTAAATCAGATAACTGAACGTGTGGTATTCTCCATGAAATATTTGAAATTGTCATTTTTGGTTTTTCAGTGGAAACAGATGAGTACACAAGATCAGCATCATTTTTACTACGCAAAAGAATCAACTCATGTTTACCATTTAATATAATTTTATTATAGTCTTCTGCGAATCCCAATAACATTTTCAGTGGAGCATAGAAATTAAAATATCCATTAATAAGTTTAATATCGTCAATTTTGTTCCATCCTGAATTTTCCATAGCATTACTATCCGTTGGTGATAATGAAACTAAATTTTTAATGGTGCTGGATGTTCCCAAATGTCTTGTACGATCTATCTCAATACCATTAAGCTCATAACGAATTTCATCAAAGAGATAGGCAAGAAAATTATTCTTCACTTTAAAATTGGATGAAGTAGTTATCAATTTTGTATTGTTAGCATCAGTAACGAACCCCTCTACATATATAAAACTTTCACCAGGTAAAACATATAAATCTTGATTTTGTATTGAAATTCTAATTTCATCATTACTGTTGTAAGACTGAAGATATGGTGAATAAGTATGATAATCTTTTTTTATAATATTCTCATCAGAAATCGGTTTTTCTAAAATATCTATTACAGAATTCATGTTTTTTTTAATTTAAAATTCAATAATTTGAGAAAATTTTTGTTTGCTTGAGTTAATTTTATATGTGGTAGTGATTTGTGTAATTGAGATATATTGTTGAATAATTTATTGCGATGATAAGAAATATTATTTTTTGAAATATTCTTATTGTAAATTAGCATTATTTTGTCGGTTTTAAGTGGATTCGAATTGTGATTTCCTCTCCTCGGAAGTTCACTAAATCTCCGTGTTGATCAACTACTCGTAAAGTTAGACTACTTATCTCTCGACAGTTGACTGGTAAATAAATGAGATTTCTAGGATTCTCATCTATTTTATACCCAGGAGGTACATTAAGCGCAAATTCATGTAATGTATGTGCTCTAGAGTTATTCATATACGTGTTGACGACTATATTGCTTTCAATTCGTAAAACATTTACTTTAAAAATATTAACTGGAAGATCTGAGTAGTAGACTTCGTTTGCATAAAGAATTTTATTTTTAAATCCAAAAAGATTACCAATCGTGTTTGTTTTATTAAAATAGATTGGATCATTAGATTTTGCTTCTATTATTATTATTATTATTTGCTTCTATATTAATTTCATTTTTTGGACTATATCGTTTATATTGTTCTTTAATATAATCAACTATATCATTTAATTCATACGATCCAATTGGAATTTCAATTACATATTCACCAATATGAAACAAATTATTATAAACATCTACATTAGGAATACTATTGTATGAATGAAAATCAGTTAGAGCGCACTCATATTCACTATCCAAATCAATTCTAGGAAAATAATTGGCTGTTAACTCAGATGAGTTAGAGCTAAGAGTTAATGTTATTGACATTATGCCAGCTGGATTGTAAATAAAACAAATCTGGTATAATGTTGCTTTATTAAAAGGTTTTATTTATTTTATTATAAATAAGATTAAATACATTCATAATTTTTCTTATAATTATAGTATTTCATTTTTATTAATCCAAGAGTTATGTTGATTTGAAAATCCCAACCATTTTACATACGCCTTTTCTCCTTTAGTTCTTAGAATCTTTTCAACAAGGTATGTATCCGGAAATTGAGTTTTACAAACTTCCTCACCATAGAATCCGCCTTCTATTGAATTTCCACGATAGTCTTCTAATATATATGTTGTAGGATATGTATTTTTTACTGTTATTATTTTGAAAATTTCTGTTGTCCAGTTTGGTGTATACCCTTTTTCAAAAATATGCTTATATTTACTAATGCGGACATAATTTCCAACAGTAAATTTAGATGTTTTATATATCTTCAAATGGTTGTATATTGTATTTAACAATTTTTTCTCGATTATAGAATTCACTTCAATGGGGGCCATTTTGATGGTTCGATGAAATTTTTTGTTATATCTATTAATCAATTCTTTGTAAATGTCGAGCCAATAATATGAACCGTTAAAACTAAATTCTTTCCACATCATTCCTTTTAATGTTCGATTAAATCGTTCTATTATTGACGCTTTCATTACACTAAATGTTGAGTAGTGATTTATCTTATGTTTATCCATTAGTTTTTGAAAGTGTTTATTAAAGAATTCTTTACCATCGTCTGTCTGTAAATTTTTTGGAATCCGACCTAATTTAAAAATATATTCCATTGCTTGGAATACTTCAAGAGCAGTTTTTGTTTTAAGTGGTGCGGCCCATGCATATTTTGAGAATGTATCAATTACAGTTAACAAATATCGATAACTTTTATTATATGTAGAATAATTTCCCATTTCAACTAAATCAGCTTGCCAAAGATCGTCTAATCCTTTCATCACAACTCTTCGACGAGTGAAATTTTTTCGAGCTTGTTTATGTAGTTCATTTACTAAGTCTCTTTTTGTAAGCATTATTTAATCTTTATTGAAAACAATTTCGTATGGTTTGTTATCTACTGATGTACTTTCACCTATTGTGATGTGTTCTAAATTATTATGTGTATAAATGATTTCTTTTAATATTTTGATTTGTTCTTCAAAATATAACTGTATATTTAAAATTACATCTTGAATTTCATTAATATTCTTTCCTAAATGGTTCATTATTTCCTTTTGTGCCTTTTCAATCTGAGATTGCAAAAACATTTTATTAACAACATCATTCTCTTCTAAAGCATTTGCAACATTTCTAATTCTTTTGCTTTGAACGTCAATGTTGTTGTCCATATCTATAAAGAACCCCAACAATTTATGTGCATTTTTCATTGAAATTATATCACTTCTGTCATTAAGGTAGTGTCCAAATTTATCAATAGACATAGTTTGTTCATATAGTAATGTTATTCAATAATGTTAGCTTCATATAATTCTTCAATGATTGATACAATTTCGTTATTATGATTGCTATGACCTGCTGCTTGTGATGCTAGCAATAGTTTAAGTCGATCTACTAACTCATTTGGATCATCTCAGTATATATAGTTGGGTTTATGTATGTTTAAGTTCATGATTCCATTTCCTAAATAATTATCTGTTGTTGTTGTAATTGGTGATGGTAATATTAAGGATTTGTTTGAAGATTTTTCTTTAAATAATTTTCCAATAATGTGTTTGTATTTATAGGCTTTCGTGCCCTTTATTTGACCATCAGATCTATAATCTCTTTTATACGCGTTAGTATTAATCAGAATCTTTTTATAAATTTCTAATTCTGATTTATCGTAGTTCTTTGGTGTTTTATGAAACATTAATGAAAATAAACCTGGTGTAAGGGCCCATATTTGATTACCAATTTGAATTTTATCTTCATTAAATTTGATTTTACTATCACCAAATTTCCACTCATTATTATCATCTTTATGTGGGCCATAGAGATTGTCTAACTGATTATTTTTTTCCAAATGTAATAAATCCATATCACTATTTAAATTTTCAGTTTCTGATTGAGAGTAAAAATCATCATCATCATCATCATCCTGATCAACTGAGTGGGTTGTATTTAATAATGTATCTTCAACAAGTTTCTTTGGAGTACTTGTATCCACATTCATCAGAAATTTGTTAGACATAAGACTTGTATTATTTATGATTTCATTTTTAATTTCTTTTCTTTCGGTTTTAGGGATATTTCTAACAATGTTAGATTTATTAATGAAATTATTCAAAGGTTCTGTTATGGTTTTAAATGTATCTTTTAGTTGTTTATTCGCATCTGCTTCACCAATTTTAATACTACGAAACTTTTTCTTTAATACATTTCTGGTTTTTATCAACTCCTTTAAAACTTTTTCATTCATTTTTGTGTTTTTTTTTTTTAGTTATTTGGATATTACTAAATTATGTTTCAGATATTAGATTAGCTATACGATCAGATCAGTTTAGTGGATTAGAAAATAAATCAGATAATCAGGTATCAGATATCAGGGTAGACAATTTTAGATAACAAATATCAGATAGTAAGGATTTATTATGATTTATCTGATAAAGATATTAGTAATGTTGTATATTGTTCAAACGTTACTGTTATACTAATATCAATATACAATTTATAATAATTTATATTGTTATAAAATAATTAAACAGCTTTCGATAGCGTCCGTTATTCAATTCGTCATCTTTATTAATCACCAAAAATCCATATTTATCCTTCCAACATTCTCGACAAATTTCATGAAACTTTTCAAAACTCATATCGCCAGCAACATGATCGCTATAAACATGTCTCATATTCATTTCATCTTGTTTAAACATTATAATCATATTAGCATTATCTCTAACTAAATGTTTTGGAATTCTTGTATATGTTTGACATAAATAGAATGAGTCAACATTTTTATGTCGACCCATACAGAAATATTCGCATATATTATTCTGTTTTTCACATGCAACATCATCAAATATCATAATTGAGTTTCTTTTTGCTTTATCTAGCGATATTACCGATTCATTATCTGAAAATGTAAAATAACCCATTCCTTTAATTGATGATATAAGACTCTTCAAATAGTTATATTTTGGTTGATCTAATGATTTCGAGTATAAATAGATATTTTCAAATTTAACTAACGGGGTTAATCCAATCATAACATTAGTCTTTCCACAATTCGAAGGACCAACTATCAGTGCACGAATAGAATTCGGTAATAAAAAACTATGTTTTATTTCTGAATTGATATTCGCTGAAGAATCTATATTGCGAATTAAAATACTTTTATGTTGTTTAACTAAACGCATCTTTACAACTGAATGCAATAACTCATAATAACTTTTTTCTTATAGAATATAATAATAATAACATGGTAATACACTATAAGAATTACGTTAATTGTAAAAGAGCTGTCATTGGGAGAGGTTTAGTAGATAAATTAATAAACAATCTACCTATTGAACTACATTTTCCTGGATATCAATAATGTGGTCCTGGTACAAAACTACAAAAACGTTTAAATAGATTTGATCCAGGAATAAATTTATTAGATGCTGCTTGCAAAGATCACGATATAGCATATTCCAAAAGTAAAGATATAAATATAAGACATCAAGCAGATAAAATTCTTGAAAATAAAGCTTGGGATCGAGTTATTTCAAAAGATAGCAGTCTTGGAGAAAAATCATTTGCATATTTGACCGCTAACATAATGAAAGCTAAAACTAAATTTGGTATGGGGATAGAGAAGAAAAGGTTAATAAATAAATCTAATGGAAGAAAACTTTTCAATACAACAATTAAAACGGCAACAAAAATTTTAAATAAGGAAAAACCCCAAGATATAAATTCTGCTATTAAGATTGCCCGCAAAATCGTAAAAAAATCATTTAAGGGAAAAAAGTCACAAGTTGTAATACCGCGAGTAATAAATGTACCCAAAATTGGAGGGTTTTTACCTTTAATACCCATTTTGACTGCTCTGGGAGCAATTGGTAGTCTATCGGCTGGAGGTGCTGCCATAGCTAAAGCTGTAAATGCTGCAAAAAATGCTAAAACTCAACTTGATGAAGCGATTAGACATAATAAAACGATGGAAGCTGTTGCAATGGGGAAAGGTTTATACCTCAGACCATATAAAAAAGGATATGGATTACTTTGTGAAGAAAAATCAAAAAACTTGTAAAGATGCTACCTAAGAGACCATTAAGCGATGTTGACCTGAAAATGTTTGCATCAAATATTCCAAATTTTAGAGGAGTTTTTATGTTAGACTCACTACCAAAACGCTCAAGAAAATCAGAATGTGGAATAGTTAATTTATATTCTATAACCGGAACTGGAACACATTGGGTGGCATATTATAAAGATAAACAACAAAAGGAATATTTCGACAGCTTTGGAAATTTACAACCTCCATTGGAATTAGTCGAATATTTAGGGAAAAATATTAAATATAACTACAATCGTCATCAGAATTATGATTCATTTAATTGTGGACACTTATGTCTTGAATTTTTATATCAAATATCTGAAAAGAATAAATAAAGTACAATCTCCTTTTTAATTGAATAATTTTTTATTGTTTTTCTTTATTAATAATATAGTATAAGAAGAAACTAATTTGTTTTTTCTATAAATATATATTTGTATGTTTTAGGTATATTTGAGATTTTATATATATTCAAGATTAATATATATATATATTAATCTTGAATGTGAACAACTATTTAGCTCTCATCCATTAATACATCAATTATAAAATGACCCCATGCAATAGTGTCTATTTTATTATCACAAATGTATCTTTTTCATCCATACAACTTAATGATATTTTATTAATTAATGTTGTATATAAAGTATGTAGTTTAGACTTAAATGTATACATGTTAGAATAATAAATTTGTTGGTTATATAAACAATTTTTATAATCAGATAAACTTAACTTTCTACAAACATTACTTTTTACTCCTTTTGCTTTTTTTACTTCCCTCATATCTTCAGTAATAAAGGAGTACATTTTTGATCTCAAGCCAATGAATTCTCTCATTATAATTCCATTGTTTTCATCTTTCATCAATCCTAATATTTTTTTATTTTTTTGAGGAATATTGAATTTATTATCTATTGCATATTCAGATGTATCAAATTTATTGTCAATGTCATTGTAGATATCTTTATAAAAATCATCAGTATGAATAGTATAAATAAATGAATCTGTGTCCATATAATTAAGTTCAATATTAGATTCATATTTAGGTAGCATGTAATCATAATGGAAATTATACATTTTCCACTTTGAAAGTTCTAAAATACAAAATCCAAGATAAATGGGTTTATTGTAAAGGGAATGAGTTTTATTTAATTCTACTGCAATCATGTTTTCCTCAAAAACACTCATGGAGTTGAATTCTGGTTTAGAAATTAGTGCACGAGCTCCTAACCTTCTTTTATTAGTATTTTCCCAAGAGTTTGCAATTTTTATGATCTTGCGTTTGTCAACGTTTTCCATGGTTTTTCCATATATAGCATTATTTAATAACTTAAAGAAATTTTTCTCGAATGTATTTTTAGCATTGGTTCTATGTAAGGTATTTAAAGATATATATTTTTTTAACCTGTTTAAATTTTAGTATTCTATGAATTTTTTTTAATTTCAAGCCATGTTTAAGACAATGCTGTAAATTTGTATAGTAAATAACATATTTATTTTTATCAGTTAAATCAGAAACTAATTTTGATTCTTTGGCATTCGGAGGTATTTTATTTTCGCAACAAAATGGTAGATAGTTGTGATTATCATGAATCTCTATAGGATATATCAAATCAACTTCTAGAATATAACCAATAGTTGAGTCATCAGGAATTAAATTTATTGAGAAATTGTCTATATCACTAAGTCACTCAAAATTACTTTCTGGCAAATACTGTGACATAGCCCATCCGTACAAATTGTTTGCATCTAGATACATTAAATATTTGGATGGCAGATTTCGATTGTAATCTACCATATATTTATTATTAGCTACAGAATGTCTCTTTGAACATTGAACAATTCCTCCCCTTATTCCCTTTTGAATAAAAGTTATCATGTCAATATCCATTAAGAGTTCTAATTCTATTTTGGTTATTTTTAGCATGGCATCCCATGAAAACCCAGGTGCTGTATAATAGTGACAAGGATCAAGTTTATAAATATTTTTGCATAGCAATCTAAAATTTTCAAAAACGTCTGTTAACAGTAGTACATCGGTTTTCAGATAAAGCATAAGGTAATCCTCTAATGATTTACAATCGAATTCTTTCGAAACTTCTTTAGCATGATTGTAATCATCAATAGAACATTCAGACTCAGTTAATATATTAAAAAAATCCTCTCTCTTTGGTAAATTACATTCTTTAAGCTTATCAGTACTATTTAAATAATTATATGGAAAAACTCCTTTCCTCATTAGTAATGAAAACTGTTTTATATCTGGAAATATTGATTTAATTGTTATAAAGTCAGTTTTAGACAAATTATTTGCTAATGAGTCCAGACTTGATGACATAAATCTAAACGAATCTAAAAATCGAATTTCTATATTTTCATTTTCCGCTCTAATAGTTTTTGATAGAGATATGTACAACTCTTTATTAAGTGGGATAATATTTATTGGACCATTATCAATTAAATTAAGTTCCTTTATGAATAAATGACAATATAACAGGAAAAAATTTTGGAATTTGATAATTTAAATTACATATGTTGTGTGCTGGTCCTCTATATTTTCCACTTAAATGACAATGATCTTTTACCTTCAATTCATTGATGAAAGGAGATCCACAAATATGACATAGATTATCATTTTCAAAATTTCTTTGTTCCTCTTCATTCAAAGGAATCATTGGCTTGATATCTTTCAAAAAATTTGTGTGCAAATACTCTACATCCTTAAATAATTCTGTTATAAATAATTTGGGTGAATTCAACCCTTTAAAAGATTTTAATTTATCTAAGTTCTTATCAAAACTACATTTAATAAAGTATGAAAAAGCATAAGGTATATGTTTGTTTATGAATGTTGTTGACGAAATATTAGGATCTGGAATGGATGTATCAATATTTTGAAATATACATTCGGAATCCGCATAAATAACAAATGGTACATCTATTGCTTTTCTATGATTATTAAATTTTAGTGTAGACTTATCTTCATTAGGCAGATATACTACTCGTTTGTTGCACTCCGTTATATGTTTAGATAGTATATATTCCTTCGTAAAATGTTGTAGACAAAAGTTACAAACAAATTTTTTTCCTTTATGTTTGCTGGTTTGTTTTCTAATTAATCTGTTTTTGAGAAATAAAATTATTTAAGTATTTTTATAAAATTCGATAGTTTTCATATTATTATACCTTGAAATATTTTTTATCCATACGTAATGTGCTGTAGTTGATGAATTAGTTTCCTTTTGAAGAAACAGAAGATTAATATGTTGCGTCTTAATCTCTTTAGTTTTATAATATGGTAAAATTATAATGTTTTTTTCTTCATCGTATCCAAAGACGTTTATGCTTATCCATTCGTTGAGATTTTCAAAAAGCTCAACATGTTTTATTTGTAATGGAAAGCATAAACCTTCAAAGTTTAATGTGGTTTCGCCAATAATAATTTTTGTTGAATGTATATCCACTGGATAAGATGATGTCCTCTCAGCACTTTGGTAAAATTATATATTGCTGAAACTATTGCCCATTTAAAACAAAATTCATCATTGTTTCTTATGTTGATACAAGCTTTTTTTAATGATAACATTTTCGGGGTAGGAATATATGTATGATGAACCCTTTAGTGGTTGATACTTATTTAAGTTTATTTCTGCTCTTAATATTTGAATCAAGGTCCAACCACTATCCCTTTCTTGAAATTCCTCCATCTTTGTTGAGATGCTTGTAATTTTTTCCAAAAACACATTGCTGAAATCCTCAATTGAGAATATAGTTATCATTTTTGATTGAAATGTGTTTACTTCAATCATAGTGTCATCTAAGTTATCCAAATTAGGCTTAACATATAATGCGAAAAGCTCAATATTGAATTTCATAGCATTATATAAAGAAATCCACAAAGTCATCTCCTCTTTTAACGCGACACACGCTCTCTTTAAGAAATCTTCCGGAATGAGACATCCTTCATCTGTGTTTTCAAAAGATAGAGTTTGAATTCGTCTTTTAAAAGCACTATTTTTTCTTTTAATTCCAATACATGGAGAAGGAAAATTTGTAAGACTTCTTGAAGAGCTAGCATGCACTCTTTCATGTGAAAATAAATTTGTTTCGCTAGCGAATTTCTTTCCACATTCAATGCAATTAAACTTGTTTTCCATATTGTTTTTATTTATTTTTTGGTTAGATGTTATACACTTCAACAATGTTTGTATACTAAATAAACCCTTGATTTTGAATAACAAATTGATATTATTCTAGAATCTACTTTAGAAAATGTAAAGAAAAATTTATTGTAAACATTTGAATAAAAATTAAATTTGAAAATATTTTTTTGAGTGTTTATGTTTAAGTGTGTTTGTGTAGTCGACTACAGCTAGTTCAGTTTTATGTATACACTATAGAGTGACAATCAGTTGTATGGAAAAAAATTTTTGTTAAAATTTTAAAGAGTGCCGGGTGGAATATTGTGACACTAGGCCTAAATGTTAAGTGCTGAAAATTTGAGCCAAATCGGGCAACGATTTCAGGACGCGCATCGAGGTCAAAGTTCAGATATATGCAAAATTTTACTGTTAATATGGAATAAATAGGTGAAACTCGTTAACTTTCTGCATTGTTTTCTAGAAATGTGTAGATTTATTTATATTAATGAATATTACATTAAAAAAAATTTTTGGAAATTAACCCTGTATCTCCTTTGGTTCAAAATGACCCAAAAACTGTATTATCGCCAAAATTAGAGAAAAATGCAAATTTTTCAGTTTTTGAAAAAATTTTGCTACTAAATAAATACTTTTGCAATTGAATGCAAAAGAATCGAAATATGTACGTAATTATCGTTGTAATGAGATATAAATGACAAAATTTGATTAAAAACTTTTAAAGTTATTACAAATTCGCCAGACCATTAACGTGTTTCAGGCCACTTGAACAAAAAATTTAGGAAAAAAATTAAGATATTTCGAGAAAAATTAAAATAAAAGCTAATTTTTACTTAAAATATGTCCATATTTACTTGTATATGAGTTTTTGTCTTCGTAGGGTACCGTTAACCTATTTGGAGGGATGGCCAAAAAAAATAATTTTTTTTAACGGCTGTTTCAAAACTCCATTTTCAAATTTTTAAAAATTTTGTTAAACAAATTTCAGATTTTTTCGATCATCACATTGGAGTTTATTGAGATCAAAATAGGGAATAAAAATATGAAAAAATTATGTCAATACCTCTTACAGTTTTTCCGTACCTGCGATTTAAATTTTGCGTTTTTCAAGAAAAACTAATTTTTTGTCCATATTTAGGCGAATGAGTCCAATTTCCTTACTGTTATAAATTTTAAGTAAAACCAATTCATAATATTATAGTCCTTGTAATTTTAAATATGTTTTGAAAGTTTTACTAAAATCGGAAAACGATAACCTTTGAATCGTGAAGGTCAAAGGTCAAATTTTTCAATATTTGGAATTTCTAATGAAAATATAGCGAAATGTTATATATTTTTGGGCCGATTTTCATGAAACTTGAGTAAAATATATAATGGTGTCTAGCATTTACAACAACAGTACAAAAATGGATTTTAACCTTTAAGAGTACTTGGGGTCAAAATTGTTGTGTTTTTCGTGATTTTAAAAGTTGAGGGTAATTTGGACCCCAAGTGCTGCTAAGGGTTAATTTCCATTTTTGTGCTGTGATTTTAAATTCTGGACTTTATGTTATATTTTCCTCAAGTTTCATGAAAATCGGCACAAAAATATATAACATTTCGCTATATTTTCATTAGAAATTCAAAATATTGAAAAATTTGACATTTGACCTTCACGATTCAAAGGTTATCGTTTTCCGATTTTAGTAAAACTTTCAGAACATATTTAAAATTACAAGGACTATAATATTATGAATTGGTTTTACTTAAAATTTATAACAGTAAGGAAATTGGACTCATTCGCCTAAATATGGACAAAAAATTAGTTTTTCTTGAAAAACGCAAAATTTAAATCGCAGGTACGGAAAAACTGTAAGAGGTATTGACATAATTTTTTCATATTTTTATTCCCTATTTTGATCTCAATAAACCCCAATGTGATGATCGAAAAAATCTGAAATTTGTTTAACAAAATTTTTAAAAATTTGAAAATGGAGTTTTGAAACAGCCGTTAAAAAAAATTATTTTTTTGGCCATCCCTCCAAATAGGTTAACGGTACCCTACGAAGACAAAAACTCATATACAAGTAAATATGGACATATTTTAAGTAAAAATGAGCTTTTATTTTAATTTTTCTCGAAATATCTTAATTTTTTTCCTAAATTTTTTGTTCAAGTAGCCTGAAACACGTTAATGGTCTGGCGAATTTGTAATAACTTTAAAATTTGGTAATCAAATTTTGTCATTTATATCTCATTACAACGATAATTACGTACATATTTCGATTCTTTTGCATTCAATTGCAAAAGTATTTATTTAGTAGCAAAATTTTTTCAAAAACTGAAAAATTTGCATTTTTCTCTAATTTTAGCGATAATACAGTTTTTGGGTCATTTTGAACCAAAGGAGATACAGGGTTAATTTCCCAAAATTTTTTTTTAATGTAATATTCATTAATATAAATAAATCTACACATTTCTAGAAAACAATGCAGAGAGTTAACGAGTTTCACCTATTTATTCCATATTAACAGTAAAATTTTGCATATATCTGAACTTTGACCTCGATGCGCGTCCAGAAATCGTTGCCCGATTTGGCTCAAATTTTCAGCACTTAACATTTAGGCATAGTGTCACAATATTCCACCCGGCACTCTTTGAAATCTAAAAAAAAAAAATCGGCTGTCACTCTAATACACTAGCATGCAACCCGCTACTTCGTTAGCGAAAAAATGTGGAAATAACAAAACAACTACGTAAATTATTTTAAAATGTTTATTATAGAAATTTTAATTATTGCGTAAAGTAAATACACCTTACAATTGTTTGTAGTCCATGATATTTTGAAGTATTAAAGCATCTCAAAACTGCTTGCGTAATTGAAAATTCATAATAATAATTGCAAATATTAATAGTAGATAGATAAAGATATACTAATTTAATAATGTGTGTGAAGTTAAATTTCGAAATTTATAACCCTAGACACAAACCAGTTGAGTTAACAGAGTTATGTTTAAAAGTTTACATGACACCGTTAAACATTGTAAATCAAGGAAAGTGTATTCAAAATGGAATAATAACCACACGGTTGAACCTAATGTACCACTAATGATTGAAACGGGAACTAATCTCCCGTTTTTTCCAAAAACTAAGTCAAATCATAAATGTCAAACATAGTTTTATACTTTTGCGGAATTTTTAAAATTTAATTATTATGGATGGACGAATCTAAATTCATGGAAAACGGGAGAAGATGGGCAGATGGAACTTGCTGAAATTTATAGCCAAGGTGTTTTTCTATCATAACCCATGGTCATAACCCTTAACAGTGCGAGTTTTGATAGAGAAATTAAAATTTTTCGGAAATTTAAATTTCTTGGGAGGATGATCTAAATTTCTTGGAAATGGGAGAAGATGGGCGGAGGAATCTTGCTGGAATATTTAGGTAGGGTGTTGGTCTATCATGGTCCGTGGTCATAACCTTTAACAGTGCGAGTTCTGCTAGAGAAATTTAAATTTTTCGAAAATTTAAATTTTTTTGAGGATGATTCTAAATTCTTTTATAACGGGAGAAGATGGGCAGAAGGAACTTGCTTGAATTTATAGCCAAGGTGTTTTTCTATCATAACCCATGGTCATAACCCTTAACAGTGCAAGTTTTGGGAGGAAGAATTTAAATTTTTTGGAAATGGTAGAAGATGGGCGGATGAATCTTGCTGGAATATTTAGGTAGGGTGTTGGTTTATCATGGTCCGTGGCATAACCGTTAACAGTGCGAGTTCTGATAAAGAAATTTAAATTTTTCGAAAATTTAAATTTTGTTTGAGGATGAATCTAAATTTCTTGGAAATGGGAGAAGATGGTCTATCATGGTCCGTGGTCATAACCTTTAACAGTGCGAGTTCTGATAGAGAAATTTAAATGTTTCGAAAATTTAAATTTTTTGGAGGATGAATCTAAAATCCTGTATAACGGGAGAAGATGGGAAAATTAAATTTTTCGAAAATTAAAATGTTTTTGGAGGATGAATCTAAATTTGTTGGAAATGGGAGAAGATAGGTGGAATGAACTTGCTGGTATTTATAGATAAACTGTCCCACTATGATAATCTGTGGTCATAATATTTAACAGAGCGAGTTTTGATAATAATTTTTTAATTTTGACCAAAATCAAAATTTAATATACTTGGGAGGCTGAATCCGAATTCTAGGAAAACGGGAAAAGATGGGCGGATGGAACATGATGGAATTTATAGATAGGCTGTTAGTCTACCATCGTCCATGGTCATAACCTTTAACAGTGCGAGTTCAGAGAAATTAAATTTTTACGAAAATTTAATTTGGAGAATGAATCTAAATTTCTTGGAAATGGGAGAAGATTGGCAGATGAATCTTGTGTGATTCTGCATTTATTCTATAATTCAAAAATATATTTGAAAAAGCACAAAATATTTTTCTGATCTTCTTAGGAAAATTAATTTCAACTAACAGTCGTACATACACTCAGATGGACAAATAAGTGTTCACCAATTACCAATAAATATTCTTACTTTAATCATATATGTATATTTACAACTGTCTCAATTTACATACATTGTTTAAGCCAAAATAAAAATTACAGCCAGAAGATAGATAATAAATAGTAGTAGTAATTGGTTTTTAAGTCTCATAGAAACTCACATTCTAACTTTTAGAATTTTCTATGTTTATGAAAATCAAAAATACTATTAAATAACTGTTAGTTCAAACGTCATTTCGGAAATGCTAAATCGCTTTTCAAGGTATCTCGTCTTCGATTCGTATGGTACCCAATTTGCCTTTTTTTTTGACAAATCCAGCTGCTTGCAAACGTTTTGCTTCTTGAGTATCTCCCTATGATATTGCAAGCTCATGTTGAGTTTGACAACAACATTCACGGATTAATGCCTCCAAATCTTGGTCTTCAAATTGTTTGGTTGTCCTGGGCCTTCCGTTTCAAAATCATCACTTCTGAACATGCACCATCTCTTGCACGTTGAAACCGATGGAACACGTTCACCATAAGCTTTGGTGATCTATGTGTACTTCTGCGGCACGTTTTTCAAATGAAAGAAGTAAAGCAAAACTTTCCACATATGACGCTTTGTTGGCACAAAATTCGACAAAAAAAACTTTGTTGTTTACACATAATGTTCAATAACTAAGCGAGGATGAATGACAGATATATACCCTTTAGAGTGATATAAAAGTTATTAAAAATTAAAAAAGGGGTTCAAAAGATACGCCACCTATAGCAAATCCCACATTTTTGAGTCATATACCCAATAGTTGAAATCAAATTTCAGTAAAAATATTTTTTTAAACACACTTTCAACATATTTGGGGTATTCAAACGGTCTGATTGTCCTAATATATTATGATAGTTTAAACAAATTGTTGTTGTGCTTCAAAAAAAGTGTTATTTTATGACAAAACAATGAACATAGTTCAAAAAGTCTTATTAGTTTAGAACATTATTGTTTGAAACACAACAAAAATTGTTTAAACTATCATAATATATTAGGACATTATGACAATAAGGACATTAGGACATTAAAAATTGTGGTGTGAATGTATGTACATATACATTTTATTTACACGATAAAAACGTAATAAAACTTAATGAAGATTAATATATATATATGGAATATGAAATTAAAAAACTTACATTTCTAAGTAACGTAGAATTTTTTGTTTTAATTGAATTTATAAAATTTGAGCACTTATTATTACACAACTATTTTTTTTCAAATGAGTTGACGGTTATATGTAAATAGTGTTGTCTATTCATCGAAATAAAAATATTTAAATAAATGTTTGTGTAAACGATTTTATTTAAGCGAAAATTTATTTGTTATTATCTAAAAAAATGTTTTTTTTTATAAAGCGTGCAATTTGTATGAAGAATACTGGTAATAAGGTTTTAAACTTGAATTTTTTTCATACAAAATTTGTTCAACGTTTGGAAGCGTAAGCAATTTGTATGAAGAATACTGGGAAAAAAGTTTAAAACTTATTTCCATAGAATTTTATTTTAACGTTTGTCGTTGCGTTTTATAAAATGAGGCCCTAAATTTGTTTTATAATCTTTTGATAAATTGAATATGAATAAGGTTTTAATCATAGAGACACATATTGCGTAAATTCTGTTTTTTAAATTTATAAAAAGTTTCTAATACTACATTTGAGTGAGATATAAGTTGATTTTATAAACTTGATAAATAGAGTATAAATAATGATTTACTCATAGATACACATAGTGCTTTACATTTTAATTTTTTTAGGGTCTAATTTTATAAAACGAAACGACAAACGTTAAAATAAAATTCTATGGAAATAAGTTTTAAACTTTTTTCCCAGTATTCTTCATACAAATTGCTTACGCTTCCAAACGTTTTGTTTTATAAAATGAGGACCTTAATTTACTGAAATTGTTATTAAATTTTGCGAGAACAAAATTCTTATTTTAGCGAATAGGAATAAACATTTGATTTTTTTTGAGAAATGCTTTAATGAATATATTTTTATGAATATTTTTTGTTTTGTTTCACATTTCAACAAAATAATTTGTTTTGTAGTTTTTTATCAAATAAAACTATAACATTTCAAATAGCATTAAACCAACTATATTTACAACACTGTTATTAATATTTTCCCTCATAAATTCCCATATACATTTCATATAACTGTATGTTGAATAAATTTTAAATTTATTGAATAAGGTGAAAATAATAATTTTTACAAAAAAGGTTAAGGTTTGTGTCTGTACTATTGGAATTTTCAACACCATTAGAATTCAACTAATGGTGAATAGGGTGAAAAACTATATATTTTAAAATAAAATTAGTATTCTAAACATGAAAATAAACATTCTGGTGTAGGCTAAGGGTTTAGACTACTGAACTGTAGCCGAACTACATCGGTTCGAATCTCAGTGGTGGCAAAACAATTTTATTGAAAAAAAAAAATAAAACTACTTGAATAGAATAGTAGAAATGAATTTCAAAAAAGTACCAATATAAGTGTACTGAAATTTGGCCCTTTTTACCCATTTGTATTTGACTTCCGAATAGCATGTTGTGGATTCTTTTTTGTGTGGTTGGAAGAATATTTTATCTTTTTTTATTTTTAAATTGAATAAATAATATCAAATCTCCGTTTTTATCCCGTTTTTTGTCCCCCGTGAAGAAATAATTTTCAAAAAAGTACCTAGTAATACGTACTATTTGAAAATAATAGTTCATGGAATTGTTAGTGAGAAAATACATTTTGATAAAAAAGTACCAAAAAAGAAAACAATTTTGAGGCCTTAGGAATTCGAATTTCAAAAAAGTACCAAAAAGATTTCTAGTTTTTATTGATCTGAGCCAGATACATTCAATATAATATTTCTATGTTTATTTATGTAGGAGATATACATGTTAACAGAGGGTTCTACGGGGACTATTTTTACCCCATATGGCCACTTGAATTTTGAATTTCAAAAAAGTACCAAACACCTGTCGGCTCTTTTTTTGATTACAGGCGGACGCATTTAAAATATTATTTCTAAGTTTATTTGTTTTGGAGATATAGAGGTACAGGTTTTACCCGTTTTTGCCCCATTTGTCCCCCTTAACGACCGAATTTCCAAAAATCCCTTCTTAGTGGATCTACATATTGTAAAAGGAACCCATTACCCGAATTTCAAGTTTCTAGCTTTAGCGGTTTGGGCTGTGCGATGATGAATGAATCAGTCAGTCAGTCAGTCAGTCAGTCAGTCACGTTACTCTTTTATATATATAGATTATATAATAATAGAAAAAAAAACACACAGCTGACATTTTTTTATTGGTTTTGTAATTTGATACATTGTAAAACCTAGTATTTATAACAATTATTTTCAATAAGTTGAGTTTTTTATTTAAAAATACTCAATTTATAGATCTATAAAATCTACGAATAAACATTTTTAAATTTTGTTATTAACATAAAAAGTACTCAATACTTGAATAAATACCAAAAAAAGGTGTGAGAAATAGAGAAAAAATTAATCAAAAACCTATAAATACTCAAAAAAAAGGTTTGAGAAATGAATAACCTTTTCAACAGAAAAAAATATATTATAAGAAAAATATATATTTATCCCAATTCATAACAAAAATTATTCTCCCATACAGATTCTAAACACAAAATTTATAATCCCAAATTCAATTTTATATCCCAAACAATATTTTATATGAGAGAAAAAAAATTTTCCTTATGGAAAAAATACATAAAGTAGGCACAGAAATCAAACAAAATACACTCCCATAGAGATTGTAAATTTCAAATTTACTATCCCAAAATCAATTTTATATGGGAGAAAAAATTTCTAATTATTCTCCCATACAGATACTAAACACAAATTTATTATCCCAAACTCAATTTTATATGAGAGAAAAAAATTCTCTGTGTTAGTATCCCCATATTACTACTACTGTGATGAGTAATTATCAAAATATAGTAACCTATTTTAGATGGCCCAATAAGTTCTTAATTATTTTGTAAAGGGTTCCGATAACCCCGCCCCTGGGGTTATCGGAACCCTTTAAAACCGTTTAAAAAATTCATGGAATACTTTTTTGAAAAATATGACAAAAAAAGCTTTTTATTGAATTTTGCATAGATACAAATTTTTCAAATTGAAATAAAATTTTTATTTATGAATATTTTTTAATGAAATTTCACAGTTATGTAGATGTTTCTATTTAAAATGGAAAAATAAAAAAAAATTTAAATTTGTAATCAAGTATCCCGCAATTCCCAAAAAAAATCTTGAAAAATCCCAAAAATGGGATTTTTTCGTTTTTTTGGCTGTAATATCCATAATAGGGCGGGGTCATCGGAAACCTTTACAAAATAATTAAGAACTTATTGGGCCATCTAAAATAGGTTACTATATTTTGATATCGAATATGCGATTTGAGAATTTTTGACCTAAATTTGAATTTTACATAAAAAATAGGCATTTTTTGAATGGACCTGCTCCCGTCGGTATCAAAAATTATAAATGTTTTTTTCATTTAAAATATTTGGCGTAAAGTTAGCTTTTCAAAAAGTACAAATTTATTATACATCCTGTTAGAAATATTTTAGATAACTTAAAAAGAATAAAAGTACTTTTTTCCCAAAAAAATTGCGAAAAATCGCCTTTTTTAATTTTTTTAAATTCAAATGAATATAACTTTGGACTCAGCCATGATTTTTAATTTGACTCAGCCATGATGAATTTGATATATAGATCTATTGTTAATCCTATAAAAGAAAAATGGATAAAATCGGGGAATATTTGGAACCGCGGTCACCAAAAAACTGGAGTAGAGTGGGTAAAAATGTTGAAAATTAAATTTTCAAATGCGAATATCTCCTAAGTTATAAGAGATAATTAATAGCTACGAGGAGGTTTTATGTAGTGCTCGACGAGGAGATTCTAAATGTGCAATTTTTTTAAATCGTAACACAAACGAAGAAATAGGATCATTTTAAAAATTGAACATACCCGAGGTGTCCTACTTTGGGAACCACTGGTCCCGCTCCTGGTGGGCTCATGAGGTCCAAATTCAAAACTTAAACTCGACTACACTTCCTCTTTGCGCATGTGAAATTTCATTCAATATTTCCCTGTTTTTTTATGCTCATACCACTGTGCGCCGTAAAACATTATAGATCAGTCATGCCCAAGCCCTATACTCTTGGTACTCCTTTGTTTTTGTAAATGCTCTTAGCTATAGGCTGTGTGTTTTGTATACTCACTAGAGCACTCAGCACTAGCAATATAAAATACACAAACAACTTTGTCTTATTATTTTTTTGTCGTTCTTCAAAGCAACAACACTTTCATATGCTTTGCTGGTAAACATTGACGACTGCGATCATCAATGTAGATTTTGTTTATCGTATGATATTTGTTTTGAAAGTGAGTTTTTTTTTTCTTTGTATGAATTGGTTTTAACAACAAAAAATATTGAATAAAAGTAGTTTTTCTTTAAATGTATTGGTGTTTACTCTTCCATAAGGAACTTGTGGGCACCCCTGTTATAGATCCACCAGCAGCCTCAAAAATTCGTAACTTATTATTTTTAGAGATCATCGGGTTATTTATACATTTGGAACATGTCATGTTCAATGCAAGTTTTGAAGCGGCTAATTTATTAGCCAAGTGTGTCTTGAAAGATAAGTTGTAAGCATGGCATAATCATTTACAGGTAGTCCCAATTCTACAACAAATACAACTAAGCAAAAACAACATTATTTTGTTTTTGTAAAAATATTTTCTAAATGTCAAAACAAAAATAAATAAAAGCAATATAATTTGATTTTTTTCTTATTTTAAAAGAAACAAATTTTAATTCAGTTCTAATTGTTAATACTTCCTATGAGGCTATCCGTGCATTTACTATGTCCCGTGTGTTTTGTAGAGCCATGAATTTCGATTCATTAAAAACAGCGACCGTTTCGAATGCACGGGTCATGCCGATGTGGATATAAGCTGGCGTGTCATAATGTCCTTCATCATAATGTCCATGGACGTTATCCAGGAAACTTTTTTAAATGAATCCAAAATACAACACCAAAGTTACGAGCAATTCTATCCGGGATAAGAGTGCCACTTTCTTAAATCTTAACCAAATTTTAAAAAACATTTATGTTTTAAAAGTGTCACAAAGTGCATGGACATTTGAAATTGTTATAACTTCCATGGACACTATGACTCTTTTTGGTGTGACATAACGTCCATGGACATTATGACACGCCACCTGGAGATCAACGGGAGTATTACGGAATCTAGGATCGTTTGTCGATATTCCAACTGCTCTTAAAAATTTCGATTTAACCGAAAACAATTTTCAATTTAAATAAAAAAGATTTGACAGTTAGAAAACGGAAAATAATTTTATATATAAGTAAATAAACTTTGACAGTTAGAAAACAGAAAACAAATCGAACAAAAAATAATCAGCTGACTTATTGACTTCACCTGTAAATCTTGGTTGTAAGTAATTTCAATTCCAAGGTATTTGTAGCTGTTAACAATTTCAATGTTGTTATCACAATTCCAGTTAAGATTAGAGGATATTCTTGGGCCATTACGAAAAACGATAATTTTTGATTTATTTAAATTTACTTTTAAACACCACGTTTTGCAGTATTCATACAAAACATTAATCATTTCCTGCAACCCAGATTGAGAATCCGACATAATAGCAATATCATCCGCATAGAGTAATATTTTAACATTTACGCCAGCAACGTTCACGCCATTAGGAAGTATTTCAGCGAGATCATTAATATACAGCGTAAATAGTATACATCCTTGTTTAACTCCAAGTTCTTCATTGAAAGGTTTAGACATGGTGTTACCATCCCATATACGGCATTCAGTGTCAGAATACGCATTCTGTAATATTCTTATAATTTTGGATGATATCCCTAAGCAGGATAGTTTGTAAAACAAACTGTTTCTAGGAACTGTATTTAAAGCACATGAAAATTCTACGAAGAAATTGTATGTTTTTTATCATTTAGTTTGTTTTAATCAGTGATGTTCAAAAATAAAAATGAAGATGTATTTGGCGAGAGAGCTACCCAGCAAACATAATGTAAAACACATAAAATAAGAACAAAATAAAGAATGTTTAGATTTAGAATTTTCGCCATATATATCCAATTTATTAAATGAATGTAATTTAAATTTTAAGGAAATGAAGGAATATACATTATACGGCCGAAATTCACTGAAATTTTTTATTAATTTTTGTTTTGTGTTCAATTGTAATTGAAACGCGTGTGTTTGCTATGCTTCGTCCAAAAACCAACCAACAACAATGCTTAATGAATTTCTGAAAAAAATGAGACATTTGTTATGCTCTTTTAAAGAGAATAAGAATATGTGTGTTGTTACTCAACGCGAAAGCACAATGAAATGAACATCATTGGTTTAAATTTATGATATTGACAAGATTGAAAATAGTGTCTACAGTAGAGTATTGCTTTCTAAAACCTGCATGATATTCATTAAGTATATTGTTGTCTTCTAGTCAGTACGTTATTCTATTTAGTAGAATTGTGTTGACAATTTTGCATAATGTGTCGATCAACGATAAACCACGATCATTTCCAGGTTGATTTGGGTCGCCTTTCTTGAAAAGTGGTAATAAAATGGATTTACGAAAACTTGATGGTATTTTTTCTCGAAGAAATATTATATTAAATACAGATAATATTTCATGTATGAAATAATTAGGTGCATATTTATAAAATTCATAACTTACACCGTCTTGGCCTGGAGCTTTCTTTAGTTTTAGGGTTTTTATCACGGAAGCTATTTCACCAAATTCCATAGGGGAATCCAGAACGGGATCTGTTATATATGGTATGGACCAGCTTATCTGTCGATTATTTTCAGTGTTGCTTAACATTGCACTGAAATGTGGAAGGAAATCGTGAAAGTTAAACCACCTTTCATTACGTGTTTAGCCGTACATAGGGAATTCGATATTTTCCACCAACCTCTACAGTATTTTACGGTGTTGAGCTTTAGTACATTTCTATCGTAATATTCAATTTTTTTAAGTTTACATAATTTTATATAATTTGCTCTAGCTATTAAATGTCGTCGTTTGTTGGCATCGGAGTGTATTCTTCTGTATTTCCTAAGGTTTTTTATCATTGTCTTACGATAGCGAGCGCACTTGCAGTCAATCCATTTGTTTATAGGTTCAAAGAATTTTTTACCCTTGTTCTTTGGTGCTGCTGTTTTCACTTTCTCCGTAATTGACGAAACTAGTACATCCACTGTCTTAGTTGTACGTAAGTAAATATGTTCAGTGAGTGTGCTAATTGTTTCAACATAATTGTTAGTAAATTTGTTATTCCAGCTAAGCCTTTCTAAAGAATCATTTTCATGATGAACATTATCCGAAATTCATATTTTAATTTTTAGGCTTAATGGCATATGGTCGGAATAGGGTTTGGCCGCTATGTTAAAATCATCTATAAACTGTAGAAAACTCTACGATGCAATAATCAATGACCGAGTTACCCATAACGCCACAGAAACTGTATTCACCTTGTATATTTCTACACGTCCTTCCATTTAAAATAATGCCCCCATGTTGATCAATTAACTCAATGAGTGTTTTACCCTTGGTATTAATAACTTTATCTTTTGATAATCTATATTCCCGTATATTCGGATAATCTTTTAAAAAATTGCTGTAAATAACCTGGGCATTTGCTATTCTAGCATTTAAATTGCCAATGATACAGAAGTCTGTAGGAGTCAATTCATTTAATAAATCTTCTAGTTTACCAAAATCTGTGTTCCAACTTGTGCAATTTAAATACCTTGGAATTATATAGAACAATCGACCATCTAGTTTAGTCGTTAGATATATATACATATTTTGCATGTTTAAAAATTTAAATGAGAATTTTTCTTGGAGTTCGGTTTTATAGCCAAATAAACATCCACCACTAGCACGACCAGATCTATGTTGTTTTGTTGCAAAGATCCACTGTAGCGTAAAGTTTTTAAGTAATATATAAAATTCATGTTGTTTCGATGCAAAAACATGTGTTTCAAATAAAATCTCCAAAATTTATTGAACTGGCTAATTTTGCTACATTATAAGACAACAATTGGCATGTTTTAAATTGCTATTGTGGGTTAGTATTTGCTTTATTTTAATTATTATAATTATCTTCATCTGTGATACATACATCAGTAGGGTAGTTGCATTGTGCTAACAAGGTTTTCAGGAAGTCAGCTTTTGTTCGGAGTTTGCAAAAATTTTTCTTATACCATGTGAATTTATTTTTTTTTTTTATTTTTTTTTTATTTATTTATTCAATTGTAATATATGTAGCCATTTGGCCAATAACAAACTATATTACAAGTATTCTTATTATCTATGAGAACTTCCATACATCCTGAGGACTCCTACAAATATATGGGGCATTTCACGTCAAGTGAACCAACTTTTGAAATCGATGTCTTCCGATCGCGATGAAATTTGCACCAACGTTAGTTCTATTGGATAGTAATTCGGACACCATTTTTCAACAAGATCGGTCAAGAACTCTCTGAGTTATAGGAGGTCAAAATTTGACATTTTGGCCAAACAGGTGTTTTTTTTATCCATATAACTTATTACCTATTGTTCTTAGCAAAATGTGTCTCAAATAGTTTAGATAGCTATTTATGCAATCTTTCGAAAAAAAAAATTAAAAAAATTTAATAAAATATTTTTGATTTTTTTTTTTTAAATCAAAAATATTTTTGACTTTTTTTTTCGAAATGGGCCCTTTTTATTTTTTTTAAGAAAGCTTAGGTCTTTTCCTAAGCGACCTATATGGTCGCTTAGTGGGATGCGAGTGGGATATCTATCAAAAAAAATATTTTGTAACTCAAGATTTAAAATTTTTTAATTTTTTTGCAAAATCAAAAACTTTGTTGACTTTTTTTAAAAAAATGGACCCATTTTTTATTTTTTTTTTTGCTCAGAAGAAAGCTTATGTGTTTTCCTTTAACACCCTTTTTGTCGCTTAGTGGGATGCGAGTGGGATATCTATAAAAAAAATGTTTTGTAACTCAAGACATACAATTTTTTTCTTTTTTTTGAAAAATCAAAAACCTTTTTGACTTTTTTTTCCAAAATGGACTCTTTTTTTATTAATTTTTTTCATGTTTCCTGACCGAGTTACCCATAACGCCACAGAAACTGTATTCACCTTGTATATTTCTACACGTCCTTCCATTTAAAATAATGCCCCCATGTAGATCAATTAACTCAATGAGTGTTTTACCCTTGGTATTAATAACTTTATCTTTTGATAATCTATATTCCCGTATATTCGGATAATCTTTTAAAAAATTGCTGTAAATAACCTGGGCATTTGCTATTCTAGCATTTAAATTGCCAATGATACAGAAGTCTGTAGGAGTCAATTCATTTAATAAATCTTCTAGTTTACCAAAATCTGTGTTCCAACTTGTGCAATTTAAATACCTTGGAATTAGATAGAACAATCGACCATCTAGTTTAGTCGTTAGATATATATACATATTTTGCATGTTTAAAAATTTAAATGAGAATTTTTCTTGGAGTTCGGTTTTATAGCCAAATAAACATCCACCACTAGCACGACCAGATCTATGTTGTTTTGTTGCAAAGATCCACTGTAGCGTAAAGTTTTTAAGTAATATATAAAATTCATGTTGTTTCGATGCAAAAACATGTGTTTCAAATAAAATCTCCAAAATTTATTGAACTGGCTAATTTTGCTACATTATAAGACAACAATTGGCATGTTTTAAATTGCTATTGTGGGTTAGTATTTGCTTTATTTTAATTATTATAATTATCTTCATCTGTGATACATACATCAGTAGGGTAGTTGCATTGTGCTAACAAGGTTTTCAGGAAGTCAACTTTTGTTCGGAGTTTGCAAAAAATTTTCCTTTATACCATGTGAATTTATTTTTTTTTTTTATTTTTTTTTATTTATTTATTCAATTGTAATATATGTAGCCATTTGGCCAATAACAAATTATATTACAAGTATTCTTATTATCTATGAGAACTTCCATACATCCTGAGGACTCCTACAAATATATGGGGCATTTCACGTCAAGTGAACCAACTTTTGAAATCGATGTCTTCCGATCGCGATGAAATTTGCACCAATGTTAGTTCTATTGGATAGTAATTCGGACACCATTTTTCAACAAGATCGGTCAAGAACTCTCTGAGTTATAGGAGGTCAAAATTTGACATTTTGGTCAAACAGGTGTTTTTTTTATCCATATAACTTATTACCTATTGTTCTTAGCAAAATGTGTCTCAAATAGTTTAGATAGCTATTTATGCAATCTTTCGAAAAAAAAATTAAAAAAATTTAATAAAATATTTTTGATTTTTTTTTTTTAAATCAAAAATATTTTTGACTTTTTTTTCGAAATGGGCCCTTTTTATTTTTTTTAAGAAAGCTTAGGTCTTTTCCTAAGCGACCTATATGGTCGCTTAGTGGGATGCGAGTGGGATATCTATCAAAAAAAATATTTTGTAACTCAAGATTTAAAATTTTTGAATTTTTTTGCAAAATCAAAAACTTTGTTGACTTTTTTTAAAAAAATGGACCCATTTTTTATTTTTTTTTTGCTCAGAAGAAAGCTTATGTGTTTTCCTTTAACACCCTTTTTGTCGCTTAGTGGGATGCGAGTGGGATATCTATAAAAAAAATGTTTTGTAACTCAAGACATACAATTTTTTTCTTTTTTTTGAAAAATCAAAAACCTTTTTGACTTTTTTTTTCCAAAATGGACTCTTTTTTTATTAATTTTTTTTCTCAAAAGAAAGCTTAGGTCTTTTCCTTTAAAACCTTTTTGGTTGCTTAGTGCGATGCGAGTGGGATATCTATCAAAATAAATGTTTTGTAACTCAAGACAAAGGTTTTTAAATTTGCACTATTTTAATTTTTTTCATATTTGTGTGTAAACCTTAAAAATTAAACTTACGCAGAGAAACTAGACACATTAGCCTTTCCGATGGTATGTAACATACCCAACTAAAATTTCATAGCCTCGATACTGTAATACCCATAATATGTTAACCTCAGGAATAAAAATCACTTTTTTTCTATAGAAATGTTGAATAATTTAATTTTGTTATTTATTTGTAATAATAATTAATTTAATATATAATAATAATAATAAAAAGATGAATAATTTAGTAAAATTTAATCTTAATCACAATAGATCAATTTATATAATAACTATTTTTACACTTAATTTATGAAGTTTTTAAATTTTCAAATATCCATACTTTTATCCTCCTTATTTGTCACCTTTATTAGCTGCTTTTTTTTTGTCAATCCTTTCTTGGCGTTATTAGATTCAGCTACTGATTTCGCTGCTGGCTTCTTTTTTGGCTTTGGAAAGAAATCGCATTGAGTAGATGCAGAAAACTTTTTTAATTTGAGTCTTCCATCGACAAGCGGTATGAAAGCAGTGCCATCGATTGTTACCGCAGCATCGAATCTGCTCTTTAGTGTTTTCAATGTTTCCTCATGATCCTCTTTGCTACTAAAAACTATTTTAGTTTCTTTACAATAATTCTTTGCCCAATGGAATAAAGCAGTCGCATCTAAGATGCGATCTTGATGAGAGCACTGGAGGCTATACTTCGCTGCATTTCTTTTGAGGTTCGCTCCAATACCATCACATGCTCCTTTACCATGAGCAGTAGGATGAAAATGCCACTCAGCTGGCATTCCAAAATCTTTTTCATGAGCTGTAAGATTTGCGAAGCTACTTTTGTTTTTAAAATGTTGACGAGCTCCGTCCGAAACGTAGTATACCTTTTCTACTGTAAATTTTGATTTTAGATAATTTAGTATTATCTTCTGGTACTCATAAACTGCAACGGTGTCATGTTTTAAATCGTCGGATATGATTGCCATACTTTTGTGTTCCAGGTTTTCTTCTTTCATGTAGTAAATAACTACTGTGAATATAGTTGCTTGGTCGTTATTGAAGTGGAATGCTTGTATGGAATCCTGAAGAACATATTTATAGTTCTCTGCGAAATCAAATGAAATAATGAATTCACCAGACTTCAAATGTGTTTTCAAGTCCTTGAAGAATGACCACTGCTCTTTGACTAAAAAGTCATGGGTTCTCAAATTTAGCAATCCTCTACACAGTTCTTCCACGAAATCATCCACATTTAAAATTATGGTTTTCAGTGTGCATCTTTCAGTCTGAAGCTTCAAATTTTAACTCCTCAATACATTCTCGATCAAAAGAGTTGATTAAATTTTCTTTGATGGATGTGGTTTCCGGGCAATTCGAACATTCACCTAAGTGGCAAGAAGTTGTAGCATTAGGGCACATAGTCAATTTAAGGCAATCGCGGTAATGGTGTAAATCTTCTGATGAATCATCTTTTAAGTATTTTAAGTTGATTTCCTTCAACATCAATTTGACATTTTCATGGTAAATACAAACACATACTGTGTGAGTTCCGCTGCTTTCTGCCAAAACGCAATGTTTTGGCCTCAGTTGTGTAAATTTTGTGAATCCAATTTTGACATCCTCGTATTCAGATTGAAATGTTGCGAATAATTCATTCAGGTTACAGAGAACCATTCTCTTCTGCATTTGAACTTTCTTGCCATCGATTCGTACAGACATCCAGTCTTTCATCCCTGGCATCATTCGACTCATATCATCTCGCTGATAAGTTTTTCCCTTCTTTTTGTTTGGGAGTGTGAGAATCCCATGCTCAGCAACCAATTGTTTAGCAATTCTTGCTTTTCGTTGAGACGTTCCAAACTCAGTCATTGTTTTTGCAGAACTCCATGTTCTTGGAGCAAGCGTGAGAAGTTGAATTCTTTCAGCTTCACTCTGTGACGTTTTGTATTTCTCTTTTATTTGTTCAAGAACTTCTACTGCATCTTTATGGTATTGGTTTCGACACTCATTCGTTGAATTTCAAAAGTTAGAATAACCATCATCATCAACAGTTCTGTCTTCATTCTCGGAATTACTTTTGTCTTCATCTGCAATAACTTCAACGCAAGGCTCATTACTATTCAAATTCGGTAATTCGTTCAACTTTCCGAGCTCTTTCCTGCATGATCCACAAATTTTCAATCGTTTTGACAGCGTAGGGAATTTTTTTAATAAGCCGTCGGAAATATTTCGCATATCTGATGATCTGTGCTTCATTTTGTTAAAGGGATTAAAACAAAAAGACGAATAAATTTCATTTTCAACCTTAGCCTTTTTAGAAGTCGTAGACATTTTGAATTTTGTAAGTATTTATGTAAATAACACACGTCTTAACTTTAACGCTGTTTCTAAAAAACTGATTTCCGTATGTCTTCAGAATGACAATAAATAGTTTTTTAAGATCATATAGGTAGTACGTTTTAATGAATGAGTCTAAAATCTTTTATTAGGGTCAAGAAGGGCTTACATACTAAAGTACCTAGTTTAACCAAATGTTACAAATAATAATAAAAATAAACCACCATATAAATAACCTACCTGTCAACTTCTACCTCTCCACCCACTTCTTAAAGTCAAATGTCATAAAATAATAAATAAAGTGGTAATTCGGAGAAGGGCCATAAAATATTTCCACTTTATTCCAAAAATTTGTTTCTGGGAGCACCTGATATTGACTAAAAAAGCCGCAAGATACAAAACTCAGACAAATTTTGGGGGTGGAAAATTAATAGCGGTCGGCCTCATATTGCACCCCTCCAGTGGCTATTATCGGTCAGTTGTTGTGGTTTTTATTTTTAAGGTTTTACACACAAATATGAAAAAAATCAATTTAAAAACATTTGTCTTGATTTACAAAACATTTATTTTGATAGATATCCCACTCGCATCCCACTAAGCGACCAAAAAGGTTTTAAAGGAAAAGACCTAAGCTTTCTTTTGAGAAAAAAAATTAATAAAAAAGAGTCCATTTTGGAAAAAAAAAAGTCAAAAAGGTTTTTGATTTTTCAAAAAAAAGTAAAAAATTGTATGTCTTGAGTTACAAAACATTTTTTTTATAGATATCCCACTCGCATCCCACTAAGCGACAAAAAGGGCGTTAAAGGAAAACACACAAGCTTTCTTCTGAGCAAAAAAAAAAAATTAAAAAATGGGTCCATTTTTTTAAAAAAAGTCAACAAAGTTTTTGATTTTGCAAAAAAATTAAAAAATTTTAAATCTTGAGTTACAAAATATTTTTTTTGATAGATATCCCACTCGCATACCACTAAGCGACCAAAAAGGTTTTAAAGGAAAAGACCTAAGCTTTCTTTTGAGAAAAAAAAATTAATAAAAAAAGAGTCCATTTTGGAAAAAAAAAAAGTCAAAAAGGTTTTAGATTTTTCAAAAAAAAGTAAAAAATTGTATGTCTTGAGTTACAAAACATTTTTTTTATAGATATCCCACTCGCATCCCACTAAGCGACAAAAAGGGTGTTAAAGGAAAACACATAAGCTTTCTTCTGAGCAAAAAAAAAAAAAATAAAAAATGGGTCCATTTTTTTAAAAAAAGTCAACAAAGTTTTTGATTTTGCAAAAAAATTCAAAAATTTTAAATCTTGAGTTACAAAATATTTTTTTTGATAGATATCCCACTCGCATCCCACTAAGCGACCATATAGGTCGCTTAGGAAAAGACCTAAGCTTTCTTAAAAAAAATAAAAAGGGCCCATTTTGAAAAAAAAAAGTCAAAAATATTTTTGATTTAAAAAAAAAAATCAAAAGTATTTTATTAAATTTTTTTAATTTTTTTTTTTCGAAAGATTGCATAAATAGCTATCTAAACTATTTGGGACACATTTTGCTAAGAACAATAGGTAATAAGTTATATGGATAAAAAAAACACCTGTTTGGCCAAAATGTAAAATTTTGACCTCCTATAACTCAGAGAGTTCTTGACCGATCTTGTTGAAAAATGGTGTCCGAATTACTATCCAATAGAACTAACATTGGTGCAAATTTCATCAAATTTGAAATCGGAAGACATCGATTTCAAAAGTTGGTTCACTTGACGTGAAATGCCAAGTGATATGTATGTGATAATATGTTCAATTCAAAAAAATGAGATAAGATTTTAATAACCCTAATTATCAGTATAAAGTCAAATATCATACAAATTAAAAAAAACAATAAGTTTACGCTTAAAAGTAACAACTGCCATTGTAAAAGAGCGCATATTTCTAGGCAATAAATTCCAAATACGCGCAGCTTGTACAACAAATGATTGTTCATATATTGAGTTATGTATACAAGATATAATAATTTGGGGATTTCTAAGAGATCTTGAAAATGACAATTGTTGTACAATATGCGCCTGTTTTTGAAATTTTACAATTTTATATAGATAAATAAACAATCGAAATTTAAGGTAATCATCAAAATTTAGATTCAAATAATTTTTTAGATGTGTGGAAACATGAGCCCTAAACCTAAGTCCATAAACAAATCTTACAATTTTGTGAACAATCAATTTTATCTTCTTTTTATTCGTCATATTACAACCCGAATAAACCTCAACACAATAATTAACTTGTGACATAAGCAAGGAATGTGCAACAGTCCGCTTGACTTGTAAAGGTAGGGACAGATTCAGGTGATATAGCCTACGTAATGTCAGACAGACTCTAGTACAGACGTTATCAATATGTGGTCCAAATGATAACCTGTCATCAATTATAACCCCTAGACAGCGCAACCTACTAACAATCTCAACAGAAGAGCCACATAAATTCAAAACAAAATCAAATAAATCATTTCTATTCGGTTTAAAAACAAGAGCTTTGGTTTTATTCGGATTAATTTTAAGACAATTTGATACCATCCAGTCATCCAGGTAAGACAAATCATAATTAATAGAAGCCTGTAGAGCATCTGCAAATTGGCTTTCCCCTGACCATAAAATTTGTATGTCATCAGCAAAAGCATAAGGTTTACAATTACTATAACCTAGCGATTCAAATAAATCATTCAGAAATAATGTAAATAAAATAGGGCCAATTACAGAACCCTGTGGAACACCAGACCTTACACATTTTAAGTCAGAAGATAAGCCATTGACAGATACAAATTGCTTACGGTCACATAGATAAGACCAAATTAGTCTACAAGCCGATCTTGAAAAATTATATCTACTACCAAGTTTATTAACCAATAAAGAGTGCCTCACTTGATCAAATGCTTTAGTCAGATCAACAGATACTAAAACACTGACCTTTCCCTCATTCCATGCCTGGTATTACTCAAATTAAAAATTCGTTTGCCATAATTTACTTTAAATTTCCTAATTTCTGCCTTAGTCCGATTACGAAGTCTTTTATAAGTTTCCCATCTTAAATCACTCTTGTCATTAAAATAGTTTTTTAAAGCCATATCCCTTAACGATCTTAAGTAATTAATTTCATTAGAAAATTTAAACTCTTTGCATCTCATAATATGCGAATTTTTCCTTAAAGGCACATGACTTAATAGATCATTAAGAGCTAGTTTCTGGGATAGAGATAATCTACATTCTTCGCTTAAACCTAAATTAAACTAAAAATTGTGTTTCTCACTTATTGTTTATATGCTATATAATCTAGGTTTAACTGAGCATCATTGGTGAGTTAAACCTAAGTATAAAATGCCAAAGCACAAACAGATGGAAAATAAAATAAACAATTCAGCACAGCACACACTGGGCCAGAGATCCCATTATTTGGCCATAATTAGAGCAGTGGATGTATGAAATAAATAAATATCAGATATAAGGTTTTCGGTGACGCTGATTACGATTCCGCAAAAAAAAGTAAAAATTCAAATTGCGGACCAAAAATGGCGGTCAAAATTTTTATAAAATTCAATTAATTAAATTTTTATTGAACACGTTTTGTAGACCTATGGTCACTGATTACAAATATGAAGTCAGATTTTGAAAACTGAATAAACTGAATCCAAAATGGCGGATCAAACATAAGAAACAATTAAATATTTCATTTCTTAGCAGTATTTAAGATGAAGATATTATGAAATCATTGGCTTATGTATTACAGGCATAAAACAATGCCATACCTTAATTAAATTTGAAATACTTGAAATATTAATAATGGCGGATCAAATATGGCGGTCATAAATTTTTATTTATTGTTATTATATGTAACTATTACTGAAAATATATAATTAAGATAACTTGATAATTATGAATCTTAATTCATATTGCTAAAAACTAAAAATGAGAATCCAATATCCAAAATTAGTAATATGAAAATTATTCAGCCAAGTATAAAAAAAAATTAATTTACTACCACTTAATTAGAATTAAGTGGTAGTAAATTAATTTTTTTTTTGTTTTTTATTAGAAAAGTAATAATTAATAATATTAAAAAGTAAGCAAAAATGCGATTTTTTATGTCCAACTAAAGTTTTAACTGATTTTCTTAGAATTTCGACATTTTCAGGACTAATAGTTCGGATATTCAATTTCAATTTATTTAATACGTATTGAATGCCACTTTCTATGTCTGTTTCATATGCCAAACTTAGCCATAGTTATTTCAATTATATATATAAATATGAGATTGAAAATACGAATATTTTTATTTTAATCAAGTTAGCATTGATAAAGATGTAAATAATGTTTGCAAATTTTATTTAAGGAACAATAAATAAAAAAGTAAATAAGTATATTTTAAAAGTTGTTTGACGATATGGAGGAAAATAATTCATATACACGGAAATACAAGCAATATATAAATTGTTAAAACTATAACAATAAATGGATATATCTAACGGTAATAAAATACTATTTTACTCAAGATTTTTTTTTCAGAATAACTATAAGTATCGGACATTCGACAATAGTTAATATAACTTATAAATATAAAAAGGCGTTAAACAGATATTGAATTTGTAATTTTTTTAAATGTGAGACTAATATCTGCCAATTTTATCATCAAAATGTTATATTACTAAAAATTAATTTTAATTTTTTAATTAAATTTTTACATGGTAAAAATATCCTAAGTTTCAACGACTATTTTTATATTATCGGCAATAACTCTTAAGTTTATGAACGGTCGCAGACGGTCGCAAAATTCTGGATAGAGAACATTTCAGTGCGTCGATTGGTGCTATAACCATTAAAATATTCTCTGGCACTAGGTTTTGAAACTTAAAGTTTTTGGAAAAAAATCATATTTATAAGGTTTAAATAACAAATTTTTAATAATTATCTTCAAATTACTAATAATTTTCATTTTTAAATAAAGCACCAGTTTCATATGTTTAATTAACTATCACTTCATGTAAATATTTTTGACTCATGTGAATATTATATAATATTTTTGAAATAAAAATTATATTCACAAAATTATGAAAATTTGACTTTGACCTCATGTCATTTGTAAACGGTGACCCACAATGACACAAAATTTTACTAGTGTAAAGCTCAAAGTCTCCAGACTTGAAATATATAACTTTTTTTCTTCTCTACCTGAAATGGACTTTTTGCCAAAAAATGGGATATCTGGCCCAGTGTGGGTTGGTAGAACAAGCTGTGCATCCTCGTAGTCGTCGTTAGCATAGCAATACAAAATTCCATCATTTAGTAAATAACTCCTGTTTATCCAACGAATGGAGTTATCATCCTCCTTCTCCAATGATTCGATTATTTTGCTCAAGTACTCGTCCTTCAATTGACCTTCTCGAATTTCCTTGTGAGTCTGCGCTGGTACATCGACATAAAATGCACAAAGGGAAGTATCTGCGTCAATAGCATCATGATCAGGACAAGGCGGTCTAGACAGCATATCAGCCACAGCATTAGCCTTACCAGGGAGGTGTTCAATCGTAAAATTATACTGCTGTATTTGTAATCCCCATCTTGCGAGTCTTCCTGTGGGTGATTTTAACGTCAGCAACCATTTGAGTGGTTTGTGGTCCGTTAAGAGTTTAATTTCCTCTCCTTCTATATATCCGCGAAATTTATTACAGGACCAAATAATGGCCAAAGCCTCTCGTTCCGTAGTGGAGTAATTGCGTTCGGCGCTGGTCAATAATCGGCTCGCATATTCTATAGGGTGTTCCTCCTCCCCCTCCCCCTGGAGTAATACCGCACCAAGTGCATATGCGCTTGCATCCCTTTTGATACAGTAGGGCATATTCTCAACTGTCTGTTTCAGTACTGGTGAAGTAGTTAATGCTTCCTTCAGAGCATCCAATGCCCTTGCTTCCAGATTTTTCATTGGGTTTACCCACAGCACTTAAAAGTTTTTCAAATTGTTCCGTAGATAGCATCACCATGATTTTGCTTGCTAAATGTTGACTTCTTCTTATGCTTAAATCTGCCACGATTTTAAAATATTTTATTATTTAATTTTTTTTATATATATAAGCGTTGTTCACTGCCTCTTAGTTGGGCGCCAATTTTGTAAAGAGTTTATAATTTTAATAATAACAAAAAGTCTTTATTTAATTTTTTACATTCAAAAATGTGTATTCTGCAAGACATGAATGAGCTTGTTTAACTCAAAGCAAATTGCAGCCACTATTGCGAACAACAACTGCTTTTAGTCATACAGTATTTACGCACACACACAACGAAAGCTAACGCCGCCACGAAGTGCATGGAGTTTATACAATTGACCATTCAACTGCTAAATCCAACCTGCAAGACAAGAATGAGCTACTGCCCAAGGCGAATTGATACAAGGTAGTGTCAGTTCTACAAAAACAACGATTGGTCTTAACAAATGTAAAAAACCAAAATGAAAAATTAAACAAATAAGTATTTAAACTTAATATAGTGTACATAATTGAATATTGAGGGCTTTACTTAATTATGTAAACAATAAATATTTTGTTTATAAGCTTAGAATATGTAGATATTTAAATATAAAAACAATCTTTGACAATTGTTAGAACCAAAAAGCGAAATAAAAATTATCAGCTGTTTGACTGACTCCACCTTGTATAAATTCGCCTTGCTACTGCCGTTGAGTGGGCGTCTTTTATACTCTCAAACAAGAGCTTTTAACGAAACAAATGATCGTTATAATTTAACATACAACTCAAGAAAGAGCTTTTCACATCTGCAGTGTTGTATTCTATAATTAAAAGTTAACAGAGTTGTACTTATAAACAAAAATCACACATGAGAGTGACGTACATACTGTTACGTTTTAACATTTTCAAAACGTTAGCTTATTTCCTTTAAATAAACCGGATACTTTTGATTGCAAATAAAAGCCGTTTAGTAGTTTGAAAATTTTAACAACTCTTTATTTATTTAAAATTTACAACAACAGAATTAAATAGTCACTCAATGTGTTTTATACACGTTTATAAATTCGCAGAAATACAGACACACTTTATAATGTACACGAATTCACTTGAAAAACACGGCACTCAGTTGATGTTTATTCGAAAAGCGTCTCTGATAAACTCACTAACGACTGCAACCTCTGCCACTATTTATAACAGTGCCATCAGCACTCTAGATTGCTCTTTAACTGTCTAGAGCTTTCAAATACATACGCCATCTATGGTGTACTTTCTACAATGTTCTTTAACTGAATATTCAAATTCGAATATACGGTCGCAGCAAACAGCGTTGCCAACTTACGATCAATGGTCAACTGAAAGCATTTATTCAATGTTAATAATGCCCACAGATAATTTACAGTTTGCTATTACAGCAATGCTATTTGAAAGCACTTCTACTTTTAAATCAGCCGTTAAAATCGTTATATTTGAATTCTAGTGCAATTTCGTAACACTGCCCCCGCTTAAGCCTGTTCGTCCCGAATAGGCATAGATTCACTTCTCACATAGCCAGCTAGTCGTTTCAGATGTTCAACTTTATTTCCCCATATCGGTCTTCCACATTTCCGTATTTTATAAACCATGTCGTCCAATTTCTTAACTACCTTATGTGATCCTTTGCAGTGATTCCTTAATTTGGATGACAAACCCTTATTACGTTGTGAGCTATATCTGTGAGTTTTCATTTGGTCATTTTAATTCGTCTCCGAACGAGTTCATGTATTTCTATTTCTGCTGAAGCACCTTCACCCATCTTGGAACTCGGCCTGATGATCTTTTCTCTTCGGGACAGACCAAGCACTCCAACAGTAACCATTCTGTCATTGCACTGTTCAACGAGGGCCTCCATTGTTACATGGCCACTTCTCACATCCGCTGGTTCCAACACCAACAAACCATTGTCTATACAATCCTCCACTTCCTCACGGGCCGATAGCAAATCCTCTGACTGCGGTGGCAACCTTTTGTGCTCAACAAAAACTAACTTTCTTACTTGAGACTTGCTCTCATATCCGACGTCAAGGGGTATTTTAACATTTCATGACTTTTTGTCCCATATCCAAAGTAATGCTGTGACTAATCGTGTAGTCTGCACCAATGATTACTTCGTCCACAATATCGGCAACAATAAAGACATGATTTACGCTAATAACACCAATCGTTAGTTTCATATTAACTTTACCATGGACAGCGGCAGGCTCTACAGTAGCGGTGCGTAGACTTACATTGCAAATTGGTTCCATCGATTTCTTTACTAAATCTGTTCTGATGATAGACTGCGACACTCCCGTGTTCATAGTAAGGATGTGCTTCCGACCGTTGATGTACCCACTAGCAGTAAGATTGTTATTTTCCTGTTGCAGTACTGATATGGAGATGGTAGGGCCATCAGGTGTGGGTGTCAGATCCTGTCCCTCAGTGCAAGCTCGCTTTAAAGGTGGCTCCTGTAATGCTTGATGATTCGCCAGCTGGTTATTTCTTGATGCTGAAACATATCTGATTCGCTTTCTTGGTGCTCTGCAGTTTCGCTGAATGTGACCCATTTTTCCACAGTTATAACATTTAACTTTGGCTTTAGTTTGTCTCTTACTTAAAGCCTTTAAAACTGCCTCTATTAATTCCTTTAATTCGTTGACCATGCTTCTATCATTTTCAGCGACAACCTCGATTTTCCGCACATTACACATCTGGGGCTTTGAAATTATCTTTGCTGTTTCTTGTACCAGCGCGAATGAGACGGTTTCAAAGAATGATGACTTTGGTGTGGCACATACCGCATATTTTATATCTGGATCGCGAATACCATTCACAAATGCCTATATCTTCAAATGCTCCAAAATTGGATGGTTCTCCCCTGGATAAATAAGCTGTAGCAAACGCTCGATTTCCATCGCAAAATCTTGTAGCGTCTCAATGGCATTCTGCACTCTACCACGCAATTCCATTCGGTATAATTATTTTTTATGTTCGCCACCGTACTTACGTTGTAGCGCCTTCATTATGTCATCATAACAATTTCTGTTGCTTGCTGGCACGCTTTCAAGAACTACTGCTGCATTCCCTTTAAAGGCCAATATCAATTCTATAGCTTTTTATTCATTGTTCCACATGTTTCTAATGGCAACTGTATCAAACTGGAACTTGAAAACATTAAATGGTGTGCTGCCATCAAAACTAGGAGCCTTTATTCTGCTAGATGCTTCTGAAATAACTCGAACCGGTCCATCTTGGCATTGAAGATTATTAACTTTTGTTTCTAGGTCATGCAGTTTTTGATCAACACCATTTCCTAAATCTGACACCTTCTTGTCAATACCATCCACTCTGCTGTTAAAAGCTTCAGACATTTCCTGAATTTTCTCGCTTCCATTTCTGCTAGGAGTTCTCGTTGTTGACTTGAACTTCAGCTAATAATTTTTCATTGTTGACTCTAGAAGTTTCTTGAACTTCAGCCTTAACTTCAAATAATAATTTCTCATTGTTGACTCTAGAAGTTTCTTGAACTAGTTCTAGAATTTTCGTTCAATTTCGCTTCTAGGTTCTCGTTGTTTACTTTAGAAGTTTCTTGAAATTTCATTTGCATTCCTTCCATCTTTTCCATCATATCCGCAAACATTGTGCTTAAATCCACGTTGCTTTTTGCTGAACGTGTGGAAACTTCCATTTCTTCCTTATACTCGAATTCGTAAGCTCCGATGTCAATATCACGCCGCTTGAATTCATCTATTAGCCTCTTCTGCAATTCTGCTTTGTTACCTGCTGTTTGTAGCTCCAACTTACTCAATTCTTTCTTGAGTTGTTCAACTTTTAGTTCCTCAAACTTCATGCTTATTAATTTGCAATCCCACTTCTGAAACCAATTGTAACGTTTTAACCTTTTCAAAAAGTTGGTTTATTTCCTTTAAATAAACCGGATACTTTTGATTGCAAATAAAAGCCGTTTAGTAGTTTGAAAATTGCAACAACTCTTTTTTTATTTAAAATGTACAACAACAGAATTAAATAGTCACTCAATGTTTTTAATACACGTTTATAAATTCGCATAAATACAGACACACTTTATAATGTACACGAATTCACTTGAAAAACACGGCACTCAGGTGATGTTTATTCGAAAAGCGTCTCTGATAAACTCACTAACGACTGCAACCTCAGCCACTATTTATAACACTGCCATCAGCACTCTAGATTGCTCTTTAACTGTCTATAGCTTTCTAATACATACGCCATCTGTGGTGTACTTTCTACAATGTTCTTTAACTGAATATTCGAATTCGAATATACGGTCGCAGCAAACAACATTGCCAACTTACGATCAATGGTCAACTGAAAGCTTTTATTCAATGTTAATAATGTCCACAGATATGTTACAGTTTGCTATTACATCACTGCTACTTGAAAGCACTACTATTTTTAAATCAGCCGTTAAAATCAAGTACAATTTCGTAACAATACAAAAGTAAGTAATCATGTGTATAGTAAATATAAATATTAAATATGTAAATGAAATGTGATCTGCTACAAAAATTAAAAACAAAAATAATATGTTAAAGTGCAAAAAAACCGTTAATCGGTTAACCTTTTAAATATACAAAAATTGATACAGGTGATTCTACGTGATTAATGCTATATTCACACATGGGCTTTTAAACGCGTTTAAGCAAAATTTTTATTAGGTTAACCAAAGCCGTTTACATTACATTTGAGACGATTAAGTTGACACTAAAATGATCAAGTTGACAAATAAAATATAACAAACAAATTTATATTTCTTTAAGGCATTAAATATTATTTCAAACTTTTTAATTATGAAATTGTGAAAATTGATGAATTATTTAAGGTTTTTTAAGGGAGAAAAGACTTCTGTAAAAATTTATTTATTGGTACTACACTGAAAGGTAGCCGATGATACATCATAGTCGGTTTGAGGTATGTTCAGGTGATTTTATGTGATTAATGAAGTTTTAATCATGTCAATTTGAGTGTGAGAATCCCATGCTCAGCAACCAATTGTTTAGCAATTCTTGCTTTTCGTTGAGACGTTCCAAACTCAGTCATTGTTTTTGCAGAACTCCATGTTCTTGGAGCAAGCGTGAGAAGTTGAATTCTTTCAGCTTCACTCTGTGACGTTTTGTATTTCTCTTTTATTTGTTCAAGAACTTCTACTGCATCTTTATGGTATTGGTTTCGACACTCATTCGTTGAATTTCAAAAGTTAGAATAACCATCATCATCAACAGTTCTGTCTTCATTCTCGGAATTACTTTTGTCTTCATCTGCAATAACTTCAACGCAAGGCTCATTACTATTCAAATTCGGTAATTCGTTCAACTTTCCGAGCTCTTTCCTGCATGATCCACAAATTTTCAATCGTTTTGACAGCGTAGGGAATTTTTTTAATAAGCCGTCGGAAATATTTCGCATATCTGATGATCTGTGCTTCATTTTGTTAAAGGGATTAAAACAAAAAGACGAATAAATTTCATTTTCAACCTTAGCCTTTTTAGAAGTCGTAGACATTTTGAATTTTGTAAGTATTTATGTAAATAACACACGTCTTAACTTTAACGCTGTTTCTAAAAAACTGATTTCCGTATGTCTTCAGAATGACAATAAATAGTTTTTTAAGATCATATAGGTAGTACGTTTTAATGAATGAGTCTAAAATCTTTTATTAGGGTCAAGAAGGGCTTACATACTAAAGTACCTAGTTTAACCAAATGTTACAAATAATAATAAAAATAAACCACCATATAAATAACCTACCTGTCAACTTCTACCTCTCCACCCACTTCTTAAAGTCAAATGTCATAAAATAATAAATAAAGTGGTAATTCGGAGAAGGGCCATAAAATATTTCCACTTTATTTCAAAAATTTGTTTCTGGGGCACCTGATATTTTAACAATGAAAATCACGTGCGCTGAAAACTACCTCTAGGATTGACTAAAAAAGCCGCAAGATACAAAACTCAGACAAATTTTGGGGGTGGAAAATTAATAGCGGTCGGCCTCATATTGCACCCCTCCAGTGGCTATTATCGGTCAGTTGTTGTGGTTTTTATTTTTAAGGTTTTACACACAAATATGAAAAAAATCAATTTAAAAACATTTGTCTTGATTTACAAAACATTTATTTTGATAGATATCCCACTCGCATCCCACTAAGCGACCAAAAAGGTTTTAAAGGAAAAGACCTAAGCTTTCTTTTGAGAAAAAAAATTAATAAAAAAGAGTCCATTTTGGAAAAAAAAAGTCAAAAAGGTTTTTGATTTTTCAAAAAAAAGTAAAAAATTGTATGTCTTGAGTTACAAAACATTTTTTTTATAGATATCCCACTCGCATCCCACTAAGCGACAAAAAGGGCGTTAAAGGAAAACACACAAGCTTTCTTCTGAGCAAAAAAAAAAAATTAAAAAATGGGTCCATTTTTTTAAAAAAAGTCAACAAAGTTTTTGATTTTGCAAAAAAATTAAAAAATTTTAAATCTTGAGTTACAAAATATTTTTTTTGATAGATATCCCACTCGCATACCACTAAGCGACCAAAAAGGTTTTAAAGGAAAAGACCTAAGCTTTCTTTTGAGAAAAAAAAATTAATAAAAAAAGAGTCCATTTTGGAAAAAAAAAAAGTCAAAAAGGTTTTAGATTTTTCAAAAAAAAGTAAAAAATTGTATGTCTTGAGTTACAAAACATTTTTTTTATAGATATCCCACTCGCATCCCACTAAGCGACAAAAAGGGTGTTAAAGGAAAACACATAAGCTTTCTTCTGAGCAAAAAAAAAAAAATAAAAAATGGGTCCATTTTTTTAAAAAAAGTCAACAAAGTTTTTGATTTTGCAAAAAAATTCAAAAATTTTAAATCTTGAGTTACAAAATATTTTTTTTGATAGATATCCCACTCGCATCCCACTAAGCGACCATATAGGTCGCTTAGGAAAAGACCTAAGCTTTCTTAAAAAAAATAAAAAGGGCCCATTTTGAAAAAAAAAAGTCAAAAATATTTTTGATTTAAAAAAAAAAATCAAAAGTATTTTATTAAATTTTTTTAATTTTTTTTTTCGAAAGATTGCATAAATAGCTATCTAAACTATTTGGGACACATTTTGCTAAGAACAATAGGTAATAAGTTATATGGATAAAAAAAACACCTGTTTGGCCAAAATGTAAAATTTTGACCTCCTATAACTCAGAGAGTTCTTGACCGATCTTGTTGAAAAATGGTGTCCGAATTACTATCCAATAGAACTAACATTGGTGCAAATTTCATCAAATTTGAAATCGGAAGACATCGATTTCAAAAGTTGGTTCACTTGACGTGAAATGCCAAGTGATATGTATGTGATAATATGTTCAATTCAAAAAAATGAGATAAGATTTTAATAACCCTAATTATCAGTATAAAGTCAAATATCATACAAATTAAAAAAAACAATAAGTTTACGCTTAAAAGTAACAACTGCCATTGTAAAAGAGCGCATATTTCTAGGCAATAAATTCCAAATACGCGCAGCTTGTACAACAAATGATTGTTCATATATTGAGTTATGTATACAAGATATAATAATTTGGGGATTTCTAAGAGATCTTGAAAATGACAATTGTTGTACAATATGCGCCTGTTTTTGAAATTTTACAATTTTATATAGATAAATAAACAATCGAAATTTAAGGTAATCATCAAAATTTAGATTCAAATAATTTTTTAGATGTGTGGAAACATGAGCCCTAAACCTAAGTCCATAAACAAATCTTACAATTTTGTGAACAATCAATTTTATCTTCTTTTTATTCGTCATATTACAACCCGAATAAACCTCAACACAATAATTAACTTGTGACATAAGCAAGGAATGTGCAACAGTCCGCTTGACTTGTAAAGGTAGGGACAGATTCAGGTGATATAGCCTACGTAATGTCAGACAGACTCTAGTACAGACGTTATCAATATGTGGTCCAAATGATAACCTGTCATCAATTATAACCCCTAGACAGCGCAACCTACTAACAATCTCAACAGAAGAGCCACATAAATTCAAAACAAAATCAAATAAATCATTTCTATTCGGTTTAAAAACAAGAGCTTTGGTTTTATTCGGATTAATTTTAAGACAATTTGATACCATCCAGTCATCCAGGTAAGACAAATCATAATTAATAGAAGCCTGTAGAGCATCTGCAAATTGGCTTTCCCCTGACCATAAAATTTGTATGTCATCAGCAAAAGCATAAGGTTTACAATTACTATAACCTAGCGATTCAAATAAATCATTCAGAAATAATGTAAATAAAATAGGGCCAATTACAGAACCCTGTGGAACACCAGACCTTACACATTTTAAGTCAGAAGATAAGCCATTGACAGATACAAATTGCTTACGGTCACATAGATAAGACCAAATTAGTCTACAAGCCGATCTTGAAAAATTATATCTACTACCAAGTTTATTAACCAATAAAGAGTGCCTCACTTGATCAAATGCTTTAGTCAGATCAACAGATACTAAAACACTGACCTTTCCCTCATTCCATGCCTGGTATTACTCAAATTAAAAATTCGTTTGCCATAATTTACTTTAAATTTCCTAATTTCTGCCTTAGTCCGATTACGAAGTCTTTTATAAGTTTCCCATCTTAAATCACTCTTGTCATTAAAATAGTTTTTTAAAGCCATATCCCTTAACGATCTTAAGTAATTAATTTCATTAGAAAATTTAAACTCTTTGCATCTCATAATATGCGAATTTTTCCTTAAAGGCACATGACTTAATAGATCATTAAGAGCTAGTTTCTGGGATAGAGATAATCTACATTCTTCGCTTAAACCTAAATTAAACTAAAAATTGTGTTTCTCACTTATTGTTTATATGCTATATAATCTAGGTTTAACTGAGCATCATTGGTGAGTTAAACCTAAGTATAAAATGCCAAAGCACAAACAGATGGAAAATAAAATAAACAATTCAGCACAGCACACACTGGGCCAGAGATCCCATTATTTGGCCATAATTAGAGCAGTGGATGTATGAAATAAATAAATATCAGATATAAGGTTTTCGGTGACGCTGATTACGATTCCGCAAAAAAAAGTAAAAATTCAAATTGCGGACCAAAAATGGCGGTCAAAATTTTTATAAAATTCAATTAATTAAATTTTTATTGAACACGTTTTGTAGACCTATGGTCACTGATTACAAATATGAAGTCAGATTTTGAAAACTGAATAAACTGAATCCAAAATGGCGGATCAAACATAAGAAACAATTAAATATTTCATTTCTTAGCAGTATTTAAGATGAAGATATTATGAAATCATTGGCTTATGTATTACAGGCATAAAACAATGCCATACCTTAATTAAATTTGAAATACTTGAAATATTAATAATGGCGGATCAAATATGGCGGTCATAAATTTTTATTTATTGTTATTATATGTAACTATTACTGAAAATATATAATTAAGATAACTTGATAATTATGAATCTTAATTCATATTGCTAAAAACTAAAAATGAGAATCCAATATCCAAAATTAGTAATATGAAAATTATTCAGCCAAGTATAAAAAAAAATTAATTTACTACCACTTAATTAGAATTAAGTGGTAGTAAATTAATTTTTTTTTTGTTTTTTATTAGAAAAGTAATAATTAATAATATTAAAAAGTAAGCAAAAATGCGATTTTTTATGTCCAACTAAAGTTTTAACTGATTTTCTTAGAATTTCGACATTTTCAGGACTAATAGTTCGGATATTCAATTTCAATTTATTTAATACGTATTGAATGCCACTTTCTATGTCTGTTTCATATGCCAAACTTAGCCATAGTTATTTCAATTATATATATAAATATGAGATTGAAAATACGAATATTTTTATTTTAATCAAGTTAGCATTGATAAAGATGTAAATAATGTTTGCAAATTTTATTTAAGGAACAATAAATAAAAAAGTAAATAAGTATATTTTAAAAGTTGTTTGACGATATGGAGGAAAATAATTCATATACACGGAAATACAAGCAATATATAAATTGTTAAAACTATAACAATAAATGGATATATCTAACGGTAATAAAATACTATTTTACTCAAGATTTTTTTTTCAGAATAACTATAAGTATCGGACATTCGACAATAGTTAATATAACTTATAAATATAAAAAGGCGTTAAACAGATATTGAATTTGTAATTTTTTTAAATGTGAGACTAATATCTGCCAATTTTATCATCAAAATGTTATATTACTAAAAATTAATTTTAATTTTTTAATTAAATTTTTACATGGTAAAAATATCCTAAGTTTCAACGACTATTTTTATATTATCGGCAATAACTCTTAAGTTTATGAACGGTCGCAGACGGTCGCAAAATTCTGGATAGAGAACATTTCAGTGCGTCGATTGGTGCTATAACCATTAAAATATTCTCTGGCACTAGGTTTTGAAACTTAAAGTTTTTGGAAAAAAATCATATTTATAAGGTTTAAATAACAAATTTTTAATAATTATCTTCAAATTACTAATAATTTTCATTTTTAAATAAAGCACCAGTTTCATATGTTTAATTAACTATCACTTCATGTAAATATTTTTGACTCATGTGAATATTATATAATATTTTTGAAATAAAAATTATATTCACAAAATTATGAAAATTTGACTTTGACCTCATGTCATTTGTAAACGGTGACCCACAATGACACAAAATTTTACTAGTGTAAAGCTCAAAGTCTCCAGACTTGAAATATATAACTTTTTTTCTTCTCTACCTGAAATGGACTTTTTGCCAAAAAATGGGATATCTGGCCCAGTGTGGGTTGGTAGAACAAGCTGTGCATCCTCGTAGTCGTCGTTAGCATAGCAATACAAAATTCCATCATTTAGTAAATAACTCCTGTTTATCCAACGAATGGAGTTATCATCCTCCTTCTCCAATGATTCGATTATTTTGCTCAAGTACTCGTCCTTCAATTGACCTTCTCGAATTTCCTTGTGAGTCTGCGCTGGTACATCGACATAAAATGCACAAAGGGAAGTATCTGCGTCAATAGCATCATGATCAGGACAAGGCGGTCTAGACAGCATATCAGCCACAGCATTAGCCTTACCAGGGAGGTGTTCAATCGTAAAATTATACTGCTGTATTTGTAATCCCCATCTTGCGAGTCTTCCTGTGGGTGATTTTAACGTCAGCAACCATTTGAGTGGTTTGTGGTCCGTTAAGAGTTTAATTTCCTCTCCTTCTATATATCCGCGAAATTTATTACAGGACCAAATAATGGCCAAAGCCTCTCGTTCCGTAGTGGAGTAATTGCGTTCGGCGCTGGTCAATAATCGGCTCGCATATTCTATAGGGTGTTCCTCCTCCCCCTCCCCCTGGAGTAATACCGCACCAAGTGCATATGCGCTTGCATCCCTTTTGATACAGTAGGGCATATTCTCAACTGTCTGTTTCAGTACTGGTGAAGTAGTTAATGCTTCCTTCAGAGCATCCAATGCCCTTGCTTCCAGATTTTTCATTGGGTTTACCCACAGCACTTAAAAGTTTTTCAAATTGTTCCGTAGATAGCATCACCATGATTTTGCTTGCTAAATGTTGACTTCTTCTTATGCTTAAATCTGCCACGATTTTAAAATATTTTATTATTTAATTTTTTTTATATATATAAGCGTTGTTCACTGCCTCTTAGTTGGGCGCCAATTTTGTAAAGAGTTTATAATTTTAATAATAACAAAAAGTCTTTATTTAATTTTTTACATTCAAAAATGTGTATTCTGCAAGACATGAATGAGCTTGTTTAACTCAAAGCAAATTGCAGCCACTATTGCGAACAACAACTGCTTTTAGTCATACAGTATTTACGCACACACACAACGAAAGCTAACGCCGCCACGAAGTGCATGGAGTTTATACAATTGACCATTCAACTGCTAAATCCAACCTGCAAGACAAGAATGAGCTACTGCCCAAGGCGAATTGATACAAGGTAGTGTCAGTTCTACAAAAACAACGATTGGTCTTAACAAATGTAAAAAACCAAAATGAAAAATTAAACAAATAAGTATTTAAACTTAATATAGTGTACATAATTGAATATTGAGGGCTTTACTTAATTATGTAAACAATAAATATTTTGTTTATAAGCTTAGAATATGTAGATATTTAAATATAAAAACAATCTTTGACAATTGTTAGAACCAAAAAGCGAAATAAAAATTATCAGCTGTTTGACTGACTCCACCTTGTATAAATTCGCCTTGCTACTGCCGTTGAGTGGGCGTCTTTTATACTCTCAAACAAGAGCTTTTAACGAAACAAATGATCGTTATAATTTAACATACAACTCAAGAAAGAGCTTTTCACATCTGCAGTGTTGTATTCTATAATTAAAAGTTAACAGAGTTGTACTTATAAACAAAAATCACACATGAGAGTGACGTACATACTGTTACGTTTTAACATTTTCAAAACGTTAGCTTATTTCCTTTAAATAAACCGGATACTTTTGATTGCAAATAAAAGCCGTTTAGTAGTTTGAAAATTTTAACAACTCTTTATTTATTTAAAATTTACAACAACAGAATTAAATAGTCACTCAATGTGTTTTATACACGTTTATAAATTCGCAGAAATACAGACACACTTTATAATGTACACGAATTCACTTGAAAAACACGGCACTCAGTTGATGTTTATTCGAAAAGCGTCTCTGATAAACTCACTAACGACTGCAACCTCTGCCACTATTTATAACAGTGCCATCAGCACTCTAGATTGCTCTTTAACTGTCTAGAGCTTTCAAATACATACGCCATCTATGGTGTACTTTCTACAATGTTCTTTAACTGAATATTCAAATTCGAATATACGGTCGCAGCAAACAGCGTTGCCAACTTACGATCAATGGTCAACTGAAAGCATTTATTCAATGTTAATAATGCCCACAGATAATTTACAGTTTGCTATTACAGCAATGCTATTTGAAAGCACTTCTACTTTTAAATCAGCCGTTAAAATCGTTATATTTGAATTCTAGTGCAATTTCGTAACACTGCCCCCGCTTAAGCCTGTTCGTCCCGAATAGGCATAGATTCACTTCTCACATAGCCAGCTAGTCGTTTCAGATGTTCAACTTTATTTCCCCATATCGGTCTTCCACATTTCCGTATTTTATAAACCATGTCGTCCAATTTCTTAACTACCTTATGTGATCCTTTGCAGTGATTCCTTAATTTGGATGACAAACCCTTATTACGTTGTGAGCTATATCTGTGAGTTTTCATTTGGTCATTTTAATTCGTCTCCGAACGAGTTCATGTATTTCTATTTCTGCTGAAGCACCTTCACCCATCTTGGAACTCGGCCTGATGATCTTTTCTCTTCGGGACAGACCAAGCACTCCAACAGTAACCATTCTGTCATTGCACCGTTCAACGAGGGCCTCCATTGTTACATGGCCACTTCTCACATCCGCTGGTTCCAACACCAACAAACCATTGTCTATACAATCCTCCACTTCCTCACGGGCCGATAGCAAATCCTCTGACTGCGGTGGCAACCTTTTGTGCTCAACAAAAACTAACTTTCTTACTTGAGACTTGCTCTCATATCCGACGTCAAGGGGTATTTTAACATTTCATGACTTTTTGTCCCATATCCAAAGTAATGCTGTGACTAATCGTGTAGTCTGCACCAATGATTACTTCGTCCACAATATCGGCAACAATAAAGACATGATTTACGCTAATAACACCAATCGTTAGTTTCATATTAACTTTACCATGGACAGCGGCAGGCTCTACAGTAGCGGTGCGTAGACTTACATTGCAAATTGGTTCCATCGATTTCTTTACTAAATCTGTTCTGATGATAGACTGCGACACTCCCGTGTTCATAGTAAGGATGTGCTTCCGACCGTTGATGTACCCACTAGCAGTAAGATTGTTATTTTCCTGTTGCAGTACTGATATGGAGATGGTAGGGCCATCAGGTGTGGGTGTCAGATCCTGTCCCTCAGTGCAAGCTCGCTTTAAAGGTGGCTCCTGTAATGCTTGATGATTCGCCAGCTGGTTATTTCTTGATGCTGAAACATATCTGATTCGCTTTCTTGGTGCTCTGCAGTTTCGCTGAATGTGACCCATTTTTCCACAGTTATAACATTTAACTTTGGCTTTAGTTTGTCTCTTACTTAAAGCCTTTAAAACTGCCTCTATTAATTCCTTTAATTCGTTGACCATGCTTCTATCATTTTCAGCGACAACCTCGATTTTCCGCACATTACACATCTGGGGCTTTGAAATTATCTTTGCTGTTTCTTGTACCAGCGCGAATGAGACGGTTTCAAAGAATGATGACTTTGGTGTGGCACATACCGCATATTTTATATCTGGATCGCGAATACCATTCACAAATGCCTATATCTTCAAATGCTCCAAAATTGGATGGTTCTCCCCTGGATAAATAAGCTGTAGCAAACGCTCGATTTCCATCGCAAAATCTTGTAGCGTCTCAATGGCATTCTGCACTCTACCACGCAATTCCATTCGGTATAATTATTTTTTATGTTCGCCACCGTACTTACGTTGTAGCGCCTTCATTATGTCATCATAACAATTTCTGTTGCTTGCTGGCACGCTTTCAAGAACTACTGCTGCATTCCCTTTAAAGGCCAATATCAATTCTATAGCTTTTTATTCATTGTTCCACATGTTTCTAATGGCAACTGTATCAAACTGGAACTTGAAAACATTAAATGGTGTGCTGCCATCAAAACTAGGAGCCTTTATTCTGCTAGATGCTTCTGAAATAACTCGAACCGGTCCATCTTGGCATTGAAGATTATTAACTTTTGTTTCTAGGTCATGCAGTTTTTGATCAACACCATTTCCTAAATCTGACACCTTCTTGTCAATACCATCCACTCTGCTGTTAAAAGCTTCAGACATTTCCTGAATTTTCTCGCTTCCATTTCTGCTAGGAGTTCTCGTTGTTGACTTGAACTTCAGCTAATAATTTTTCATTGTTGACTCTAGAAGTTTCTTGAACTTCAGCCTTAACTTCAAATAATAATTTCTCATTGTTGACTCTAGAAGTTTCTTGAACTAGTTCTAGAATTTTCGTTCAATTTCGCTTCTAGGTTCTCGTTGTTTACTTTAGAAGTTTCTTGAAATTTCATTTGCATTCCTTCCATCTTTTCCATCATATCCGCAAACATTGTGCTTAAATCCACGTTGCTTTTTGCTGAACGTGTGGAAACTTCCATTTCTTCCTTATACTCGAATTCGTAAGCTCCGATGTCAATATCACGCCGCTTGAATTCATCTATTAGCCTCTTCTGCAATTCTGCTTTGTTACCTGCTGTTTGTAGCTCCAACTTACTCAATTCTTTCTTGAGTTGTTCAACTTTTAGTTCCTCAAACTTCATGCTTATTAATTTGCAATCCCACTTCTGAAACCAATTGTAACGTTTTAACCTTTTCAAAAAGTTGGTTTATTTCCTTTAAATAAACCGGATACTTTTGATTGCAAATAAAAGCCGTTTAGTAGTTTGAAAATTGCAACAACTCTTTTTTTATTTAAAATGTACAACAACAGAATTAAATAGTCACTCAATGTTTTTAATACACGTTTATAAATTCGCATAAATACAGACACACTTTATAATGTACACGAATTCACTTGAAAAACACGGCACTCAGGTGATGTTTATTCGAAAAGCGTCTCTGATAAACTCACTAACGACTGCAACCTCAGCCACTATTTATAACACTGCCATCAGCACTCTAGATTGCTCTTTAACTGTCTATAGCTTTCTAATACATACGCCATCTGTGGTGTACTTTCTACAATGTTCTTTAACTGAATATTCGAATTCGAATATACGGTCGCAGCAAACAACATTGCCAACTTACGATCAATGGTCAACTGAAAGCTTTTATTCAATGTTAATAATGTCCACAGATATGTTACAGTTTGCTATTACATCACTGCTACTTGAAAGCACTACTATTTTTAAATCAGCCGTTAAAATCAAGTACAATTTCGTAACAATACAAAAGTAAGTAATCATGTGTATAGTAAATATAAATATTAAATATGTAAATGAAATGTGATCTGCTACAAAAATTAAAAACAAAAATAATATGTTAAAGTGCAAAAAAACCGTTAATCGGTTAACCTTTTAAATATACAAAAATTGATACAGGTGATTCTACGTGATTAATGCTATATTCACACATGGGCTTTTAAACGCGTTTAAGCAAAATTTTTATTAGGTTAACCAAAGCCGTTTACATTACATTTGAGACGATTAAGTTGACACTAAAATGATCAAGTTGACAAATAAAATATAACAAACAAATTTATATTTCTTTAAGGCATTAAATATTATTTCAAACTTTTTAATTATGAAATTGTGAAAATTGATGAATTATTTAAGGTTTTTTAAGGGAGAAAAGACTTCTGTAAAAATTTATTTATTGGTACTACACTGAAAGGTAGCCGATGATACATCATAGTCGGTTTGAGGTATGTTCAGGTGATTTTATGTGATTAATGAAGTTTTAATCATGTCAATTTGAAGTGATTAACAAATCATTTAAATGTATGGATAATCATCTCGATTTTGAAGTGATTAGAGCTTAATCACGTTTGAGATGATTAACTCTGCAAATGTGAACATAGTATTAATCAACAGTTTGCTTAAACGCGTTTAAAATCACAAGTCTGAACATAGCATAAAACCAGAGACCGAAAATAACGGGTTCACTTTAATTTCAATGGTAAATTCTCATTCGCAGCCATTTAAAAAAATTGTTTGTGATATATCACTGAGAGAGTGATTTATTTAAGAAAATTTTAGGTTTGGAGTTGAGAGAAACAGAAAAGAAACAAACACAAATAATCTGGATGAGTGCTTTATAATTTATTTTTTTCGTAAATGTCAGCTTGTAACTTTTATTTGCGAACATGAAAAATTAATCGCAAAAATGCATTTGATGCAAACCAACGCTTAAATAATAAAATTTATCAAAAGATTAATAGCAATTTAAATAAAAATTCTCATTTCTGTTATTCAGACTGCATTACTTCAACAATTACTAACAATTACTAATAATATGTTATTGCATGTAAATAAAAGAGAAAGTAACAGTTATTAAGAACAAGAACAAATGAATTGTTTATCTCACACCAAACCATTAAAAAACAACAAAAACGTATGAAGGTCATACCAAACCATTTAAATAAAAATCATTTTATAACTGGTATTTTCAGTGATTTATTTCTAACGCAAAAATATAAATCACAATTTGGGTTTTTTGACGAGTTATTTTCGATCTCTGCATAAAACACATTTTATTAATAAGAAACTGTCATAAAAATATAACTACCCTTTCAGTAATTGGAAGTTATATACATATTTGATTGTATACTAAAATATGTCTGCAAAAATGTTATTCAGCATATGAAAAAAAAAATTACAGAAACAAATTATATAGTATCGACCAAAGAATAACAAGAAGGGAAGCCTCTAAATTTTTCTACAATAACAACTTCTCTCTCTTCTCACATACAAGTAGTATGTGAATTCAACACACTTGAGAGAGAGATTTGACTAATTGGAAGTTATATACATATTTGATATGTATACTAAAATATGTCTGCAAAAATGTTATTCAGCATATGAAAAAAAAATTACAGAAACAAATTATATAGTATTGACCACAGATTATTACAGATAAGAGACCATTGACAGCTGTCAAACAAGTAATTTCGAAACGTATGGTTTTGTTTACATTTTTTTTAAAATTTTTTCAATTCCGCCATTAAGGCAGATCTTAGAGCGAGAGAAAAAATAAAATGTAGTAAAAAATCGATGAGTGTGTGAGACGAGATATAGAAAGATAAATTTATATGTTTGTCCCTCTTTTAAATCTACCGTGGTTTATTATACATTTTCTTTTGTTAATTTTTCGTAAATTTTTTTTGTTTGCCTCCGCCATGTTGCTAAAAACAGCTGATTCGGGTCTATGACAGCGAAATGCAAACTCACACCACTACAGTTTTTAGATATTGTAGTTGTATGAGTTGAGAATTATTCTCTGGCAAAAACAACTAGCTGAAATAATGAAATAAACAAGCATAAAAGCGTAACACAACCTGCTTCTATCAATGCTCATGCGAGACTGACTGTTTTTATACAATGTGTGTGATTGCGTACATGTGAAAATAAAAACAAGAGAGCTCATTTGAGAGCTCATTGCATTTCGCTGGCCTATGGCAGTGATGTTCATCCCAAGGCATATTTAACCAGGTGGCAGCGTAACGCCAGCTGACTATTTTTTGCTCTACTCATGTTTTGCCTTGTGAAATGTCAAAAACTTGTTTACAAACATTTTTAAATTTGTTATAAGATTAAAAAGATTATTTTATATTTAAAAAAGTGAGCATTTGTCACCGCTTTAAGTGCATAAAATGTTTAAAAGTGTTAAAAAAAACTATTTCATTTAAAAAAGTGTGTTTTAGTGAATTTATTTTTGACAGTTTACACAAAAATGACTATTGTTCTTGTATTGTTGTAATTGTTGTAGTTACGCTGCCACCTTGTTAATACATCTTGGTTCATCCCATACAACAATTGTTTAAAAAATTTAAACACATTTGTTACGCTCTTTTAAAGAGCGTAATAAATGTCTCATTTTTTCAGAAATTCAATAAGCATTGTTGTTGGTTGGTTTTTGGATGAAGCATAGCAAACACACGCGTTTCAATTACAATTGAACACAAAAAAACAAAGTTAAAAATAAATAAAAAATTTGAGAGTATTTCGGCCGTATAATGTATATTCTTTCATTTCCTTAAAATTTAAATTATATTCATTTAATAAATTGGTTTTATTTGACAAAAATTCTAAATTTAAACTTTCTTCATTTTGTTGTTATTTTAAGTGTTTGACATTATGTTTGCTGGGTAGCTCTCTCACCAAATATCTTCATTTTTATTTTTGAACATCACTGGTCTATGGTATCGACCAAAGAATAACAAGAAGGGAAGCCTCTCAATTTTTCTACAATAACAACTTCTCTCTCTTCTCACATACAAGTAGTATGTGAATTCAACACACTTGAGAGAGAGATTTGACTTCAAAACTTTTTCTTGAAAATTGCAATTCTAACACACTTTTTCACAGACACATAATATTCTTTTATTTTTTTCCACACATATATACCATTAAAGTAACCGAAACATGTATATTTTGCACGAACGAAAAATATTTTTTTTTAATTATTTTGACTTAATTTTTGGGTGTTGCAATTAAAACTGAAAAAAACACACTTGTAAAATTTGGTATTGAAAATTAATAAAAAGTTCAAATAGATTTAATTTTTGCAGAAATTATGGAATAAAACGAAGAAAAATCGAATTATATAATCTTTCCAGTTCAAATATACATTAAATAATTTCAGAATTGTTTGAATTTTTTAAATTTAATTGTAATACAATTTTGTTATAATTTTTAAGGTCGCTTTTTTACAACTCTGTGTGTTTGAGGAGTGTGGTGAAAGTGGTTTGAAAACTAATACATATAAACAAAATGTTACCAATACATGCATAGAGTTAGGTATTTTATGACAACCGACTTAGTTTTTTTTGCCAACGTTTCACTTCTTGTTATTATTCTTTGGTATCGACTTTTTACAGTTTACATTTTAAAAGTCATCGGTTGTCTTACATAAAAAATGTATGTGTTTAACCATACATAATTTATAAAGTTTTATTAAATCCCAGCAAAAATTTACATAGAAAAGTAATGAGTTAAAAAACTAATATAACTACACTTATACATTGGCATTTTAACACTGTGATGTCATTAGAGGCAAGTACTTACCACCTTCGCTTACAAATAGGGAGTTAAGTCATTACCACGTTCGCATACAAAATATTACTTTTCATCTCATTCATATCACATGTGCATATTTTTTGAAAATATTTGAAAGGTTTCAAGAAACCATAAATTTGCATTAGATTTTAATTAGAGTATTCAAAACCGAAACCAAAAACCGGTCAACCGGTTTTTTCATCATTTTAAACTCGACCGGTTTCGGCTTTCTTTAACTTTTCGGTTTTTTGAGAAAACGGTTTTCGTAAGACGGTTAACCGGTTTTAATGAAATATATTTTCTAAAGCTCATTTAAACATATTTTTGAAAGACTGATACCATTTTTAAAAATATTGTTTTATTTTATAGAAAATTGTAGCATTTGACAATATTTCGTAAAAGATATACATACATATGGGGCATTTCACGTCAAGTGAACCAACTTTTGAAATCGATGTCTTCCGATCGCGATGAAATTTGCACCAATGTTAGTTCTATTGGATAGTAATTCGGACACGATTTTTCAACAAGATCGGTCAAGAACTCTCTGAGTTATAGGAGGTCAAAATTTGACATTTTGGCCAAACAGGTGTTTTTTTTTATCCATATAACTTATTACCTATTGTTCTTAGCAAAATGTGTCCCAAATAGTTTAGATAGCTATTTATGCAATCTTTCGAAAACAAAAATTAAAAAAATTTAATAAAATATTTTTGATTTTTTTTTTTAAATCAAAAATATTTTTGACTTTTTTTTCAAAATGGGCCCTTTTTATTTTTTTTTTTTATTTTTTTTAAGAAAGCTTAGGTCTTTTCCTAGCAGCGAAGTGGGATATCTATCAAAAAAAATATTTTGTAACTCAAGATTTAAAATTTTTGAATTTTTTTGCAAAATCAAAAACTTTGTTGACTTTTTTTAAAAAAATGGACCCATTTTTTAATTTTTTTTTTTTGCTCAGAAGAAAGCTTATGTGTTTTCCTTTAACACCCTTTTTGTCGCTTAGTGGGATGCGAGTGGGATATCTATAAAAAAAATGTTTTGTAACTCAAGACATACAATTTTTTACTTTTTTTTGAAAAATCAAAAACCTTTTTGACTTTTTTTTTCCACTTTTTTTATTAATTTTTTTTCTCAAAAGAAAGCTTAGGTCTTTTTCTTTAAAACCTTTTTGGTCGCTTAGTGGGATGCGAGTGGGATATCTATCAAAATAAATGTTTTGTAACTCAAGACAAAGGTTTTTAAATTTGCACTATTTTAATTTTTTTCATATTTGTGTGTAAACCTTAAAAATTAAACTTACGCAGAGAAACTAGACACATTAGCCTTTCCGATGGTATGTAACACCCAACTAAAATTTCATAGCCTCGATACTGTAATACCCATAATATGTTAACCTCAGGAATAAAAATCACTTTTTTTCTATGGAAATGTTGAATAATTTAATTTTGTTATTTATTTGTAATAATAATTAATTTAATATATAATAATAATAATAAAAAGATGAATAATTTAGTAAAATTTAATCTTAATCACAATAGATCAATTTATATAATAACTATTTTTACACTTAATTTATGAAGTTTTTAAATTATCAAATATCCATACTTTTATCCTCCTTATTTGTCACCTTTATTAGCTGCTTTTTTTTTGTCAATCCTTTCTTGGCGTTATTAGATTCAGCTACTGATTTCGCTGCTGGCTTCTTTTTTGGCTTTGGAAAGAAATCGCATTGAGTAGATGCAGAAAACTTTTTTAATTTGAGTCTTCCATCGACAAGCGGTATGAAAGCATGGTATTGAGCAGTGCCATCGATTGTTACCGCAGCATCGAATCTGCTCTTTAGTGTTTTCAATGTTTCCTCATGATCCTCTTTGCTACTAAAAACTATTTTAGTTTCTTTACAATAATTCTTTGCCCAATGGAATAAAGCAGTCGCGTCTAAGATGCGATCTTGATGAGAGCACTGGAGGCTATACTTCGCTGCATTTCTTTTGAGGTTTGCTCCAATACCATCACATGCTCCTTTACCATGAGCAGTAGGATGAAAATGCCACTCAGCTGGCATTCCAAAATCTTTTTCATGAGCTGTAAGATTTGCGAAGCTACTTTTGTTTTTAAAATGTTGACGAGCTCCGTCCGAAACGTAGTATACCTTTTCTACTGTAAATTTTGATTTTAGATAATTTAGTATTATCTTCTGGTACTCATAAACTGCAACGCTGTCATGTTTTAAATCGTCGGATATGATTGCCATACTTTTGTGTTCCAGGTTTTCTTCTTTCATGTAGTAAATAACTACTGTGAATATAGTTGCTTGGTCGTTATTGAAGTGGAATGCTTGTATGGAATCCTGAAGAACATATTTATAGTTCTCTGCGAAATCAAATGAAATAATGAATTCACCAGACTTCAAATGTGTTTTCAAGTCCTTGAAGAATGACCACTGCTCTTTGACTAAAAAGTCATGGGTTCTCAAATTTAGCAATCCTCTACACAGTTCTTCCACAAAATCATCCACATTTAAAATTATGGTTTTCAGTGTGCATCTTTCAGTCTGAAGCCAAGATTCAAATTTTAACTCCTCAATACATTCTCGATCAAAAGAGTTGATTAAATTTTCTTTGATGGATGTGGTTTCCGGGCAATTCGAACATTCACCTAAGTGGCAAGAAGTTGTAGCATTAGGGCACATAGTCAATTTAAGGCAATCGCGGTAATGGTGTAAATCTTCTGATGAATCATCTTTTAAGTATTTTAAGTTGATTTCCTTCAACATCAATTTAACATTTTCATGGTAAATACAAACACATACTGTGTGAGTTCCGCTGCTTCCTGCCAAAACGCAATGTTTTGGCCTCAGTTGTGTAAATTTTGTGAATCCAATGTTGACATCCTCGTATTCAGATTGAAATGTTGCGAATAATTCATTCAGGTTACAGAGAACCATTCTCTTCTGCATTTGAACTTTCTTGCCATCGATTCGTACAGACATCCAGTCTTTCATCCCTGACATCATTCGACTCATATCATCTCGCTGATAAGTTTTTCCCTTCTTTTTGTTTGGGAGTGTGAGAATCCCATGCTCAGCAACCAATTGTTTAGCAATTCTTGCTTTTCGTTGAGACGTTCCAAACTCAGTCATTGTTTTTGCAGAACTCCATGTTCTTGGAGCAAGCGTGAGAAGTTGAATTCTTTCAGCTTCACTCTGTGACGTTTTGTATTTCTCTTTTATTTGTTCAAGAACTTCTACTGCATCCTTATGGTATTGGTTTCGACACTCATTCGTTGAATTTGAAAAGTTAGAATAACCATCATCATCAACAGTTCTGTCAAAATATTACTTTTCATCTCATTCATATCACATGTGCATATTTTTTGAAAATATTTGAAAGGTTTCAAGAAACCATAAATTTGCATTAGATTTTAATTAGAGTATTCAAAACCGAAACCAAAAACCGGTCAACCGGTTTTTTCATCATTTTAAACTCGACCGGTTTCGGCTTTCTTTAACTTTTCGGTTTTTTGAGAAAACGGTTTTCGTAAGACGGTTAACCGGTTTTAATGAAATATATTTTCTAAAGCTCATTTAAACATATTTTTGAAAGACTGATACCATTTTTAAAAATATTGTTTTATTTTATAGAAAATTGTAGCATTTGACAATATTTCGTAAAAGATATACATACATATGGGGCATTTCACGTCAAGTGAACCAACTTTTGAAATCGATGTCTTCCGATCGCGATGAAATTTGCACAAATGTTAGTTCTATTGGATAGTAATTCGGACACGATTTTTCAACAAGATCGGTCAAGAACTCTCTGAGTTATAGGACATTTTGGCCAAACAGGTGTTTTTTTTTATCCATATAACTTATTACCTATTGTTCTTAGCAAAATGTGTCCCAAATAGTTTAGATAGCTATTTATGCAATCTTTCGAAAACAAAAATTAAAAAAATTTAATAAAATATTTTTGATTTTTTTTTTTAAATCAAAAATATTTTTGACTTTTTTTTCAAAATGGGCCCTTTTTATTTTTTTTTTTTATTTTTTTTAAGAAAGCTTAGGTCTTTTCCTAGCAGCGAAGTGGGATATCTATCAAAAAAAATATTTTGTAACTCAAGATTTAAAATTTTTGAATTTTTTTGCAAAATCAAAAACTTTGTTGACTTTTTTTAAAAAAATGGACCCATTTTTTAATTTTTTTTTTTGCTCAGAAGAAAGCTTATGTGTTTTCCTTTAACACCCTTTTTGTCGCTTAGTGGGATGCGAGTGGGATATCTATAAAAAAAATGTTTTGTAACTCAAGACATACAATTTTTTACTTTTTTTTGAAAAATCAAAAACCTTTTTGACTTTTTTTTTCCACTTTTTTTATTAATTTTTTTTTCTCAAAAGAAAGCTTAGGTCTTTTTCTTTAAAACCTTTTTGGTCGCTTAGTGGGATGCGAGTGGGATATCTATCAAAATAAATGTTTTGTAACTCAAGACAAAGGTTTTTAAATTTGCACTATTTTAATTTTTTTCATATTTGTGTGTAAACCTTAAAAATTAAACTTACGCAGAGAAACTAGACACATTAGCCTTTCCGATGGTATGTAACACCCAACTAAAATTTCATAGCCTCGATACTGTAATACCCATAATATGTTAACCTCAGGAATAAAAATCACTTTTTTTCTATGGAAATGTTGAATAATTTAATTTTGTTATTTATTTGTAATAATAATTAATTTAATATATAATAATAATAATAAAAAGATGAATAATTTAGTAAAATTTAATCTTAATCACAATAGATCAATTTATATAATAACTATTTTTACACTTAATTTATGAAGTTTTTAAATTATCAAATATCCATACTTTTATCCTCCTTATTTGTCACCTTTATTAGCTGCTTTTTTTTTGTCAATCCTTTCTTGGCGTTATTAGATTCAGCTACTGATTTCGCTGCTGGCTTCTTTTTTGGCTTTGGAAAGAAATCGCATTGAGTAGATGCAGAAAACTTTTTTAATTTGAGTCTTCCATCGACAAGCGGTATGAAAGCATGGTATTGAGCAGTGCCATCGATTGTTACCGCAGCATCGAATCTGCTCTTTAGTGTTTTCAATGTTTCCTCATGATCCTCTTTGCTACTAAAAACTATTTTAGTTTCTTTACAATAATTCTTTGCCCAATGGAATAAAGCAGTCGCGTCTAAGATGCGATCTTGATGAGAGCACTGGAGGCTATACTTCGCTGCATTTCTTTTGAGGTTTGCTCCAATACCATCACATGCTCCTTTACCATGAGCAGTAGGATGAAAATGCCACTCAGCTGGCATTCCAAAATCTTTTTCATGAGCTGTAAGATTTGCGAAGCTACTTTTGTTTTTAAAATGTTGACGAGCTCCGTCCGAAACGTAGTATACCTTTTCTACTGTAAATTTTGATTTTAGATAATTTAGTATTATCTTCTGGTACTCATAAACTGCAACGCTGTCATGTTTTAAATCGTCGGATATGATTGCCATACTTTTGTGTTCCAGGTTTTCTTCTTTCATGTAGTAAATAACTACTGTGAATATAGTTGCTTGGTCGTTATTGAAGTGGAATGCTTGTATGGAATCCTGAAGAACATATTTATAGTTCTCTGCGAAATCAAATGAAATAATGAATTCACCAGACTTCAAATGTGTTTTCAAGTCCTTGAAGAATGACCACTGCTCTTTGACTAAAAAGTCATGGGTTCTCAAATTTAGCAATCCTCTACACAGTTCTTCCACAAAATCATCCACATTTAAAATTATGGTTTTCAGTGTGCATCTTTCAGTCTGAAGCCAAGATTCAAATTTTAACTCCTCAATACATTCTCGATCAAAAGAGTTGATTAAATTTTCTTTGATGGATGTGGTTTCCGGGCAATTCGAACATTCACCTAAGTGGCAAGAAGTTGTAGCATTAGGGCACATAGTCAATTTAAGGCAATCGCGGTAATGGTGTAAATCTTCTGATGAATCATCTTTTAAGTATTTTAAGTTGATTTCCTTCAACATCAATTTAACATTTTCATGGTAAATACAAACACATACTGTGTGAGTTCCGCTGCTTCCTGCCAAAACGCAATGTTTTGGCCTCAGTTGTGTAAATTTTGTGAATCCAATGTTGACATCCTCGTATTCAGATTGAAATGTTGCGAATAATTCATTCAGGTTACAGAGAACCATTCTCTTCTGCATTTGAACTTTCTTGCCATCGATTCGTACAGACATCCAGTCTTTCATCCCTGACATCATTCGACTCATATCATCTCGCTGATAAGTTTTTCCCTTCTTTTTGTTTGGGAGTGTGAGAATCCCATGCTCAGCAACCAATTGTTTAGCAATTCTTGCTTTTCGTTGAGACGTTCCAAACTCAGTCATTGTTTTTGCAGAACTCCATGTTCTTGGAGCAAGCGTGAGAAGTTGAATTCTTTCAGCTTCACTCTGTGACGTTTTGTATTTCTCTTTTATTTGTTCAAGAACTTCTACTGCATCTTTATGGTATTGGTTTCGACACTCATTCGTTGAATTTCAAAAGTTAGAATAACCATCATCATCAACAGTTCTGTCTTCATTCTCGGAATTACTTTTGTCTTCATCTGCAATAACTTCAACGCAAGGCTCATTACTATTCAAATTCGGTAATTCGTTCAACTTTCCGAGCTCTTTCCTGCATGATCCACAAATTTTCAATCGTTTTGACAGCGTAGGGAATTTTTTTAATAAGCCGTCGGAAATATTTCGCATATCTGATGATCTGTGCTTCATTTTGTTAAAGGGATTAAAACAAAAAGACGAATAAATTTCATTTTCAACCTTAGCCTTTTTAGAAGTCGTAGACATTTTGAATTTTGTAAGTATTTATGTAAATAACACACGTCTTAACTTTAACGCTGTTTCTAAAAAACTGATTTCCGTATGTCTTCAGAATGACAATAAATAGTTTTTTAAGATCATATAGGTAGTACGTTTTAATGAATGAGTCTAAAATCTTTTATTAGGGTCAAGAAGGGCTTACATACTAAAGTACCTAGTTTAACCAAATGTTACAAATAATAATAAAAATAAACCACCATATAAATAACCTACCTGTCAACTTCTACCTCTCCACCCACTTCTTAAAGTCAAATGTCATAAAATAATAAATAAAGTGGTAATTCGGAGAAGGGCCATAAAATATTTCCACTTTATTCCAAAAATTTGTTTCTGGGGCACCTGATATTTTAACAATGAAAATCACGTGCGCTGAAAACTACCTCTAGGATTGACTAAAAAAGCCGCAAGATACAAAACTCAGACAAATTTTGGGGGTGGAAAATTAATAGCGGTCGGCCTCATATTGCACCCCTCCAGTGGCTATTATCGGTCAGTTGTTGTGGTTTTTATTTTTAAGGTTTTACACACAAATATGAAAAAAATCAATTTAAAAACATTTGTCTTGATTTACAAAACATTTATTTTGATAGATATCCCACTCGCATCCCACTAAGCGACCAAAAAGGTTTTAAAGGAAAAGACCTAAGCTTTCTTTTGAGAAAAAAAATTAATAAAAAAGAGTCCATTTTGGGAAAAAAAAAGTCAAAAAGGTTTTTGATTTTTCAAAAAAAAGTAAAAAATTGTATGTCTTGAGTTACAAAACATTTTTTTTATAGATATCCCACTCGCATCCCACTAAGCGACAAAAAGGGCGTTAAAGGAAAACACACAAGCTTTCTTCTGAGCAAAAAAAAAAATTAAAAAATGGGTCCATTTTTTTAAAAAAAGTCAACAAAGTTTTTGATTTTGCAAAAAAATTAAAAAATTTTAAATCTTGAGTTACAAAATATTTTTTTTGATAGATATCCCACTCGCATACCACTAAGCGACCAAAAAGGTTTTAAAGGAAAAGACCTAAGCTTTCTTTTGAGAAAAAAAAATTAATAAAAAAAGAGTCCATTTTGGAAAAAAAAAAGTCAAAAAGGTTTTAGATTTTTCAAAAAAAAGTAAAAAATTGTATGTCTTGAGTTACAAAACATTTTTTTTATAGATATCCCACTCGCATCCCACTAAGCGACAAAAAGGGTGTTAAAGGAAAACACATAAGCTTTCTTCTGAGCAAAAAAAAAAAATAAAAAATGGGTCCATTTTTTTAAAAAAAGTCAACAAAGTTTTTGATTTTGCAAAAAAATTCAAAAATTTTAAATCTTGAGTTACAAAATATTTTTTTTGATAGATATCCCACTCGCATCCCACTAAGCGACCATATAGGTCGCTTAGGAAAAGACCTAAGCTTTCTTAAAAAAAATAAAAAGGGCCCATTTTGAAAAAAAAGTCAAAAATATTTTTGATTTAAAAAAAAAAATCAAAAGTATTTTATTAAATTTTTTTAATTTTTTTTTTCGAAAGATTGCATAAATAGCTATCTAAACTATTTGGGACACATTTTGCTAAGAACAATAGGTAATAAGTTATATGGATAAAAAAAACACCTGTTTGGCCAAAATGTCAAATTTTGACCTCCTATAACTCAGAGAGTTCTTGACCGATCTTGTTGAAAAATGGTGTCCGAATTACTATTCAATAGAACTAACATTGGTGCAAATTTCATCGCGATCGGAAGACATCGATTTCAAAAGTTGGTTCACTTGACGTGAAATGCCCCATATGTAAAATAATTGCATAAAGATAGAGCCTTAAGAATCAAAAATGTTAAATTTCCGAAGATTTAGTACACAATTCCTAACATATTTCATACTAGCGTCCACAAATTAAAATAGACCTTTTTTCATATTGAATACAAATTTAATATAAACCGGTTAACCGGGTTTTTTTAGACAAAAACCGAAAACCGGTTAACCGTTTTTTTTAAAGACAAAAATCAAAACCGGTTTTTCAAAAACACACTTTTTCGGTTAAACCGGAAAACGGTTTTTTAAATTTGCCGGTTTTTTGAACACTCAAATTTTAATCAATAAAACGTACATCAGCTTATATATAATGCAGGTGGTATGAAGTAGTCATTGAAAAGTAATCTGTTTAGTAATTGCAAGTCATTACCAATTTTTTGCTGGGTTAATTTGTGTTAAATTTAAATTATATTTATAACTAGCTGACCCGACAGAAGTTGTCCTGTCCAAATTAAAAAAAAAATTTGTGTTCGATTTGTGAGAAGCTGTTTGATATGTGTAAAAATTGTATTTATGAATGTTAAATCTAAGTCAAAATTCGAATACCATGTTCACACGACGCACAGTGGTATGAGAATAAAAAAAGAGGGAAATAAATCTGTAACTTCTAAACCCTTACGCCGATTTGAATGAAATTTCACATGCGCAAAGAGGAAGTGTAGTCGAGTTTAAGTTTAGAATTTGGAGCTCATGACCCCACCAGGAGCGGGACCAGGGGTTCCCAAAGTAGGACACATCGGGTATGTTCAATTTTTAAAATGATCCTATTTCTTCGTTTGTGTTCCGATTTAAAAAAAATTACTCATACAGAATCTCCTCGTCGAGCACTACGACGTGGTTATCGGAACCCTTTACAAGATAATTAAGAACTTATTGGGCCATCTAAAATAGGTTACTATATTTTGATATCGAGTATGCGATTTGAGAATTTTTGCCCTAAAGTTGAATTTTACATAAAAATAGGCATTTTTTAAATGGACCTGATTCCGTCGGTATCAAAAATTATAAATGTTTTTTTCATTTAAAATATTTTGCGTAAAGTTAGCTTTTCAAAAAGTACAAATTCATTATACATCCTCTTAGAAAATTTTTAGATAACTTAAAAAGAATAAAAGTACTTTTATTCCAAAAAAATTGCGAAAAATCGCCTTTTTTAATTTTTTTATATTCAATAAATTCTCAGCGAGTTGTTAAGTTTTCCCTAATTTATTTGACACGTAGAAAACATAAGGTAGACATGTTATATATCAATGGATAGAAGATTTTGTCTACTTTTCAAAAATGTATATAACTTTTGACAATTAAAAAATTCATGGAATACTTTTTTGAAAAATATGACAAAAAATTCTTTTTATTGAATTTTGCATAGATAAAAATTTTTCAAATTGAAATAAAATTTTTATTTATGAATATTTTTTAATGAAATTTCACAGTTATGTAGATTTTTCTATTTAAAATTGAAAAATAAAAACAAATTTTGAAATTTGTTATCAAGTATCCCGCAATTCCCAAAAAAATCTTGAAAAATCCCAAAAATGGGATTTTTTCGTTTTTTGGCTATAATATCCATACCAGGGGCGGGGTTATTGGAACCCTTTACAAAATAATTAAGAACTTATTGGGCCATCTAAAATAGGTTACTATATTTTGATATCGAGTATGCGATTTGAGAATTTTTGCCCTAAAGTTGAATTTTACATAAAAAATTTTACAAATAAAGCTATTGTTAATCCTATAAAAGAAAAATGGGTAAAATCGAGGAATATTTGGAACTGCGGTCACCAAAAAACTGGAGTAGGGTGGGTAAAAATGTTGAAAATTAAATTTTCAAATGCGAATATCTCCTAAGCTATAAGAGATAATTGATAGCTACGACGAGGTTTTATGTAGTACTCGGTGATTCTATATGTGTAATTTTTTTTAAATCGGAACACAAAAGAAGAAATAGGATCATTTTAAAAATTGAACATACCCGAGGTGTCCTACTTTGGGAACCCCTGGTCCCGCTCCTGGTGAGCTCATTAGGTCCAAATTCAAAACTTAAACTCGACTACACTTCCTCTTTGCGCATGTGAAATATCATTCAAATCGGCGTAAGGGTTTAGAAGTTACAGATTTATTTCCATCTTTTTTTATTCTCATACCACTGTGCGTTGTTGCAATGTTTTTTGAAATATAGTTTTTAAGTATGTTTCCATTTTTGCCTTTTCTAATATCATTATTTATTTTTATTTGTGAGTCACAAATTGTGACTGGTGTTTGACTTATCTAATTTGTAATATGGCTTTTATAATGATTTAATTTACCTAATTATGTTAGTTTGGAGACTTATTTGTCAATATTAATAAGTTAAGAACTAGTTATGATTCTATTTAACCGTTTTAGTGGCCTTTCTTTGTAATCATCTGTTGCTCATTTTTTTCACTTAATCTATATTTTTTTATACTACAGTATTATTGTTTTTTTTGTTATATACACTGAATATATTTTTGAAATCGATGTCCGATCGGGATGTAATTTACAATGTAGTTCTAGTGGATAGAAATTTAATTTTTCAACAAGATCGGTCGAGAACTCTCTGAGTTAGAAAATTTTACATTTTGGCCAAGCAGGTGTTTGTTCTTATCCATGTATCTTATTACCTATTGTTCTTAGCAAAATGTGTCCCAAATAGCTTAGATAGCTCTTTCTTCAATCTTTAGAAAAAAAATAAAAAAATTTTAATATTTTTTTCCGAAATCAAAAACTTTGTTGACTTTTTTCTTAAAATAAAGCTAAGATATTTTCCTTGAAAACATATTTGGTCGTTTAGTGGGATGCGAGTGGGATATCAATCAAAATAAATATTTTGTAACTCAAAACATATGGGGCCTTTGTTTTTTTTTTTTCTTAAAATAAAGCTTAGATATTTTCCTTGAAGACCTATTTGGTCGCTTAGTGGGATGCGAGTGGGATATCTATCAAAATAAATATTTTGTAACTCAAAACATAAAATTTTTGACTTTTTTTGAAAAAAAAACTTTGTTGACTTTTTTTCAAATTTTAGTACTCAGTATTTGCAGACATACCTTAATATTATCTAGGTAAATTTTTTGTTTGAAAAAAAAAAAAATATGTGAAATCATATGATAATTACATGATTTGTGGATTATCGAGTTGATTTTAAAAATCGAGTGTATGTGAATGGCATACTATTTTGAAATTTTATGTATGATTTATTTAACAAAATTTAAAAAATTCTTTATTAATGAGTTATATTTGTGGATAAGAAATATATTTGATAATAGTTATTATTACAGTGTACTCTCTCTTTGCGGAATTCTCTCTTTGGCGGACACGTATCATAAACGAACACTTTTTTCAGTCCCAAAACAAATCTTTGGGATTTTTACAAATCCCCGGACGCGGACACTTTTTTATACCAAAATTGATTTTTTTCTCCCATAACCGGACAGATTGCAGAAATACAACACTGTTTGTTGCATTGAATTCTTAAATCACCATGCTGAAAGCGGTGTTGAGTATTTACGTCGATTTTAGCTGGCTTGAAAGCTCCAAAAAACGACATAACATAACCTTCCGTGCAAATTCTAAAAAAGCCGCTAGTGTAAACCAAGATGATGCCATAATGCATTAGTACTGAAATGATAATTGCTTCCCAAGAAAACCTAGCCAACAAGTCTTGTTATCGACAATTATTGACCCTACTACTATTTTTTACAACATTCTATATTTTATAATTATTTAAACCATTTTGCAACACTATATATTATATTCCTTTATTATCCTATTCTTATTATACATACTAAATAGACTTTGCCATTGTTAAAAAATTAAGAAAAGCTTAAACAACTAAAACCTAAAACTAAGGTAAAATTATTAATTTATTATATTAAAATTAATAATAAAAATAATTCGCTTTCAGAATTTTAAAGCGACAAACTGCTGGAATAAACTTAGTTTGTTTTATTTTTAACAATTATTTAAAATTCTTATAAACCATTATGGCTAAGAATATGACGAAAGAAAATATTACCCTTGCTGCCAACTGCATATTATGCAGCGACCCGGATGATGGAAACATGATAACCTGTTCTAGATGCCTTCACTGTTTCCATAGCAGCTGCTGTGATATTGAAGACGATGTTGATATATTTAGTTGGAGATGCCAAGTTTGTGTTGCTGCGCCAAAGCAACAAAATGACTCACATAACCTCACAACACAAGAGCCCATAAATGAATCTAGTGTTGGGATTATTGAGACACCAAATCTACATCTACAAGCATCAACTAGTCAACCCACAAAACACACACAAGCAGTCCGGCCTGCTAGAGGAAGAGATGTTATTAAAACAGGAGTTTTTACGACGTAAGTACAAATTACTACGTGATGAAGCTGAGGAATGCCATCAAATTGACAATGTACGGCCTGTGGGTAAAAGCAACAAAAATGTCACAATTGATGACCCACCGTGTGTACAAAGTTGTCAACAAAATGCTAATTTCAACAGACTCCAAACAAGTACGTCACTAAATAACTCCACCTTGCGGCGAGTGACTGATTTAAGTGATGATTATCACCAATTAGCACAGATACGAACCATTTTCCCATTTAGTACAATAAGTGGCAGCCCTCCAGAAAACTGTCAAAACATCATTAATGATGATGTCACACAACAAAACAGGAATGTTACAGGCTGTCAACAAATACAAACGTAAACAACACACGCGGAGTTAATTATTTAAGAACAAATAATTGTGAAAATAATTATTTAAATACAACGGCGACACAATTAATGGCACGGCAATATGTTTGCAAAGATTTGCCATGTTTTAATGGAGACCCGAAAGAATGGCCAATATTTATAAGTGCCTATGAACACAGCACTCAGGCTGCCGGATACACAAACGAAGAAAACCTTATCAGACTGGAAAGCAGCTTACGTGGTAAGGCCCGGGACGCAGTAAGAAATTGTTTGATGCTCCCGGATATGGTTCCAGACATTATTAGAACTCTAAAAATGTACTACGGAAGACCTGAGTGCATAATAAAAAATTTAATTGAAGAAGTGCGAACGTATTCAATACAGCGGGGTAAATTAGAGTCCCTAATAGAATTTTCATTAGCGGTGAAGAATCTTTGTGCTACTATACGTGCATCTCATTTAGAGGAATATTTAATTAGCCCTACTCTTTTGCAGGAACTAGTAGACAAGCTACCAACAGACACAGTGCTACAGTGGGCTTTACATTCCAAAGATATTCCCCATCCAAATTTGGTAAATTTTTCAGACTGGTTGTATATGATAGCCGAGGCAACTTGTAAATTGACTGTTCCTGTATTTGACACCAACAATAACAAAAAGCCAGCAAAGAAAGAGGGGCGTTTAAATACACATAAGCCACAGAGTATACAGCAGCAGTGCATAATTTGTAAAGACGTACATAAATTGTTTCAATGCGAACAATTTAAGGAGTTGTCTGTTGCTGAACGGTGGGATGCAGTCAAGGCAAATAATTTATGCCGCGTCTGCCTTGGAAAACATAGGCGCAGGTGCTGGTTTCAGAAACAATGCGGTGTTAACGGATGTTCTGTACGACCCAATGCACTATTGCACAATGAAGAGCAGTCATCAGGTGGTTTAGTAAATAACCATAGATCTTCTTGTGAGGGTGAGTCCTTTTATCGTGTACTGCCAGTCACGCTTTATGGTGGCGACAAATCTATTCAAATATAATCTCTTAAGGACGATGGCTCGACTCTGACGCTATTAGAAGAGGAGGTGGCCAACTTTTTAGGTGTTGAAGGCATTAATGATCCACTTTGCATCCGGTGGACTGGTGACGTCACCCGATATGAAAACAACTCTAAAAGGTTGGATTTAAGAATTTCTTCAGCTATACCCAATTCGAAAGTTTTCCCAATCAGCAACGTGTACACCGTAAAAAATTTAAATTTATCAAGTGAAACTATGGACGTCGATGGCGTAAATAAATACACTTACCTGAATGATATTCCCCTAGAAGGTTATACCAACGTAGTACCATCCATGATAATTGGCGTAAATAACCCAAATTTATGCCAACCAGTGGCATCAAAAACAAGATTGGGATGGACTCTTTTTGGTGGTGGCTTTAAGACTGGTGGTAAACTTAATTTTCACAAATGCAACTGCGATGAAGTACATGACCTTGTGAAACAATTTTTTTCTGATGAAAGTATGGGCATTACTTCTATGCAGCCAGCGCCTATGTCGAAAGATGATGAGCAAGCTATAAAAATTTTAAATGAAACTTGTACATTTAAAGGCGACAAATACGAAGTTGGGCTTTTATGGAAAATTGACCCGCCAGAGTTGCCAAATAGTTTGCCAACGGCAATGAAACGTTTAAAGTGTATTAAACGAAAAGCTGAGTGGGACCCTAACCTGGCTGATAATTTGAAGCTGCAAATCGCAAATTTAGAACAAAAAGGTTATGCTGAAAGGTTACCTGTAGAAGTATTACAGCAAAATGAGACCAAAACATGGTACTTACCCACCTTTATTGTTAAGAACCCACATAAACCAAATAAATTACGACTCGTGTGGGATGCTGCAGCTAAGTCTGAAGATTTTGCTCTCAACGATTTTTATTTAAGGGTCCTGACTTGCTAATTCCCCTTATTAACATTTTATTTAAATTTCGAATGGGGCCTATAGCTGTATGCGGCGATATAGCCGAAATGTTTCACCGCATAAGAGTTCGTAAAGAGGATGCTAGTGCGCAGCGTTTTTTTGTGGTGGGACGAAAACAATTCTCTATTGGTATACCAGCTAAACGTACTCACCTTTGGAGACAAAAATGCTAGACATTTTGGTAATGAAAAGGCAATTGACGCAATTACAAAACAACATTACGTGGATGATTTTATCGACTCTACAAATACTATCAAGGAGGCTATTGATTTGACATTAAATGTACGAAACGTTCATGCAAAGGGAGGTTTTATCATTTATCACGTAATTGGTCATCGAACTCCCCTGAAGTTTTGAAAGCACTTGGAGAGACAGAAGGACCAGAACAAAAAACGTTTGAAAATAATGAAAATGTGACCCAATATGAAAAAATTCTTGGGCTTTACTGGGACTCTAAAAACGATGTTTTTAAAATGAATTTAAAATTTGTGCGGCTTCGTCGACCAATTCTGTCTGAGGACTTAGTGCCAACAAAGCGTGAAATTTTACAAGTTTTAATGTCAGTTTTCGACCCTTTAGGCTTTGTGGCTTGTTTTATGTCATATTTAAATTCGATTCTACAAGAAATATGGAGAAGCGGTATTGACTGGGACCAACCGCTTAATGATGACCTCTTTAATAAGTGGAAGAATTGGCTCACATTTTTGCCAAGCTTTACCAAGATATCAGTACCACGGTGCTATTCACTAGCTCTACAACATCATGAATATTATGCTGAATTGCACACCTTTGTCGACGCAAGTGAAGACGCCTATGCAGCTGTTTCATATTTTCGATTTTCATTCGGAGAAAAGGTTGAAATAAGACTCGTCACAGCGAAATCAAAAGTGGCACCGCTTCGACCCCTTTCTATATCACGACTCGAATTACAAGCAGCAACTATTGGTACCAGGCTTATGAAGACAATTACATGCCACGACATAAAATTGCAGCGAAAGATAATGTGGACAGACTCAAGAACAGTTATGTCATGGTTAGCCGGTGACCCTAGAAAATACAAACAATTTGTAATGTTTCGAGTAGCAGAAATTTTAAAATTCACAAATGTTACAGAATGGCGGTGGGTTCCAAGCTCAATGAATGTAGCCGATTTTGCAACAAAGTTTAGACCAGCCACTGATAACTACAAGGAGTGGTTTGAGGGTCCATCTTGGCTGAAACTACCTGAGAGTCAGTGGCCAAATAGTACCATTACTCCCGATCCGAAAGCCGATGATGTTGATAGGACTGAAATTCGCCCTCGTTATCTAAACATACACATTCGTAAGTCAATAATGATTTCGATTAATTTTGAATATTTTTCTAGTTGGTACCGACTTAAGCGCGCTGTAGCAAATTGGATAATGTATGTTGAGAGAAAACTACAAAAGTTGCAGCAACAAAAATTAGTTGAAAGGCTTAATTCTACGCATCTGGTTAAGGCAAAAAATATTATATTAAAGATGGCCCAAATAGAAAATTTTGCTGATGATTATGCTGCAGTACAAAGCGGTAGACCCAATATTAAAGGTGGTGCCTTTAATAAACTTAATGTTTATATGGATGATGATGAAATAGTTAAAATTAAAAATAGGGCGCAGTATGCAACATCCGCTTGTGGACCTCAACGAGATTTAATAATACTGTCAGGTAAACATCATGTTACAAAACTCATAATTATGGATTATCATCGAGCCTATCATCATTTAAACCACGAAACGGTGCTAAATGAAATCCGTCAAATTTATTTTATAATAAAATTAAGAGCGGTTTATAAATCCGTTCGCAGAAATTGCCAGCAATGTAAAATTGATAACGCAAAACCCATTTCGCCTCAAATGGCATATCTGCCACCAGCACGCCTAGCAGCTTTTCAGCGACCCTTTACGTTTGTTGGAGTGGACTATTTTGGTCCAATAACAGTAACCTTTGGCAGAAAATCATTAAAGCGATGGAGAGTAATATTCACATGCCTCACTATAAGAGCTATTCATATTGAAATAGCCCATACACTCTCAAAAGACTCATTTTTATTGACCTTTAGAAATTTCATAGCAGCTGAAATTTATAGCGATAACGGTACAAATTTTCTAGGTGCTGATCGTTTTCTTCAAGAAGAGTTTAAAAATATGGACTTCAACAAAGTACAAACTGAGATGGCGTATAAGGGCATTTCATGGAAATTTAATCCACCAGCCGCTCCTCATATGGGGAGAGTTTGGGAGAGGTTAGTGAGATCTATTAAAACCATTTTATACAAAATATCTCCCACACCTTTGTGTGGGAGATATGATGAAAGCTTGAGAAGCGCGTTGATGGAGGTGGAATTAATAGTTAACTCAAGACCCCTTACATATGTGTCACTTGAAACAGAGGACCAGGAGGCCATCACCCCGAACCATTTTCTTCTGGGTAGCTCGAATGGTTCAAAGCCATTTTGCTCACCCGATAATATTGATTATAAAATGTGTCTGCGTCAAAGTGAGATATTTGCTAATATGTTTTGGCGACGTTTTGTAAAAGAAATGATACCAATATTAACCCGCCGAGGCAAATGGTCTCAACGATCCAAAACAATTGAAGTGGGTGATATTGTGCTTGTGGTGGATGAGAATGCCATTAGAAACACCTGGCAACGAGGTAAAGTTTTAGAAACCACAAAAGCAAAGGATGGTCAAGTACGAAGACCTAAAGTGAAAACTATGAGTGGTGTTATGGAGCGACCCGCAGTGAAGTTGGCAGTTCTGGATGTCGGTAATAAATTGGAGTAAGACTCTCAATGACCCATCTTACTGGGGGGAGAATTGTTACCGACAATTATTGACCCTACTACTATTTTTTACAACATTCTATATTTTATAATTATTTAAATCATTTTGCAACACTATATCTTATATTCCTTTATTATTCTATTCTTATTATACATACTAAATAGACTTTGCCATTGTTAAAAAATTAAGAAAAGCTTAAACAACTAAAACCTAAAACTAAGGTAAAATTATTAATTTATTATATTAAAATTAATAATAAAAATAATTCGCTTTCAGAATTTTAAAGCGACAAACTGCTGGAATAAACTTAGTTTGTTTTATTTTTAACAAGTCTGAAGATGAAGAAAGTGAAATTGGTGACAAGTTAACTTCTTATAAAGTGGCTTAGATAGCAACAAAAAAACTAAAAGCTTTTTCATCATACAACAGCGACCTTAAATATATTTGTTCAATTCACAACTGACGTTGTACAGTCGTCTGAATGTACAATAGTTGTACAAATGTTGTTGATAATTTCTATATAAATGTTTTGTACAACACCTACAATATTTTTACATATGTTTTTCGAATGTTGTATGAAAATTTAAGTGTTACCAAAAGTTCATATTTATACATCAACAAAAAAATTTGTTCATTTTAGTGTAAAATGAGAACCAAACGGTAACACTGAAATCAGTTGATTTATTTAATTTATGAAAAACTATAATTTGTTTTAAAAATTTGTCAATTGTATTTTTTGCACAATGCACACATTAGTTTGCTATTATATAATATAATAGCAAGCTAATGTAAACTAAACAATTGCGAATAATAATTCAAACAATGTCATTGTTATGATGTTGTGTGGTTTATTATCTGCCTATGGGAAGCATAGCTGAGTGCTACCGGTCGCGTCACAGGTTGCGGATAGTGGTACGGCCCGTAGATATGCGGGTTAGCTGCTAATGGCAGTCGTGGACAGTCAGCGGTTACAAGGGGAGAGTCTCGGTGGGGCTTTCGAGCTCCAGCAAATACCGAGTATGCCAATGATCCTTGTGATCATGGCGGGTAATTGGCGCCATCAAAAACCAAATCTCACACATTGTTGTGATAAAAAAAGCATGTCTGGTGGCTCCAATCGGCAAACCCGATACCAGACTCGGATGCTATCGGCTAATCACCGGTACATCCTAAACTATAAATGATTACTGAAACCACTAAAAATATATTGAAAACGGATCGATTGATGACGACTATTGGCATGAAAAACCGGATAAGAATTGGAGCACGGACGCTTTGAACTTTTCTGTGCAATGAATTCCTGAATTACAACCTGCTAATATTAGGGTTGAATGAAACCCGATGGCCCGAATCTGGCGAAATTAAAACCTCGAAAGGACTTACTTTCTTATACTCAGGAAAGCAAACATCTGAACCAAGGTCCAGTGGAGTCGGAATTCTCTTATTGTTTACGCCAAAAACAACACTTAGCGATTTTCCCAACTTCCCTGCAATTCCTATTTTCCCACAATATATATAAATGTTATATGTTGCAGTATACTTCCACTTGTCATTAAGTACTAAATTAATCGTAGAGTCGTAAATACTTCTTTTTGTGAGAGATTCAATTCTAACTCTAACCTGTTCACATCGCTGTATTACTCCTACTTCTTCTACTTGGTAAGAATCCATCCTTCAAGCAATTGAATAAATAATTCGAAAATATCCTAATTATTTTCTTTTATTTCTTTCTATTTTCCATATTCATTTGTCCAATTGTTCTGAGTAACAAAATCTAAACAATTTTGTTTCGGCTCAGAGAGTTTGAACATCTCTTCCAATTATCCAGCCTTTTCCCCCTTCAAAAGCAACAAAAAGTTTTTCATCCATTCTCTTCGACAATAAACACACAGGTTAGTTTGTTTTCCTTATATTTTGCATAGTTATATTTGTTACAAAGTGCTAAATAAGAGTGTTTGTTAAGTGAAAAAAATCCAAAATATAAATAAATCAAAAAGCCGACGGCAATTGAATTCCATACCCAAGGAATAAAATTTACATGTAAACATCAACATTGTTTCACACTACATAAATACGCTGTAAAAGTTTAACCAGAGTGTTTACTTCATTTGTAGTACGGAACAAATATACCGGCAGTTGTTCTTTTTCTAGTGACCCTTCGTAGGGTATTTCATTCGTTTTGTCGTGTATATTTGCTCCATTTCTTTTTGGCTCCAATATATTTATTTCATAAATATTCCATTTCAACTCTGCGCATTCTCTTACAGCTCAATTCTCCTCTTATTGTTTTCCTGGTTCAATTGCATTTCCATTCCTTTTATGATTTTGGTTTATTTATTCTTTCCCATCGAAAAATATTCCACACACTTCAAATTTCTTTACTCCTTTCTCTCAACAATTTGTTTTGTTTCTTTCCAAACAATATTAATTCTCATTATTAATATTGTATAGTTATTAATCCTATAATTGACATACGTTTGTCCGTTTGTATATCACACTAACAAGCATTGCACTTGTTTATGCGTGGTTACAATCATTTCCACTTGTTTGTGCGTATGTACATCAACAGAACTCAGTTTCTTTATATTTTCCTTTTCTCTTTATTCTTACAATACGCAACTGATCTTCATTAACCCTAGTATGACCGGTGGATGCATACAATTTTTGTAAATTATTTTCAACATTTTTTACTGATTTTATTTATGTTTAAAATTAATTATTTTAATTAATTGATTGTTACCGACAATTATTGACCCTACTACTATTTTTTACAACATTCTATATTTTATAATTATTTAAATCATTTTGCAACACTATATCTTATATTCCTTTATTATTCTATTCTTATTATACATACTAAATAGACTTTGCCATTGTTAAAAAATTAAGAAAAGCTTAAACAACTAAAACCTAAAACTAAGGTAAAATTATTAATTTATTATATTAAAATTAATAATAAAAATAATTCGCTTTCAGAATTTTAAAGCGACAAACTGCTGGAATAAACTTAGTTTGTTTTATTTTTAACAAGTCTGAAGATGAAGAAAGTGAAATTGGTGACAAGTTAACTTCTTATAAAGTGGCTTAGATAGCAACAAAAAAACTAAAAGCTTTTTCATCATACAACAGCGACCTTAAATATATTTGTTCAATTCACAACTGACGTTGTACAGTCGTCTGAATGTACAATAGTTGTACAAATGTTGTTGATAATTTCTATATAAATGTTTTGTACAACACCTACAATATTTTTACATATGTTTTTCGAATGTTGTATGAAAATTTAAGTGTTACCAAAAGTTCATATTTATACATCAACAAAAAAATTTGTTCATTTTAGTGTAAAATGAGAACCAAACGGTAACACTGAAATCAGTTGATTTATTTAATTTATGAAAAACTATAATTTGTTTTAAAAATTTGTCAATTGTATTTTTTGCACAATGCACACATTAGTTTGCTATTATATAATATAATAGCAAGCTAATGTAAACTAAACAATTGCGAATAATAATTCAAACAATGTCATTGTTATGATGTTGTGTGGTTTATTATCTGCCTATGGGAAGCATAGCTGAGTGCTACCGGTCGCGTCACAGGTTGCGGATAGTGGTACGGCCCGTAGATATGCGGGTTAGCTGCTAATGGCAGTCGTGGACAGTCAGCGGTTACAAGGGGAGAGTCTCGGTGGGGCTTTCGAGCTCCAGCAAATACCGAGTATGCCAATGATCCTTGTGATCATGGCGGGTAATTGGCGCCATCAAAAACCAAATCTCACACATTGTTGTGATAAAAAAAGCATGTCTGGTGGCTCCAATCGGCAAACCCGATACCAGACTCGGATGCTATCGGCTAATCACCGGTACATCCTAAACTATAAATGATTACTGAAACCACTAAAAATATATTGAAAACGGATCGATTGATGACGACTATTGGCATGAAAAACCGGATAAGAATTGGAGCACGGACGCTTTGAACTTTTCTGTGCAATGAATTCCTGAATTACAACCTGCTAATATTAGGGTTGAATGAAACCCGATGGCCCGAATCTGGCGAAATTAAAACCTCGAAAGGACTTACTTTCTTATACTCAGGAAAGCAAACATCTGAACCAAGGTCCAGTGGAGTCGGAATTCTCTTATTGTTTACGCCAAAAACAACACTTAGCGATTTTCCCAACTTCCCTGCAATTCCTATTTTCCCACAATATATATAAATGTTATATGTTGCAGTATACTTCCACTTGTCATTAAGTACTAAATTAATCGTAGAGTCGTAAATACTTCTTTTTGTGAGAGATTCAATTCTAACTCTAACCTGTTCACATCGCTGTATTACTCCTACTTCTTCTACTTGGTAAGAATCCATCCTTCAAGCAATTGAATAAATAATTCGAAAATATCCTAATTATTTTCTTTTATTTCTTTCTATTTTCCATATTCATTTGTCCAATTGTTCTGAGTAACAAAATCTAAACAATTTTGTTTCGGCTCAGAGAGTTTGAACATCTCTTCCAATTATCCAGCCTTTTCCCCCTTCAAAAGCAACAAAAAGTTTTTCATCCATTCTCTTCGACAATAAACACACAGGTTAGTTTGTTTTCCTTATATTTTGCATAGTTATATTTGTTACAAAGTGCTAAATAAGAGTGTTTGTTAAGTGAAAAAAATCCAAAATATAAATAAATCAAAAAGCCGACGGCAATTGAATTCCATACCCAAGGAATAAAATTTACATGTAAACATCAACATTGTTTCACACTACATAAATACGCTGTAAAAGTTTAACCAGAGTGTTTACTTCATTTGTAGTACGGAACAAATATACCGGCAGTTGTTCTTTTTCTAGTGACCCTTCGTAGGGTATTTCATTCGTTTTGTCGTGTATATTTGCTCCATTTCTTTTTGGCTCCAATATATTTATTTCATAAATATTCCATTTCAACTCTGCGCATTCTCTTACAGCTCAATTCTCCTCTTATTGTTTTCCTGGTTCAATTGCATTTCCATTCCTTTTATGATTTTGGTTTATTTATTCTTTCCCATCGAAAAATATTCCACACACTTCAAATTTCTTTACTCCTTTCTCTCAACAATTTGTTTTGTTTCTTTCCAAACAATATTAATTCTCATTATTAATATTGTATAGTTATTAATCCTATAATTGACATACGTTTGTCCGTTTGTATATCACACTAACAAGCATTGCACTTGTTTATGCGTGGTTACAATCATTTCCACTTGTTTGTGCGTATGTACATCAACAGAACTCAGTTTCTTTATATTTTCCTTTTCTCTTTATTCTTACAATACGCAACTGATCTTCATTAACCCTAGTATGACCGGTGGATGCATACAATTTTTGTAAATTATTTTCAACATTTTTTACTGATTTTATTTATGTTTAAAATTAATTATTTGAATTAATTGATATAATTCTCGAAAATATTTACGGTTGTTGTTAAATTAATTAATTTAATACATTTGTATAAATAATTATTATTTCCGTAAATAATTTATTCCATTAATTTTTGTATACAACAAATAAATTTAAATTTATTTGTCGTTCCTTGTTCCATGATCCTATAAATAAGCAATATTCCTGCATATACATAGATAATATCAATATAAATTTATTTAATTAATTTTTCTGAACTCCAAAGGGTTAATTGAATTACAATTGTAAACAAATTCTAGTTGCATTGCATTGTTGTTGTTTTCCAAAAAAGTTGTGATCAGCTGATTTTAACAATCCAGTTCTGTAAAACAATTAATTCTTCAAAAGAATTTTTTTTCCGAAAATATTTATTTTTTCCATTTGCATTAAACAATTAATTGTTTTTCTTACAATTCTTGAAATATTTCTGCAATTTTTTCCGCAAATTCGAGAAAATCCTATTTCGATAGATTCCATTATTTTGTCCTAATTCTAAACTTTAATTTGTTTTCTGCTGGTTGTATTTTTTCCGAAATTTTATTCCTTATTTCCGTTTTCCAATATGTCTCTCAATATTTTCCATTGTCTTGCCGATAGTATTGTTGAATTTGATGCTGATTATAATGATAATCGATATCATATAAATTCTATTCATGCGATTGAGGTCCACAAATCCGAACTGGTGTCAACATGGAGTCGCATAAAATCAGTATATGGCACAGTTTTGTTCGACAATGATAATGAAGAGAAGACATTTAGGGAAAAATACAAAAATACATACATTACTTATTGTAATATTATTACAAAGTTGTCCGAATTGTCTGATACCTTTCGTGTCCAGTCTAAAGTCGAATGTGATACAATTTCTACAGCTTTTCCAACAGCTTCCATCAGACAGACCTCCGTTTCCGAAATTCGTGCAACTGCTTTCCAACCTTCAGAATCAAATTCTAAAAAGTTAAATAATTCGTCCAAATGTCAATGGTGTCCCAACGAACATCATCCAGTACGCAAATGTCCAAAGTTTTTGCAAATGTCTTATTCTGAGCGCTTCAATGAGATAAAACGACTAAGTTTGTGTCTCAATTGTTTCTCCAAAACGCATTCAGTCCGAAACTGTTATAGCCAAAATAGTTGCATCCATTGTAGCAAAAGGCATAACACCTTACTGCATAAAGATTCCGACACATCCATACAACAGTCTGTCCCCAGTTCTAGTTCCAATTCAAATATTGATATTGATTCAGCTCCTTTTCAATCCCATTCAAACAATATACAGTCCACTTGTAGTTCCAAAGCTGAGATGGTTCAATTTTGTTCCTCCGTAAATTCGAAAGATGTTTTACTGGGGACAGCAAGAGTTAAAATAGAATCTTTAATTTCTGAAAGACTATATTTGAAGACTGCTCTAAGCCATTTAAATAGCCAAACTAAATGCTCTCATCCCATTAAGGATGTGTATATCGAGAAAATTAATACAAAATCATCTCCAAGTAGTGTATTGCCAAAATTTCTAGAAAATAAAATTGTTCTATTCCTTATTCCTGACTTAAAATCCATTTACATTAGCTTAGTTGAGGAATATATTGATTTGGTTTATATGTTCAAAATGTTTCCGCAGTACATTTTAGATATATATTCCCAATTACGCGCTACTAGTACTGAGTCATTTATAACTCCAAATGTTTTAAGTTCTCATGATATACTTCATGCTATTCTGAACGTAGAAAATGGCTTAAACCTACTAAATCCAAATGGTCGTTTCTCCAAGTATGCAGATGTCCACAAATTGGATCGACAAATCCTAGTCGATCTGAAGCATACTAATATCCAAATAATCCAATTCCATAGTAGTCCATACGTAATTGTCCGAAATTACGAATCAACAGTGACGTTCGGCGTTAATTCCACGCCTTACCTAGCTATTCGGACTTTACTCCAAGGGGCTACTTATCCAAAAGTTAGTCATATTCTCCATAGATGTATATATGCCGATGCTGTCTCTATCCAAGAAGCAAAAGACGAGTTCATTCCTGATGGATTTTCTATTAGAAATTGGATGGAAAACGATAAACAACCTCTTCCAAAAATTCATCCCGAAGTTTATCGGAAGAAATCTTCATCAATAAATCTACCAAAAATCCTGCTGCAAACGATCTGGAATGAAGGTACAAAGAGAGGCAAGCCGCTTTCACCGAACTCCTTACAGAAATGGTATAATTTCCAATCCAGCAACTACATTCTTATTGAGATTCGAATTCCAATCCTGAAAAATATTATTCCGAACGCTAAAATCCGAATCCATGGATTTTGTGATGCGTTACGTATCCGAATAGCTGACGGTAACAAGATATCCAGTCACTTCATGGCATCCAACACAAAGACTATTCCTTATGTAAAAATCCATTTTGCATATTATCCAAAACTGAATATTTCATATTTGAGTTTCTATTTTCTCCGTGAAATTCTTACTATATCTTATGTCTTCCGACAACTTTCTCCTATCCATTTAACATTGCGTTTTCATTTTCTATTTACTCATAATATTTACCGAAAATCACGACACAAAGCACTCTGATTTAGTTTTTCCATTCCAACGCACTTTAGTAGTATCAATAAGCAAAATGAAAACAAACTAACTTGAATTTTTCCTTGATTTTATATTTAATTTAGAATACTGAATTCTATAATATTGTACTATTTATTTTATCATTTGAAATGTAATCCTAATTTCCAAATTTCTTGAATTACTAATATTAATTTCTAAGTTTTCCTCATAGCAAAAACAAGTATTTACGACTATGTATTCCATTTTCTTCCTACCTGTATACTGCAAGGCGGGCGGAATGTTTACGCCAAAAACAACACTTAGCGATTTTCCCCACTTCCCTGCAATTCCTATTTTCCCACAATATATATAAATGCAGAATGTTATATGTTGCAGTATACTTCCACTTGTCATTAAGTACTAAATTAATCGTAGAGTCGTAAATACTTCTTTTTGTGAGAGATTCAATTCTAACTCTAACCTGTTCACATCGCTGTATTACTCCTACTTCTTCTACTTGGTAAGAATCCATCCTTCAAGCAATTGAATAAATAATTCGAAAATATCCTAATTATTTTCTTTTATTTCTTTCTATTTTCCATATTCATTTGTCCAATTGTTCTGAGTAACAAAATCTAAACAATTTTGTTTCGGCTCAGAGAGTTTGAACATCTCTTCCAATTATCCAGCCTTTCCCCCTTCACCCAGCTTCTCAGCTCAACACTTATTAAAAGAAGCATCCAACTCACTTATCGAATGGAACCCGCACAGCGATAGGATTATTACAGCTAGATTTCGAACCAGATCCCGAAAGCTCACTTGTATACAGTGCTACGCACCCACAGAAATGTCTGAAGTTAGTGTCAAAGAAGAGTTCTACAGTCAACTAGATAGGACTATGTCGTCTGTCCACCACGGCGACATCATGATTCTGATGGGGGACTTTAACGCACAAGTTGACTCCTCAAACATCAACCTCGAAAATGTGATGGGTAGACACGGTGTGGGTTCCATGAACAGGAATGGAGAACTTTTTACAGAGATGTGCGCTAAATATAACTTGGTCATCGGTGGTACATTGTTTCCACACAGGACCATACATAAAGTCACGTGGGTGTCCCCAGATCACGTAACTGAAAACCAAATAGACCACATGGCCATCAGTAAAAAGTGGAGGGGATCTTTTCTGGACGTGCGAAACAAAAGAGGTGCAGACATCAGCAGTGATCATCATCTCCTTGTGGGTACAATGCGCATTAAACTTGCAGCTATCAAAAAATCTAGCCAGACCACCGCACGTAAGTTCGATGTGGCTAAACTAGCACACACTCCTGTTGCAGCACAATATGTCGCCACTCTTAATGCTGCCCTCGAGAATGCTAATGCAGAAATTATGAACGACTGGGATAACGTTAAACATACTTTCCTGGAGGTTGCTGGCAAACATTTGGGACACTGCCAGCATAGAAGGAAACACTGGATGTCTGAACTAACGTGGCAGCTGATTGGAGACAGAAAGTCAGCTAAGGGTTTATTAAATAGTGCAAAAACTCGTAGTCAGAAATGTGAGTTTACAAGACCACACAGTGACATTGACAAGCAAGTCAAACGAAATGCACGCCGAGACAAAAGAGCGTACACAGATGATCTGGCAAGGGAAGCTCAAGCTGGAGCTGCTACAAACCGCACTAGAGATCTGTACCGCATAACGAAACAAAATCCTTCGTTTCCTCGAGGCCACTAAAGAACCGCGCTGGCGAACTCACAACCTCAAAAAATGAACAGCTGGAGATATGGAATGCAACTCTATGCAACTGTGCTGAACATACGGTAAGGCCGGATATATCCACTCGCAGTCCGTCACCAATGCTATCAAGGCCTTGAAAATCAACAAAGCCCCAGGAACTGACAACATCTCGCCAGAAATGCTAAAAGCTGACCCCAAAGTCAGTGCGCGATTAATCTTCCCTATAATAGAAGAATTTTGGAGAACGGAGTGCCTTCACGATGAGCTAAAGGAGGGTATTATTGTTAAAATACCAAAAAAGGGGAATCTGTCGGAGTGTACTAACTGGAGGGGAATTACACTTTTGAGTATGGTGAACAAGGTGGTAGCGCATGTAATCATAAGCCACCTCACATCCGCCTTGGAACCAGAACTCCGCCCGGAGCAAGCTGGCTTTCGACCACGAAAATCCTGTGTGGATCAAGTAAACACCCTAAGGGTAATCGTTGAACAGTCTGTGGAGTGGAGATTCCCTTATATCTCGTATTTATATTTATACTTGTAGGGTACTCCATGAGAACAATCTCGGCAACAGAATAAACGTAAATACCGGGGTACGGCAGGGATGCGTCATGTCATCCCTGCTGTTTAACATTGTTCTTGATGTAATGATGAAGACCGCAACAGACAACTCCACCGGTATTCAGTGGGGCCTATACAAGCGGCTAGGTGACTTAGATTACGCCGATGACATTTGCCTACTATCACACACGTTCAACGACATGTCTCAAAAATTAAGACTCCTAGAAGCAGCGATAAAGAAAGCAGGTTTAAAGATAAACTTAGACAAGACTAAGTCCATGCGTGTAAACACCGACAACAGGCGGCCCCTTCAGTTGAGCGGCACCATGGTTGAAGATGTTAACAGCTTCTGCTATCTCGGCAGTATTATCCACAACAATGGAGGATCTAGTGCAGATATCGAAAACCGCATCAAGCGTGCCCGACGGTCATTTGGTCTTCTAAGTCCTGTATGGAAGGCTACCCATATCTCCAGAAAGACAAAAATCGGCATATTTAATTCCAACGTGAAGTCAACATTATTGTATGGTTGCGAGACTTTGAATGCAGCTGCACGCGATATAAATGCACTCCAAGTATTTGCCAACAGATGCCTGAGGAGAATTTTAAAAATATTTTGGCCAAATGTCATATCCAACTGCGACCTGTGGACAACCACAAACCATGTCCCTTTGCGTATCGAAATTTTGAGACGCAAGTGGAACTGGATAGGTCACACACTACGTAAGCCCGCAGATGACCTAACACGGGCAGCCATTGAGTGGAACCCACAGGGTAACAGAAGAAGAGGAAGACCCGCTCACACATGGAGAAGACAGCTGGATTCTGAAGTAGCAATCACAAGGAAGTCCTGGAATGAAATCAAACTAATAGCTTGTAACAGATCTCATTGGAATATATTTGCAGTGGCCCTATGCACCAACTTGGAACGACGGGAATAAATTATATAATATAATAGATTTTGGAATGTTTTTTTTATCATCTTTGTTTGGAATTGTCAAGGCTCGGCAGGGTAAACTTACGACTTGGCGAAATTTGTGTTCACAACCACAATAGTTGTAACATACAACATACAACTAGGTTGTGAATTGGACAATTGAGTTGCTAAAATATTTTCAAATAAATTTCCAAGAAATTGAAATCGAAGGAAAAATTCACCAATCTAAAATTAGTGACTTTTTTTACTTTTTGTAATTAAATAAAATGGTTATAATATAACAGAAACAATTATTTACTATTCTCATAAGCGGACACCTGTCATAAACGGACAAATTTGTCAGTCCCTTAGGTGTCCGCTTATGAGAGAGTACACAGTATTGTAATAATATGAATATTTGTTAAACAATAATATTTAAAAAATAAAAAAATGTTTTATTTTGGAAACAACAAAATTAATTAGCCTAACAACCCAGCAAAAACTTTTCTTACAAATAAGCCGAAAAATAAGGGGAATTTGACGATTCAACTACTTATTTTTCTAATGTAAGAAGTCATTATTTTTGTTCGCGATGTCCCAAAACTAATCCTTTATATTTTTTTGTTTTGTTTGTTTATTTTGTTTTTTTAGACTTTACTACTTAAAAAGTAAGTTATTAAAAAATACATTATTAAAAAGACATTGTAGCCTTTGTAAGCGAAGTTTTTGCTGGGAACAAAAGAAATTTTAGGTTTAATTTTTGAAAATAAATATTTGAAAAAACTTTCTTAACTTTTTCAACACAAATTCAAATAATTGAATGTAAATAATAAACAAAAATTTAAAAAAACAAAAAGTACATAAAGTTTCAAAACAAAGAGCTTATTTTAAAATAATGAAACAAAAATTGACAAAAAGAATAAAAGTAAAAAAGTAGAAAACAAAAAATGTAGAAAAGTAAAAAAGTAGAAAAGGAAAAATTATAAAAGTAAAAAATTATAAAAGTAGAAATGTAAAGAAAAAAGTAGAAAAGTAAGAAAGTGTAAAAGTATAAAAATAAAGTTGGTTGCTTAAAATTTTGGAGACTTCGCAAAAAGAAATATAATTAATATCAAAAAGGTTTGAAACTTTAATTGTATATTTTATTGTAGCAATTGTTAATGTTTATAGTTTGAAATAGTTGAAGAAAATATTATTTGATGTAGACTCTGATGTACATATTTTAAATTTTGGAGACTCTGATATTGGATTTTTGATGTTATGGTTAGAGTTGTTGTTGATTTAATTTTATGTTTTAAAAATGATAAATTTTATTATCTGCTTAATTAGCTTTTTGAATCTAATTAAGCAGAAATGTGACATTTAAATGGTTGTTAGAAATGTGACATTTAAATGGTTTTTCTTTGTTTGACAAAGTTAGGTTTGAGTGTAGAATTTTATAATGGATGTTGTGTTGAAAATTCTGGAAACTAAGGCTACTTGAGGTAGTTTAATATTAAAATTTATATTTTTGTATTTTGATATCTTTGTTTGATTTTGAATTAAAAATTATTATCTATTAATTATCTATTTTTATTATTCTTCATTTCAAAAATTGATAATTTTATATACTTTATAGGGGATTTCATTGATTGTTAAAATTATATTTTAGTGGAGTTATAATAAGTTGTTTAGGGTTTAAAAAGTAATTTAAATAACCAGAATTTTTTGATTCTTAAATATTGGGTGAAATTTGGATTAAAATATTTATTTTCGTTTTTATATATTTAGTGACGACTTAAGGTAGGGTCAGACTACGCAAATTATTTGACACAAGATGTTTCATGTGTTAGATCAAAACTACATCAAATAATTCATGGGTTGATTTTGTGTTCACACTGTACACATTTATTTGCCATATTTGTTTAATCAAACTACACCGAAATACTATCAAACACACAAAGGGGAAAATATATTTGACTTGTGGTCACATTTATGGTAATATTTGTTCTAAATAATTATTAAATAAAGCTGCAAAACAACTTTAATTTCTTTCATCAATAAAAAAGACATTTCTAGAAAGTAAAATATTACCAGATTTTGCTTTACATTTGAAAGAATTATGAAATTTCAGTACTTTTATTTAAGCGTCAAATATTTTATGTTTCTAGTTTGAACAGAAAATATTTTTGCACTGCAAACAAGAAAACAGCTGAATTTGGTCAAACAAATTTATTTGCCAATATGAAAACATTCTTGTAATGTGACCAATGTGTGACCACTAAACAGCAAATATTTTCCTGCATTTTGGGTATATTTTTATTTGATCTTGCAATTCATTTGCAAGATCAAACAGCGTCAAATAACAGCTGTTGCATCATGTGTTATCGCAAAAGTAGTGTTGCTATATCTTAAATTAAAAATCGCTAAATAATGAAAACAAATCGCGAAAAGAACACAAGCTTGAACAATTTAATAATATAATTATTAAATGTTTATTTATTAAATTATATTACTATCAAAATTCATAATTGAAATTGAATGGAAATGTAATCATGTTTTATACTTGCAAAATATTTGAAATATTAAATATTTTTCAAACAAAAAACATATGGCTTGAATTTATGTTTCCTTTTTACTGGAGAATGCTATTGAAATAAAGTGTAATACAACTGTAATTCAATTGCTTGACTATAACTCAAGGCTTGAATTACACTTGCTATCAACTTGAATTCCAGTAAAAATGCTTATTGGTTTTTTAATACATATTATTAATCGAACACGACTTTTTCCAAACTTTTTTCATTCAGAATAAGAACATGTTCACAAATATTGTTAAATTTTATGGAAATGTTTACCTTTTTTACATAATTTTTTAATTAATTCCAATTCAATCGCATTATCTAAAAATTTATAATAAAAATTTTTGTATGATACTAAAATCAGAAAAGGGAAAAATGCTATTAGACATATTCTTCTTCTGCAGTAAAAAAAAATTAAACAGATCATACTGTTTAAGAATTATTTTTTAATTACAATCAATTCATACTATTTATGTATGTATGAAAAATTTTCTTTGATTTTAAATTCAATCTGTATAAAATTTCAGTTAATATTCCATATGTACATATGAGCAATTTTAAATTTTGAAAATAGACAAACTCCATGTATAAATAAAAAATAATCAAACATCAGACTATGTTAAACGTATAAAAATATAAATCGCATAAAATTACAAAAATCGCAACATTGACTTCATGTCTTCAATTAGTTTTTCTCCCAGTATGTCATCCTAGGCTGAATGACTTTTATGTGAAGAAGAAGACTTCATTTATTGATGCAATTATTTAGTGAAAATAATTTAAATAACAAATATTCAAGAAATATTGAATATGTATTTATGTTTAAAAAAAAAATAGTGAATTTGTGTCTTTAATTTAGTACGAAAAATATTTAAATAATCTCCTCTTATTTTTCCGCCATGCTGAGCAAATAATTTTCTGTTTTTTTCTATTTGATCAAACAATTATTTTATGAAAGTGTTTGATATAGTGTGACCACACGGCAAATATATTTACTGATTCTTTTTCGCAGCAGTTTGGTCAAACAAAAAGTGAAAAATTAAATTCAATATATGATAACAAAATTCAATAAATCTCTAATAAAATGATTACTTTACAATTCGAAATAAGTGTTTTAACCTTAAAATTATATATTTTTTAGGTATTTATGTAGCTAGTGGTCACACTTTGTTCACATTAAGAAAATATTTTGTTTGCCGACAAATAATTTTGTTTGACTAAAATCATCTGTTTTGTTGTTTGCTCTAAATTTTATTTGTGGTCAGATTCAGGCAATGAAATATTTGACGATAAACGTCAAATATTAGCTGTGTGTGACCGTACCTTTACACTACTTGACTCTGGTTGCATTGTTTCAGTTTCAATATGTTTCTTATTAATAACTGTTAATTTGGATAAACTATTTAATATATTCTAAAATCTTTCCAATAACTCCATTTAAAATGTATGACATAATAACTGGTAGAAATCCTTCTTTTTGAATTATATGTTCCCTCTTTTGTTTCATTGAGGTTTCTAGTGAAAACACGTTTCACAAAAAATGCGTAAATTTATTCAAATATTGTACAAATTTCTATTTAATATTTCAGAATGCCAAAATCCTAATTAAGGTTAAATACTGGCTTTTTATATCAGTTGAGGGAAAACTGTTTCTCTATTAACATATTTAATTTGAAAAAACACTCAAAGAGAGGAAAACAAACCAAACAACACAATTTCCAAAAAAAAAAATATGGAACTAAAACTAAATTTTCTCTCACAAATTCTTGAAAAACATCATCTTGCTAATTTGCAAGTCACACGAAAATTAATCTTCCCTATAATTAAAATTGTATACCCTAATGTAGACTAATTAAAAGAAAATAAACCCTCATATTAAAACTGCATTAAAACCCTCTACACAATAGTACAACAAAACTAATGAAATAAAAAAACAAAATCAATTCCACACAATACAACACACAAAGCATTTTTCTACATTACTCAAATTGCCTGAAGCAAGAAAACAAAAATTTAAAAAATTGTAGCTGCCTTTTTCTCTGCCAAAAATTCCTCGTCATCAAATTTTCGCTGCCTTTTTCTCTGCCAACAATTCCTTGTCGTCAAATTGTCGCTGCCTTAATTTCAGAAAATGCTCTTCAATATTCCTCATAAAAATGTTCAAATTCCTCTTCTCTGCCCGTTTAGAGGAAAAAAATTCTAATTCATGCCAGAAACCCCATATTTATACTACTTATGTTATTTGTAAAATAAAAACAAGTATTATTATATTATACTTCAAAATAAAAATTTTAAATATTTTTAGGTGAACAAAATTTATTTTTTTTTGCAGTTTTTTTAAATTTTTGTAAAAAAAATTTTCGAATTGTTTTTTTTAAATTTAAAATTTTTTTTTTTAAATTTTAAAAAATATTTTTTTTTTTGTGAAAAAAAAAAATGGGTTAAAAAATATTTTTTCCGATTTTGACCCATTGTAGGTCCAACTTACTATGGTCTTATATACGTCGTTGCAAAGGTATTTGAAATATCTATCATTAGATATCCATATTGTCTATATTAATGACTTAGTAATCCAAATATAGGTCAAACATACCAAAATACATTGCGAAAAAAAAAGTTGGTTTTTTATAATCGTTTATATATTTGAACTCATTTTTTATATGATTCATAAGTGAGAAGTGAACCCAACGTGATTTATTAATTTTGTCCAGTTAGATTTGAGATCTACCACACTGTGCAATGGTGAAACAAATGTAACTCAATCATTCCGTTAGCAACACATGCTAGGCGTGCGTATTCATGCAAGGTGGTGTCAGTTCTATAAAAACAACAATTGATATTAACAAATGTCAAAAAAAAATGAAAATTTAAACAAATAAGTATTAAAGCTTATAGTGCATTTACACTTGTAATTTTCAAACTAGTTTATGATCATAAGCTACTTTCATAAACCATACCGTTTACATCAGCATTTTGGTCAGTTAAGTGGTTTATTTTTGACAAGTCATAAAACAGCTGACTTCAATTTAAAAAAATTTAATAAAAATATGGACGTTGCACAGTGGTATGAGAATAAAAAAAGATGGAAATAAAAATAAAATAAAAAAAACATGCGCAAAGAGGTAGTGTAGTCGAATTTAAGTTTTGAATTTGGACCTCATGAGTCCACCAGGAGCGCGACCAGGGGTTCCCGAAGTAGGACACCTCGGGTATGTTCAATTTTTAAAATGATCCTATTTCTTCGCTTGTGTTACGATTTAAAATTTAAAAAAAATTTGCACATATAATCTCCTCGTCGAGGACTACATAAAACCTCGTCGTAGCAATCAATTATCTCTTATAGCTTAGGAGATATTCGCATTTGAAAATTTAATTTTCAACATTTTTACCCACCCTACTCCAGTTTTTTGGTGGCCGCGTTTCCAAATATTCCCCGATTTTATCCATTTTTCTTTTATAGAATTAACAATAGATCTATATAACAAATAAAGAAAGAAGTGTTTAAAAATCATGGCTGAGTCCAAAGTTATATTCATTTGAATTTAAAAAGGCGATTTTTCGCAATTTTTTTGGGAAAAAGGTACTTTTATTCTTTTTAAGTTATCTAAAAAATTTCTAAGAGGATGTATAATGAATTTGTACTTTTTGAAAAGCTAACTTTACGCCAAATATTTTAAATGTAAAAAACATTTATAATTTTTGATACCGACGGATCAGGCCCATTCAAAAAATGCCTATTTTTTATGTAACATTAGGGCAAAAATTCTCAAATCGCATACTCGATATCAAAATATAGTAACCTATTTTAGATGACCAATAAGTTCTTAATTATCTTGTAAAGGGTTCCTATAACCCCGCCTCTGGTATGGATATTGTAGCCAAAAAACGAAAAAATCCCATTTTTGGGGATTTTTCAAGATTTTTTTTTCCATTTTGAATAGAAAAATCTACATAACTGTGAAATTTTATTAAAAAATATTCATAAATCAAAATTTTATTTCAATTTGAAAAATTTGTATCTATGCAAAATTCAATAAAAAACATTTTTTGTCATATTTTTGAAAAAAGTATTCCATGAATTTTTTAATTGTCAAAATATATATATTTTTTTTGAAATCCATTGATCTATCCATTGATATATAACATGTCTACCTTATGTTTTTTACGTGTCAAATAAATTAGGGAAAACTAAACAACTCGCTGAGAATTTACCTAACATAGAAATTCATAAAAAAGCATGTTGCCTACATAACAACATTTTTATGAATGTAAATAACAGTGCTAGGTAAATTCTCAGCGAGTTGTTTAGTTTTCCCTAATATATAGGAGATTCTATATGTGTAATTTTTTTTAAATCGTAACACAAACGAAGAAATAGGATCTTTTTAAAAATTGAACATACCCGAGGTGGTCTACTTTGGGAACCACTGGACCCGCTCCTGGTGGGCTCATGAGGTCCAAATTCAAAACTTAAACTCGACTACACTCTTTGTGCATGTGAAATTTCATTCAAATCGGCGTAAGGGTTTAGAAGTTACAGATTTATTTCCCTCTTTTTTATTCTCATACCACTGTGCGTTGTTACGAAAAAACGTTGCTGCACCTACCTATATATGTACACATAAACATACCTTTTATTTTCGTTGTCCATATTATATAAAAAACACTTTTAAATAAATTTTTTAAACTTTTTCTTACAGTTTGGCTTTTTTTAAACAACTTATAACATGTTTATGGCGTAGGTGTAAATGCACTATTAATATAGTGTAGATAATTGAATAGTGAGGGCTTTATTTATTTATGTAAAAAATAAATATTTTGTTAATAAGCTTACAATATGATCATTGGTAGGCAAAAAGAGGCATTTAATTTGTGTGCTCTTTTGGGTAAAAAATAAAATATCCAATACAACCAAGGTTGCCAATTTAGCCATTTTCCGGCTAGATCTAGCGATTTTATTTTCATTTAGCCATAAAAAAATGGCTAGATTTAATCTAGCCGGAAGATCTAGCCATTTTATTTTGTCCTAGCCTTTTTTATTTTATACTTTTCTTGAACATTTTTGTAATTTTTATACCCTTCAGCTTCGTGAGAAGGGTATATATAAGTTTGTCATTCCGTTTGTAATTTCTACATTTTTCATTTCCGACCCTATAAAGTATATATATTCTGGATCCTTATAGATAGCGGAGTCGATTAAGCCATGTCCGTCTGTCTGTCTGTCTGTCTGTCTGTCTGTCTGTCTGTCTGTCTGTCTGTCTGTCTGTCTGTCTGTCTGTCTGTCTGTCTGTCTGTCTGTCTGTCTGTCTGTCTGTCTGTCTGTCTGTCTGTCTGTCTGTCTGTCTGTCTGTCTGTCCGTCTGTCTGTCTGTTGAAATCAATTTTCTGAAGGCCCCAGATATCTCCGGGATCCAAATCTTCAACAATTCTGTCAGACATACTTTCGAGAATTTTGCTATTTAAAATCAGCAAAATCCGTCCATAAATAACGGAGATATGAGCAAAAATCCGAGACAACCTCTGAAAATTTCATCAAAAAACACAATGTATTGCATGCTTTGACAAAAAAACAACAAAACGTATGCATGGATGTGCAAGCTTTGTGTATTTGGTTTTTTTTGTGTTTTGTTTCTTTTGGCGTTGTTGTTGTTTTTTATACAACTAAAGTTTAGTTTGGTTGTGTGTTGATTTTTTTGACAAAAAAACAACAAATCGTATGTTTGGGTGTGCATGCTTTGCGTTTTTTTGTTTTTTTTGTGTTTTGTTTCTTTTGGCGTTGTGGTTGTTTTTGATACAATTAAACGTATGTTTGGATGTGTGTTGGTTTCATTGCCTTGCGTATTTTGTTTTTGTTTTTTCTTTTGGTGTTTTGTTTCGTTTGGCGTTGTTGTTGTTTTTTGTGTTCTTGATAAATTTAGGATGCTGTACGCTGAAAGTGGGCAATGTACATACATATGTATATATGTACTAATTATAAAAAATAATAATGCATCCACAACAAAGGTGAAGGGTATATAAGATTCGGCATAGCCGAATATAGCACTCTTACTTGTTTAAAAATAAAAAAGTATTTTTTATCAAATGACAAAGAAACTGTCTTTTTAAACAAATTCGTCTGTTGATGATTTGATGAGAATGTTATTGGTTTTATGAAAACAGTCTTCTAAATAGTTTCAAAAAGGAAAATTTATCAAAAAGGAAAAAAAAAATATTGATATTACAATCTTTAACCCCCATTAACACGAAGCCTGGTTATGGCCTAACTAATAGTTATACTGTCGGTTAAAAATATTTTTGTATGAAAACTGTCAGTTTAACAATTAGTTAATTCATAACCAGACATCGTGTTACTGGGGGTAAGTCTGCTAAACCACATTAACACGAAGTCGGTCAAATTTTGTTTTGAAAACTGTCAGTATAATATTAGTTAACACATAATCAGACTTCGTGGTGATGGGGGGCAATAAATGTAATATTTTTGAATTTGTATTCAGTTATTTTTGGGTTTTAGCCATTTCTAGCCATTTTTAATTCAAAATATAGCCATTTTCTGAGCTGAAGAGTTGGCAACCTTGAATACAACATCAAGAAACTGAATGAATTGTGTGTATTTTTACGCTCTATTACGCTCTTTTGTTCACATTCGGGTTGTTTGACGAAAATCATCGTAACCTGAACAATATGAACGCCTACCATGGATGTAGATATTTAAATATAAAAACAAGTAAGAGTGCTATATTCGGTTATGCCGAATCTTATATACCCTTCACCTTTGTTATGGATGCATTATTATTTTTATACCCTTCACCTTCGCGAAAAAATCGAGAAAAATATTTTTTGACCCGAATTTTTTTTTGAAAAAAAAAATTTTAAAAAAACTTTTTTTTTAAAAAAATTAAAAAACAATTTCGAAAAAAAAAAATTTGAAAAACAATTAAAAAAAAATTAATTTTAGTTTACCTAAAAATATTTAAAAAAATTTATTTTAAACTATAATTTGGTGAAGGGTATATAAGACTCGGCACAGCCGAATAGAACTCTCTTACTTGTTTATAATTAGTATGTATGTATGTACATTGCCCACTTTCAGCGTACATCATCCTAAATTTATCAAGAACACTTTTAAAAATTGTATAAGTTATAAACGAAACAAAACACCAAAAAACAAAGCAATAAAACCAACACACATCCAAACAGACATTTCGTTGTATAAAAAACAAAAACAACGCCAAACGAAATACGTAAGGCAATGAATCCAACACACATCCAAACATACGTTTTGTTGCTTTTTTGTCAAAACAAAACCTATTGGTTTTGTTTTGCCAAGCAATAAAACCAACACACAACCAAACATACGTTTAGTTGTATAAAAAACAACAACAACGCCAAAAGAAACAAAAATAAAACAAAATATGCAAATCAATGAAACCAACACACATCCAAACATACGTTGTTGCTTTTTTGTCAAAGCATGCAATAAATTGGCCCATAATCATAGTCAAACACTAAAGTCGGTTCATTTTAAAAACAACTTTAAAATAAAAACCTGCTTTTTATTAATTTGCAACCATAGTCAAAATTAAAGTATGTTTTAAATTGAACCGACTTTAACTGGGTGCCACCGCAAATGTAGAAAATGTTTTCATACAATATACAACAAAAAACAGACAAGTGGCAACGCTGAACAGCTGACATACAAAATTAAAAAAAATCCAAAAAACGTAAACAATAAAAGTAACCGGGACATCTAAAGAAAGAAAGTTGTTTGTTGTGGAAAAATGGAAAAGATAAGATTAATATCATAATTACGATATTTTGGTACTAATTTTATTGATAACTGTTCAATAATTGCAAAATCTCTACCAATATCTTGTAACTTAAACATTTTTTTACTTTGTGACGAACTTTTTTACTCGGCTAAGAACAGCTGATGCTGTTGTTAAACGAGTTAAAAACAACTTTAGCTAGTCTTATATTTAGAGTCGACTTCAGCGTCAGAAGTATACTTTAACTTGTCTATGATAGACCTAAAGTCCACTCTTACCCTTCACATTCTCACGAATATGAAGGGTATAAAAAATCTTTTTTTCCAAAAAAAAAAAATATTAAAAGACGTTTTTTTAAAAATGCTATATTTTTCTCAGTTTTGTAAAAATCCAACAGTTTTTTATTGATAATGATTCATAAGATCTTAGAAAATAATAAGTCAATATATAAATATATTTTTTGGCCTGGAGATTGTCAGATGCCTCCAAAGTTGAGTGTATCCATATGGAAACAATGTAGCGAAAGGGTTAATATTGAAACATATTGATACAATTTTTTCCCAAAAGTCAGTCGGCTAACTTATATCAAAGTGTAAACTAATATATAGTCCAAACAAATCATTGAATTGAAATAAATAAAGTGAATTTTCAAGAACTAATTAACAAATAAAGTGTTTGATTTTGCATCTGACATAAGTACATTTTTCGTTGTCATTTTTAAATAGCATTGTGGACATGAAAAAGCTCCTGTCTTCTCCAGGTATTGAATTCAATCATTAATGTATTCATTCCTTTGAGAATTAATTACTTATTGAATCATTACAAATTCCTTGAATTCAAAATCATTACTACATAGCTAATGGCCTTATTCATAATCAATTTTTAAATTTATTACAAAACAAAATGTTGTATGGAAATTTTGTTTTATAAACCTTTTATAATAGGCTGGGTCGATTTGTATGGACAGAATCGCAATCTACGGAAAATTCTAAGAAAGTTTCATCAAGAAACCATAGGTCTAAAATCAAATCCTGTCTTGCTCATTTCGTCTTTTATCCAATAAAAAAAGGGATAAAAGTGTATTATTGATTGAATAAATTTTTCTTCAACTCAAATCTATTCAAAAACACGGAGATGGTGAAGGTAACTCAAATTAATCTTCACCACTCCAAAGCAGCTTCGGCTGCCCTGCTCCTCCGGATGTCTGAGAGAGGGGAGGAGCTAGCACTCATCCAAGAACCCTGTATCCATCGAGAAGGGGTTCGCGGACTAGGTGCCAAAGGCCATAAGCTACTATACATGAAAGGCTCAGGTAACATTAGAACATGTATAGTAGCTAGCAACAAACTCAATATCTTCATTCTTTCTGATTACAGCGATGAAGATGCTGTGGTAGCGGCCTGGGAAACTGGTGTAGGAACTATACTAGTTATCTCAAGCTACATGGCACATGACCACAGCGAACCACCACCAAACAGCAAGATTCGCGACATAATTGAAAGGGCAAGAGTTGAGAATCTGCCGGTTATTATTGGAGCTGATGCCAATGCACATCATATTGTATGGGGCAGCTCGCACACCAACGCAAGGGGTGAGTCAATTTTCGAATTCATTATTTGTAATAACATAGTCAACACTGGTTCAGAACCAACATTTGTAGTTACTAACAGAAGGGAGGTTCTTGATTTAACGCTAGTTAGTTCTAGGCACTCAGATCTTATCAGTGGATGGAGAGTTTCGAATGACTGTTCATTCTCTGATCATATGTACATAGACTTTGTTATTGTTATTGATGGGCTATGCCCATCCGAAACAGGAGAAGGACTGATTGGGTTGGGCAACATGCTATTCTCTCTCGCCTTCTCCCTGACCGTCCGATCATTAGTGATCGGAATGATATTGAAATTGCGGTCAACAATTTGACTAATGCGTTTGACAGAGCGATATCAGATTCAGGCAGACCTAGCATCTGCAGAGGTAGGAAACAATTCTCATAAATGAAGGGAGACTAAAATGGGCCCTGCGTAGCTTTGTCCCATATAAATCTCCGGGTCCTGATGGCATCATTCCGGCGGATCTGCAACGGAATGAGGATTTAATTATTCCCTGGTTGACTCGTATATACTCGGCCTGCTTGGCTTGGTCATATATTCCGGAGTCGTGGACCAGATGTACTGTGGCCTTCATTCCCAAGGGAGGGAAGGCATATCATACTAGACCCAAGGACTTTAGGCCTATTCGCCTATCGTCCTTCCTCTTGAAAACTATGGAAAGGTTGATTGATCTACACCTTCGTTCATCGATTAACCCGAACCGACTATCCTTGTCTCAACATGCCTATATGAAGGGTAGATCTGTTGAGACTGCTTTACATTCGCTTGTGGGATTCGTAGAAAAATCACTCGAGCATAAGGAATATGCATTGGTGGCCTTCTTGGATATTGAGGGGGCCTTTAACAATGTGACGCCAGAGACGATCCTTTCGGCTCTAGGCGGTCTGGATATAGATCAATCTATTATCTGCTTCATAGGTAGACTTCTGACCAATAGAGTCATTATCTCTTCTATGGGAACTGCTACTATTTTTAGATTAGCGAACCGGGCCACTCCACAGGGAGGGGTTTTATCTCCACTCTTGTGGAATCTTGCCATTAATATGTTACTCATGAAATTAGATTCCATGATGTGCAAAACTGTTGCATATGCTGATGATGTTGCCGTAGCTGTTTCTGGGAAACACTTGGACACATTATCACAATGCCTGCAAACTTCACTTAGTACACTCAGCCATTGGAGCACTGCAAGTGGACTAGGTGTGAACCCTGGGAAAACGGAGCTTGTGCTGTTCTCCAGAAGGTACAAAATCCCTTCGTTCCCATTACCGCGCCTTAACGGAGTGGAACTTAAACTCTCGGACAGTGCTAAGTATCTGGGAATTATACTAGACTCTAAGCTATCCTGGAGCCTTAATATTCATGCGAGAGCGTCCAAGGCGGCTGTCGCTATATATGCCTGCAGAAGGGCCATTGGGAGTACCTGGGGAATAAGCCCTAGGAATGCGAAATGGCTTTTTGATATGGTGGTTAAGCCCATACTAATGTATGGAGCACTAGTTTGGTGGAAGGCTCTAAGTAAATCCACCTACTGTGGGATAATTGAGAGAATCCTGCGAATATCCGCACTAATGATCGCGGGTTCGCTGCGCAGTACTCCGTCTTGTGCTTTGTTTGTAATGATGCACTGGCTACCGGCTGATCTGATGGCAAAACAATTAGCCATAAATTCGGCGGTCAGGTTAAGTACTGTTGGAGCATGGAGGTCTAGTTGTACTGGCCATGCGTCTATTTTGGGCAGTATATCATATCTCCCTGTTAATATTGACTACTGCACTCCCTTACCCTTTATTGACAGACGCTTCTCTGTGTCATTGACGGGCGGGTCTCCTTCTTCCATGGACACGTTTGTCATATACACAGATGGCTCTAAGTCTGCGGATGGGGTGGGTGGAGGCTTTTATATTCCCCATCTTCAGAAGAGGGTGTGTTTCAGGCTACATGATCAATGTAGTGTAATTCAAGCTAAGATTTCAGCGATGAAAAGGGCAGTACACTGGATGAAGTACTATAGGCTATTTGGTGTGAATATCCGAATCTGTACCGACAGTAAACCTGCTATCAAATCCCTATCTGGCGTCTACTCGACATCCAGATTGGTACATGAATGCCGGGTATCTCTTAATTCTGGGTGCCTGGTCACTCTGGTGTACCTGGCAATGCTATTGCGGATGAACTGGCCAAAAGAGGCTCACGTATACAAATTGACGAGATCGATAACTTGGTCGGTTCACCGCTGTCTTGCTGTAAGTCAATCATACAGCGTAAATTATTTGAGTCTGCTCAACTCAGATGGTCTAACTTGACAAACTGCACGATATCGAGACTCACCTGGCCCGTTTATGACCATCATAGGTCAATGTCCCTCACGGGGCTACCTCGGACTAGGCTACGAGCTTTGATGTCAGTGCTCTCGGGGCATTGCTTGATAGGTGAGCATGCTAGGAGAATGAATACTCCATATAATGACTTCTGTAGAAGTTGCCATGATGAAGACGAGCATGAGACGATTGAACATCTCCTCTGTCTTTGCCCTGCCCTAGCAGGGGTGCGGACTTGTGATGGCAACAATTTTGATTCAATTGTGTTTAGAATTTATGAAATTATTAACGATTATTTTTTTTGAGTGTATAAGATTTTCATTTAATTTTTATGTCTAGAAAAGTTTTCAAAATTTGTATAGTTAGCATTGAAATTATTTTTGATAGTTTGATAAACAGTTTTCAAAAATTTTCATTCAAGAAAAATAATTTCATTGAGAAGGTGGTGTAAAAATATATGACATATATATATAAACTTACAAAATATAATTAATTGCAGATTTTTCTCTTAATTTAAATTGGTAAGGATGTGTTTATGTTGGATTAATATAGTTCAATGTTAAACTTACATTTTCTTTAAAAATTTTAGGAATCTCGATTTACAATTGACCACTAAGGATTTACGCATTTGTGTTGTATATAATCCAATTCTATTGTGGTGGAAAATATATGGAAATACGTGGATCGATAAACTATAATTATTATTTCACAATCCTCCATATCCTCTACATTCTCCTCAAATCTTCAGACAACAATATTTATCTGCTTGGAAGTAATACTTAAAATTCAAGATATAACAATATACCTGAAATTCAAGAGATAACAAAGAAATATCAACCAATCTATATCTTTGGGGTGACCAGATATTTAATTTTTGTTTGGTGATACAAATACTTTAAAACATATTACAAATAACGAGATTCATTATAATACAAACAACGAGATTTCCAATTCAAATTAATTTCAATATCGTGACCATAAAATTTTCGTTAATTTTCCATTAAATTCATTTTTTTTTAATTCTTTGTATAAAGTCGTAAATTTTTGTTTATATTTTTAAAATCTTAACTCTTTCTTAATTTTAACCTAACTTTATCTTAAATTGTTATTTTTTTTTATTTCTAAATTATATTAATTTTTTGTATTAAATTATTTTTTTGTTTTTGCTTAAAATTAAATAATTTAAATTTTCTTATGGTCACCTTAATAAGTTTGAATACTTAAAACCTTAAAAGAGACAAATTTAAAAACCAAACTTTTTACTTAAATACATTCATAATAACACTATACTTTTAATTTTACCTTAAATTATACACACCCAATCTTAACCCATACACCTATTTTGACGTTGAAAATAAAATTCTAATAGTACATACTACGAAAATCATCTGTCATCGGGCGCCTGCTGACATCGATGGACCAAAGAATGTAAGTTAAATTGTTATTTTACTATTTATTCAACCATTTTTATTTTCAACATACACTCAACTAAAATATATATATAAAAAAAAAGAAAACGTAGTATAACTATAAATCAGTGTATGAGATTTGTTATGTTTTAATATAATTTATAAAAATACATTTTTATCTACATACTTAAACATATATTTATGTTACGTTGATTTATATATAAACAAAATTATTCCAATATATTTAAAAAAAATACCCTACATACTTCATATTTAATTCCTCAAACGTTTTGTTAAACTATTGATTTGGTCTATATTTCACTTTAAGTATTCTTTCTTATATTAAATACTAAAATTCTAAATTGTTAATTTGAACATTATGACTAATTATAACAAGTAATTTTAATTATTAGTAACTGATTTCATTTTGTATTTCTGTTAATTTTGAAAATAAATATGTATTAATTGTTTTATTATGTATTTAACATAATGTCTTAAATCTTGAAATTTTTAATTACGAAAGGTGAAGTACATAGTATGGGGTAGGTCACTTTAATTTTTTTTGTATTCTTTATAGGGATGACAATTGACTTATTAATTTCTGTCAACATGGTGGGAGGGTAAAGAGAAAGTGTAGCGATTTCCATTCCAAGCTTCACAATACTCAATCAAGTCTAGGTTTTCTTCTCTTTATATAAGGATCGTTCTATTTCATATTGTTACGAAATTGTACTTGAATTCAAATATAACGATTTTAACGGCTGATTTAAAAGTAGCATAATGCTTTCAAGTAACAGTGATGTAAAACTGTAACATATCTGTGGGCATTGTTAAATAAAAGCTTTCAGTTGATTTGATTGTAAGTTGGCAACGCTGTATTCGAGTTCGAATAATCAGTTAAAGAACATTGTAGAAAGTACACCACAGATGGCGTATGATCTAGAATATTCGAACTTTGACAGTTAAAGAGCTTTCTAGATGGTAATGCAGTGTTATAAATAGTGGCAGAGGTTGCATCGTTAGGGAGTTGATCAGAGACGCTTTTCGAAGAAACATCATCTAAGTGCCTTAAAGTGTGTTGTGTTTGTTTTCAAAGTAAATTCGTGTACATTATAAATTGTGTCTGTAATTCTGAGAATTTATAAACGTGTATAAGAAAACATTGAGTGGCTATTTAATTCTGTTGTTGTTGTACACTTTAAATAAATAAAGAGTTGTTACAATTTTTAAACTACTAAACAGCTTTTATTTGCAATCAAAAGTATCCGGTTTATTTAAAGGAAATAATCCAGCGTTTTGAAAAGGTTAAAACGTAACAATATGTTTTCTATTTAGCTACCTAATTTTAAATCTTCTGTAAATGATACAATTTTTTTTTTGTATGGGAACTAATATAACTCACCCCACCGACGAGCTCAGCCGTTATTAAAGGTAGCTTCCCATTTCCCAAAAAGATAAGAACAACTCTCGAAAGAATCGTTACAGACTGCGACAATAGGTAGTCCATTTTTGCACGGCCTAGCGGATCTATCTACTCTGGATGTCAGGAGGATGGATTCGTTCATTCGTGCGTCAGGTTGGTTCGGCATTGAACCCAGTTCTGACATGTGATGGATCTCTTGAGGTCCTGAGGGTAACACAAAGGGACCAATTTCATGGACCCAAGTGAGCTGGTTGATAACTAGCTGCCTTTATAACCTAACCTAAATCTATTCCTAAAATACTTAAGTAAATTTTTTTTCAATAAATTTTGTAAATGATTAAAAGAAACCCAAAACTGAATGAAGAAATAACATTTTATCTCAATTTGTAGTAGATTTGAACTAACAAAAATTTAATTATTTAAAGGTTGAATGAGTTCTATTTAAATAAAAACTTTTGAATGATGCTAAAGAATTAGATTTTGGGCATGGATTAATGACTGAACATTTTTAATTACGAATTAAGATTTTAGTATATTCAACTCAAATTGAATTAATTAATTCGAAGGTCTGATATATAATTACGCAGGGCAACAAAATCGAAAAATTTTTAAGCCACTACACAATTTTGATGTATTGTGGTTTCAGTAGTACAAATATGGTCCAAATTTTAAATTCTTTGGAGAAGTATTTTTTTTTTTAAGTTTTTTTGTAAAATTGTAATTTTTTTAGAGGTTTCTCCACACAATTTATGATTTTACATGTGTTTTGTTTTTGATACAATAAGAAAAGCAAATATATACAATTTTCTGAAAATAAATGAATTCACTTAATTGTAAATAAATTAGAAAATAATCCATCGATTTTTATGGTTGATAACTCACTTTGTTTCTATTATGTGGATTTGTGATAAAACAATAAATCTGAACAATTTCCTCCGTTTTCGATTTTTCATAATTTTTTTAAAACAAAATAATATGCTATTTTCACGTAAAAAATATATTTTTAGCTTCAATTTGTTATTATAACTCCGAAACTACCGAGCCGATTGAAATGCAATATATATATAGGTCCTAGCCTAGGTCCATTCCTTTAAGATATTTTTAGTCCCTTAGTGGGATGCGAGTGGGATATCTATCAAAATAAATATTTTGTAACGCAAGACATAAAATTTTTTAATTTTTTTTTTGCAAAATCAAAATTTTTTTCCAATATGGGCCCTTTTTTAATTTTTTTTTTTTGCTCAAAAGAAAGCCTAGGTCCATTCCTTTAAGATATTTTTAGTCACTTAGTTGGATGCGAGTGGGATATCTATCAAAATAAATATTTTGTAACAATTTTTTAATTTTTTTTTGCAAAATCGAAATTTTTTTCCAATATGGGACTTTTTTTTAAAAATAAATAAAGTGAATTTTCAAGAACTAATTAACAAATAAAGTGTTTGATTTTGCATCTGACATAAGTACATTTTTCGTTGTCATTTTTAAATAGCATTGTGGACATGAAAAAGCTCCTGTCTTCTCCAGGTATTGAATTCAATCATTAATGTATTCATTCCTTTGAGAATTAATTACTTATTGAATCATTACAAATTCCTTGAATTCAAAATCATTACTACATAGCTAAAGGCCTTATTCATAATCAATTTTTAAATTTATTACAAAACAAAATGTTGTATGGAAATTTTGTTTAATAAGCCTTTTATAATAGGCTGGGTCGATTTGTATGGACAGAATCGCAATCTACGGAAAATTCTAAGAAAGTTTCATCAAGAAACCATAGGTCTAAAATCAAATCCTGTCTTGCTCATTTCGTCTTTTATCCAATAAAAAAAGGGATAAAAGTGTATTATTGATTGAATAAATTTTTCTTCAACTCAAATCTATTCAAAAACACGGAGATGGTGAAGGTAACTCAAATTAAACTTCACCACTCCAAAGCAGCTTCGGCTGCCCTGCTCCTCCGGATGTCTGAGAGAGGGGAGGAGCTAGCACTCATCCAAGAACCCTGTATCCATCGAGAAGGGGTTCGCGGACTAGGTGCCAAAGGCCATAAGCTACTATACATGAAAGGCTCAGGTAACATTAGAACATGTATAGTAGCTAGCAACAAACTCAATATCTTCATTCTTTCTGATTACAGCGATGAAGATGCTGTGGTAGCGGCCTGGGAAACTGGTGTAGGAACTATACTAGTTATCTCAAGCTACATGGCACATGACCATAGCGAACCACCACCAAACAGCAAGGTTCGCGACATAATTGAAAGGGCAAGAGTTGAGAATCTGCCGGTTATTATTGGAGCTGATGCCAATGCACATCATATTGTATGGGGCAGCTCGCACACCAACGCAAGGGGTGAGTCAATTTTCGAATTCATTATTTGTAATAACATAGTCAACACTGGTTCAGAACCAACATTTGTAGTTACTAACAGAAGGGAGGTTCTTGATTTAACGCTAGTTAGTTCTAGGCACTCAGATCTTATCAGTGGATGGAGAGTTTCGAATGACTGTTCATTCTCTGATCATATGTACATAGACTTTGTTATTGAAGTTCGTGAAAAGGGGCTATGCCCATCCGAAACAGGAGAAGGACTGATTGGGTTGGGCAACATGCTATTCTCTCTCGCCTTCTCCCTGACCGTCCGATCATTAGTGATCGGAATGATATTGAAATTGCGGTCAACAATTTGACTAATGCGTTAGACAGAGCGATATCAGATTCAGGCAGACCTAGCATCTGCAGAGGTAGGAAACAATTCTCATAAATGAAGGGAGACTAAAATGGGCCCTACGTAGCTTTGTCCCATATAAATCTCCGGGTCCTGATGGCATCATTCCGGCGGATCTGCAACGGAATGAGGATTTAATTATTCCCTGGTTGACTCGTATATACTCGGCCTGCTTGGCTTGGTCATATATTCCGGAGTCGTGGACCAGATGTACTGTGGCCTTCATTCCCAAGGGAGGGAAGGCATATCATACTAGACCCAAGGACTTTAGGCCTATTAGCCTATCGTCCTTCCTCTTGAAAACTATGGAAAGGTTGATTGATCTACACCTTCGTTCATCGATTAACCCGAACCGACTATCCTTGTCTCAACATGCCTATATGAAGGGTAGATCTGTTGAGACTGCTTTACATTCGCTTGTGGGATTCGTAGAAAAATCACTCGAGCATAAGGAATATGCATTGGTGGCCTTCTTGGATATTGAGGGGGCCTTTAACAATGTGATGCCAGAGACGATCCTTTCGGCTCTAGGCGGTCTGGATATAGATCAATCTATTATCTGCTTCATAGGTAGACTTCTGACCAATAGAGTCATTATCTCTTCTATGGGAACTGCTACTATTTTTAGATTAGCGAACCGGGCCACTCCACAGGGAGGGGTTTTATCTCCACTCTTGTGGAATCTTGCCATTAATATGTTACTCATGAAATTAGATTCCATGATGTGCAAAACTGTTGCATATGCTGATGATGTTGCCGTAGCTGTTTCTGGGAAACACTTGGACACATTATCACAATGCCTGCAAACTTCACTTAGTACACTCAGCCATTGGAGCACTGCAAGTGGACTAGGTGTGAACCCTGGGAAAACGGAGCTTGTGCTGTTCTCCAGAAGGTACAAAATCCCTTCGTTCCCATTACCGCGCCTTAACGGAGTGGAACTTAAACTCTCGGACAGTGCTAAGTATCTGGGAATTATACTAGACTCTAAGCTATCCTGGAGCCTTAATATTCATGCGAGAGCGTCCAAGGCGGCTGTCGCTATATATGCCTGCAGAAGGGCCATTGGGAGTACCTGGGGAATAAGCCCTAGGAATGCGAAATGGCTTTTTGATATGGTGGTTAAGCCCATACTAATGTATGGAGCACTAGTTTGGTGGAAGGCTCTAAGTAAATCCACCTACTGTGGGATAATTGAGAGAATCCTGCGAATATCCGCACTAATGATCGCGGGTTCGCTGCGCAGTACTCCGTCTTGTGCTTTGTTTGTAATGATGCACTGGCTACCGGCTGATCTGATGGCAAAACAATTAGCCATAAATTCGGCGGTCAGGTTAAGTACTGTTGGAGCATGGAGGTCTAGTTGTACTGGCCATGCGTCTATTTTGGGCAGTATATCATATCTCCCTGTTAATATTGACTACTGCACTCCCTTACCCTTTATTGACAGACGCTTCTCTGTGTCATTGACGGGCGGGTCTCCTTCTTCCATGGACACGTTTGTCATATACACAGATGGCTCTAAGTCTGCGGATGGGGTGGGTGGAGGCTTTTATATTCCCCATCTTCAGAAGAGGGTGTGTTTCAGGCTACATGATCAATGTAGTGTAATTCAAGCTAAGATTTCAGCGATGAAAAGGGCAGTACACTGGATGAAGTACTATAGGCTATTTGGTGTGAATATCCGAATCTGTACCGACAGTAAACCTGCTATCAAATCCCTATCTGGCGTCTACTCGACATCCAGATTGGTACATGAATGCCGGGTATCTCTTAATTCTGGGTGCCTGGTCACTCTGGTGTACCTGGCAATGCTATTGCGGATGAACTGGCCAAAAGAGGCTCACGTATACAAATTGACGAGATCGATAACTTGGTCGGTTCACCGCTGTCTTGCTGTAAGTCAATCATACAGCGTAAATTATTTGAGTCTGCTCAACTCAGATGGTCTAACTTGACAAACTGCACGATATCGAGACTCACCTGGCCCGTTTATGACCATCATAGGTCAATGTCCCTCACGGGGCTACCTCGGACTAGGCTACGAGCTTTGATGTCAGTGCTCTCGGGGCATTGCTTGATAGGTGAGCATGCTAGGAGAATGAATACTCCATATAATGACTTCTGTAGAAGTTGCCATGATGAAGACGAGCATAAGACGATTGAACATCTCCTCTGTCTTTGCCCTGCCCTAGCAGGGGTGCGGACTTGTGATGGCAACAATTTTGATTCAATTGTGTTTAGAATTTATGAAATTATTAACGATTATTTTTTTTGAGTGTATAAGATTTTCATTTAATTTTTATGTCTAGAAAAGTTTTCAAAATTTGTATAGTTAGCATTGAAATTATTTTTGATAGTTTGATAAACAGTTTTCAAAAATTTTCATTCAAGAAAAATAATTTCATTGAGAAGGTGGTGTAAAAATATATGACATATATATATAAACTTACAAAATATAATTAATTGCAGATTTTTCTCTTAATTTAAATTGGTAAGGATGTGTTTATGTTGGATTAATATAGTTCAATGTTAAACTTACATTTTCTTTAAAAATTTTAGGAATCTCGATTTACAATTGACCACTAAGGATTTACGCATTTGTGTTGTATATAATCCAATTCTATTGTGGTGGAAAATATATGGAAATACGTGGATCGATAAACTATAATTATTATTTCACAATCCTCCATATCCTCTACATTCTCCTCAAATCTTCAGACAACAATATTTATCTGCTTGGAAGTAATACTTAAAATTCAAGATATAACAATATACCTGAAATTCAAGAGATAACAAAGAAATATCAACCAATCTATATCTTTGGGGTGACCAGATATTTAATTTTTGTTTGGTGATACAAATACTTTAAAACATATTACAAATAACGAGATTCATTATAATACAAACAACGAGATTTCCAATTCAAATTAATTTCAATATCGTGACCATAAAATTTTCGTTAATTTTCCATTAAATTCATTTTTTTTTAATTCTTTGTATAAAGTCGTAAATTTTTGTTTATATTTTTAAAATCTTAACTCTTTCTTAATTTTAACCTAACTTTATCTTAAATTGTTATTTTTTTTATTTCTAAATTATATTAATTTTTTGTATTAAATTATTTTTTTGTTTTTGCTTAAAATTAAATAATTTAAATTTTCTTATGGTCACCTTAATAAGTTTGAATACTTAAAACCTTAAAAGAGACAAATTTAAAAACCAAACTTTTTACTTAAATACATTCATAATAACACTATACTTTTAATTTTACCTTAAATTATACACACCCAATCTTAACCCATACACCTATTTTGACGTTGAAAATAAAATTCTAATAGTACATACTACGAAAATCATCTGTCATCGGGCGCCTGCTGACATCGATGGACCAAAGAATGTAAGTTAAATTGTTATTTTACTATTTATTCAACCATTTTTATTTTCAACATACACTCAACTAAAATATATATATAAAAAAAAAGAAAACGTAGTATAACTATAAATCAGTGTATGAGATTTGTTATGTTTTAATATAATTTATAAAAATACATTTTTATCTACATACTTAAACATATATTTATGTTACGTTGATTTATATATAAACAAAATTATTCCAATATATTTAAAAAAAATACCCTACATACTTCATATTTAATTCCTCAAACGTTTTGTTAAACTATTGATTTGGTCTATATTTCACTTTAAGTATTCTTTCTTATATTAAATACTAAAATTCTAAATTGTTAATTTGAACATTATGACTAATTATAACAAGTAATTTTAATTATTAGTAACTGATTTCATTTTGTATTTCTGTTAATTTTGAAAATAAATATGTATTAATTGTTTTATTATGTATTTAACATAATGTCTTAAATCTTGAAATTTTTAATTACGAAAGGTGAAGTACATAGTATGGGGTAGGTCACTTTAATTTTTTTTGTATTCTTTATAGGGATGACAATTGACTTATTAATTTCTGTCAACATGGTGGGAGGGTAAAGAGAAAGTGTAGCGATTTCCATTCCAAGCTTCACAATACTCAATCAAGTCTAGGTTTTCTTCTCTTTATATAAGGATCGTTCTATTTCATATTGTTACGAAATTGTACTTGAATTCAAATATAACGATTTTAACGGCTGATTTAAAAGTAGCATAATGCTTTCAAGTAACAGTGATGTAAAACTGTAACATATCTGTGGGCATTGTTAAATAAAAGCTTTCAGTTGATTTGATTGTAAGTTGGCAACGCTGTATTCGAGTTCGAATAATCAGTTAAAGAACATTGTAGAAAGTACACCACAGATGGCGTATGATCTAGAATATTCGAACTTTGACAGTTAAAGAGCTTTCTAGATGGTAATGCAGTGTTATAAATAGTGGCAGAGGTTGCATCGTTAGGGAGTTGATCAGAGACGCTTTTCGAAGAAACATCATCTAAGTGCCTTAAAGTGTGTTGTGTTTGTTTTCAAAGTAAATTCGTGTACATTATAAATTGTGTCTGTAATTCTGAGAATTTATAAACGTGTATAAGAAAACATTGAGTGGCTATTTAATTCTGTTGTTGTTGTACACTTTAAATAAATAAAGAGTTGTTACAATTTTTAAACTACTAAACAGCTTTTATTTGCAATCAAAAGTATCCGGTTTATTTAAAGGAAATAATCCAGCGTTTTGAAAAGGTTAAAACGTAACAATATGTTTTCTATTTAGCTACCTAATTTTAAATCTTCTGTAAATGATTCAATTTTTTTTTTGTATGGGAACTAATATAACTCACCCCACCGACGAGCTCAGCCGTTATTAAAGGTAGCTTCCCATTTCCCAAAAAGATAAGAACAACTCTCGAAAGAATCGTTACAGACTGCGACAATAGGTAGTCCATTTTTGCACGGCCTAGCGGATCTATCTACTCTGGATGTCAGGAGGATGGATTCGTTCATTCGTGCGTCAGGTTGGTTCGGCATTGAACCCAGTTCTGACATGTGATGGATCTCTTGAGGTCCTGAGGGTAACACAAAGGGACCAATTTCATGGACCCAAGTGAGCTGGTTGATAACTAGCTGCCTTTATAACCTAACCTAAATCTATTCCTAAAATACTTAAGTAAATTTTTTTTCAATAAATTTTGTAAATGATTAAAAGAAACCCAAAACTGAATGAAGAAATAACATTTTATCTCAATTTGTAGTAGATTTGAACTAACAAAAATTTAATTATTTAAAGGTTGAATGAGTTCTATTTAAATAAAAACTTTTGAATGATGCTAAAGAATTAGATTTTGGGCATGGATTAATGACTGAACATTTTTAATTACGAATTAAGATTTTAGTATATTCAACTCAAATTGAATTAATTAATTCGAAGGTCTGATATATAATTACGCAGGGCAACAAAATCGAAAAATTTTTAAGCCACTACACAATTTTGATGTATTGTGGTTTCAGTAGTACAAATATGGTCCAAATTTTAAATTCTTTGGAGAAGTATTTTTTTTTTAAGTTTTTTTGTAAAATTGTAATTTTTTTAGAGGTTTCTCCACACAATTTATGATTTTACATGTGTTTTGTTTTTGATACAATAAGAAAAGCAAATATATACAATTTTCTGAAAATAAATGAATTCACTTAATTGTAAATAAATTAGAAAATAATCCATCGATTTTTATGGTTGATAACTCACTTTGTTTCTATTATGTGGATTTGTGATAAAACAATAAATCTGAACAATTTCCTCCGTTTTCGATTTTTCATAATTTTTTTAAAACAAAATAATATGCTATTTTCACGTAAAAAATATATTTTTAGCTTCAATTTGTTATTATAACTCCGAAACTACCGAGCCGATTGAAACGCAATATATATATAGGTCCTAGCCTAGGTCCATTCCTTTAAGATATTTTTAGTCCCTTAGTGGGATGCGAGTGGGATATCTATCAAAATAAATATTTTGTAACGCAAGACATAAAATTTTTTAATTTTTTTTTTGCAAAATCAAAATTTTTTTCCAATATGGGCCCTTTTTTAATTTTTTTTTTTGCTCAAAAGAAAGCCTAGGTCCATTCCTTTAAGATATTTTTAGTCACTTAGTTGGATGCGAGTGGGATATCTATCAAAATAAATATTTTGTAACAATTTTTTAATTTTTTTTTGCAAAATCGAAATTTTTTTCCAATATGGGACTTTTTTTTAAAAATTTTTTTTTGCTCAAAAGAAAGCTTAGGTCTTTTCCTTTAAGACCTATTTTGTCACTTAGGAAGATGTGAGTAGGATATCTATTAAAATAAAAATGTTGTAACTCAAGACATTCAATTATTGACTTTTTTTTTGCAAATTCGAATTTTTTTTTCAAAATGGGCCCTTTTTTAAAAATTTTTTTTTAGTCAAAAGAAAGCTTAGGTCCATTCCTTTAAGATATTTTAGGTCCCTTAGTGGGATACGAGTGGGATATCTATCAAAATAAATATTTTGTAACTCAAGATATACAATTTTTGATTTTTTGGCAAAATCAAAAACTTTTTTGACTATTTTTTAAAATGGGCCCTTTTTGTAATTTTTTTTTTTGCTATAAAGAAAGCTTAGGCCTATTCCTTTAAGATGGTTTTGATCGCTTAGTGGGATGCGAGTGGGATATATATAAAAATAAATGTTTTGTAACTCAAGACATACAATTTTTGTGTTAAAACATTTATTTTGATAGATATCCCACTCGCATCCCACTAAGGGACTAAAAATATCTTAAAGGAATGGACCTAGGCTTTCTTTTGAGCAAAAAAAAAAATTAAAAAAGGGCCCATATTGGAAAAAAATTTTGATTTTGCAAAAAAAAATTAAAAAATTGTATGTCTTGTGTTACAAAATATTTATTTTGATAGATATCCCACTCGCATCCCACTAAGGGATCGATTTCAAAAGTTGGTTCACTTGACATGAAATTCCCCATATGTAAAAATTTGTACATAGCATGGGGAAAATGTTTTCGAAATTCAATCAAACAAAAAAGTTAAATTTTGTGAAAATGAGCAAAAAAAATTCACAATTTTAGAAAACAAATTTAAAAAAAAAATCTATCCATAAATTCAAAAATTTTAGCATTTTTGTACTTGGGTAACCACGATGCATCAAATCTATATAGTGGTTAGTGAATACTTAAAAAATATGGAAGGTTAAAAAATATGTCCCGATTCCCGGGATTAAAAAAAGGACGGGAAATTAAAAACCCTAGTTATAATACAAGTTTGTGTATTTGTTTAAAAACATAGAGTTTTGTAGTGTAATGAAAATTATAAAGAGAATTTATCTTTGTTAATATTTTTATAGTTAAGGACCACCCTAACATATAAAATAAGAAAAATGTCCATTTGTGTATACCTAATATGTATTATATTATCCTTCTACAGTTTTATAGAGACCACAAATTGTTGCTTATTCTATTTCGGGTATTAGCTGTTATGCCAATTCTACGCTCTCGCCCTGGTAAAATTACATTTTCTTGGAAATCTGGAGCTACGATATACGCAATATTTTTTTGGTGTTTTTTGACTGTGGTTGTTCTTATCGTTGGTAAAGAACGTGTTCGAATTCTTCAGACTACAACTCAATTTGATGAATACATCTACGCCATTATATTCGTGATATATTTAGTTCCCCATTTCTGGATTCCTTTTGTTGGATGGGGAGTTGCAAAAGAAGTAGCGAAATATAAAACATCATGGGGTTCATTCCAGGTACTGTTACATTACATTATTACGCTTTTAAACTCTTACGCTTTTAACCTAAAATTATAAGCTGTCATACTTAATTATTTTAACAGATAGTATAACTTTAAGTTAAGAAATAATAATTATATATGTATACTAGCAGACCCGGTGCGCTTCACCACACCAATTAGAAGAATGAAATAGTACTATTAAATCTCCCTTTGTGAATATAATTGTAAATGTCTAATTTCATATTTCTGGGTCCATTATTATAGAAAATGCAAAAGAAAGTTACCACTAAAGTCACCTTTTGTGAATTCAAATTCATTCAGAATCATGTGTGCCTAATTTTAAATTTTTAGGTTTATTGTTATAAAATATTCAAAAAGTACCATTGCAATAAACAAGTAGTACCATTGATTATCACTTTTGAATTCGCATTCACTAAACCATAACCCGTCAAGTTTGAATTTTAAATTTTTATTGCCTTTCCAATATTATCAACCAATTTATATTTACAAATTATCACAAAACCGAAAAAAACGAAACCGTGGTTTTGAAATTCTTCGGTTTTTTGGAAACTCTTGGTCCATAATTATAGTAAATTCAAAAAAGTACCTATAACAACAAAGAAAAAGTACCAAGAAGTATGGCCTAGAATTTTCACTCACTTGGGACCATAGACGCCTAATTTCATATTTATATGTCCATTATTACAGAACATTCAAAAAGTGCCATTAGAATATATAAAAAGTACCAAAAAGACCCCACTTGTGGTTTCCCACTCAATCCCATATAAGCTTAATTTCATGGTTTTAGGTTAATTGGTGAAGAAATTACAAACAGTACCATTCGAATAAATAAAAAGTACCAAAAAGTCTATCCCTAGAATTCTCACTCACTTAGGACCATATATGCTTAATATCATGTTTCTAAGTTCATTGTTATGGAAAATTAAAAAAAGTACCATTAGAATAAAGAAAAAATACCAAAAAGTTTCCCCCTAGAATTCTCACTCACTTTAGAACATATACGATTAATTTCATATTTTTATGTCCATTATTACAGAAAATTCAAAAAGTATCGCTACAATATATAAAAAGTACCAAAAATCAGGCACTTGTGGATTCCCACTCACTCCGGTCCATATAAGCTTTACTTCATGTTTCTAGGTTCATTGGTGAAGAAATTACAAAAAGTACCATTCGAATAAAGAAAAAACCATAACGCCATTTTTCTCTGCAATTCTTATGAGAAGCAGACGTGTTTTGTATTCGCTCCGCGATTTAAGTGGTTTCAGTGAAAATTTAAATAAAAAGGAAAAATTTAGCGATTGGACGCAAAAAATAAGTATTTCTCTAAGTGTTTAATATAAACAAACAAAAAAAAAATTATACAATATAACAAAAAAAATAGAAATTTGTTTAAAAGTGCTTTGTTTATTTTCTTTTTTTCAAATTTCGTTAAATTACTGTGAGCATATGAACTCTCATAATGAGAAACGGTAGAAATGCCTACATATTTTTGAACGGGGAGGGTGAAAATAGAAGTGCTAACAAAAATATAAGAGATCCAGACTTTAACAAAAATTATTTAACCGCCAAACCGATTGCGAGAGCGCGCTCTTGTTCCCCCGTGATACAAATACATGAGAACAATATTGCACACACATCATCACCTAGTAATGCTTGTTTAGAACAAAGCATAAAAGAAAATAAAAAGTGTTCTGGTACAACAACAAATACTGCAGTAGATATAACAGAGTCGACAATGATAAATACACAAGCTTATGATAATCCACTAACAACACCTAGTGAGAGTTTTAATAATGGTACATCAAGTGGTGCTATACCTAAGGTTGGAAATAAGATAAGTAAAACTAAATCTCCAGTTCAAACAGGTATGCTTAGATATATAAGAATTAATAAGCGAAATTTAAGTCCCCAGAAAAGTCTGCCTTCTGAGAAAAAGCAAAAAATTACTGATAACCCCTTGAAAAGTAACCGTTTTGCTCTCTTGAGTGAGGAAGATTCTAATCGTCAAAAAAATGATGATAAATCCATCCGTAAACCGTTAAAACCAACACCAATATTCCTTCGTGAAACTAGCTCTAATAGCTTAGTGAAATCATTTATTGAACTCATTGGAAAAAATAATTTTCATATTGTTCCAATAAGAAAAGGGGTGTGCAAGAGACAAAAATAGTTGTATACACTGAGGATTGTTATAGAAAAATTTCTCAACACCTAAATGACAGTAAGAAAAACTTTTATACATATCAACTTAAGAGTTGCAAGGGCTTGATAGTGGTCATAAAAGGTATAGAGTCCAGTGTAGATACAAACGAAATCAAGGAGGCCCTGGAAGAATTGGGCTATCAGACAAAGAATGTAGTCAATATATTTAATAGAGACAAGGTTCCTCAGCCAATGTTTAGGGTTGAGTTAGAGCCTGATGATAGGAAATTGAAAAATAATGAAACTCACCCTATATACACTCTAAGATATTTGTTGAATCGTAGAGTAAATATAGAGGAACCTCTTAAGCGTAATCGTCCAGTTCAGTGTAGTAATTGTCAGGAATTTGGACATACACGTAATTATTGTACCCTACGCACAGTATGTGTTGCATGCGAAGGCCTGCACTCTTCGTCACAATGTGATATAGTTGAGAATGGTCTCAGTAGGAAATGTGGTAACTGCGGTGGAGATCATTCCGCTAATTATCGCGGATGCCCGGTCTACAAGGAGTTACTAAAAAGATTAAGAGAGAGGCAAAAGCTGTTGAGAGGTGAAATAGTTGAATCAACACCTACAAATTCGGTATCTACATCTAGACCACTAAGCTCTGGAGTAGATTTTTCAAATGATAAAATAAATGCGGCTCATCCAGTATCACAGGAAAATGGCCAGGGAGCTACAATTAATGCTGAAGCCAGCTCATACGCCAGTATTTTAAAAACGGGTTATCAAAAGCCAAAAGTCCCCCAAAATATGGGAGGGTTGGAAAACCTTATGCAAACACTTGCTGAGAATATTTCCTCTCTTAATCAAAATATGACTAACTGCATGTCATCCATGCAAAACACAATACAAGAGCTTCTGAGAGCACAGAACCAAATGATTCAAATTCTATTAACAAGAAAATGAATTTTTTGAAGATATGTTTCTGGAATGCAAATGGTTTAAACCAGCACAAATCGGAAATTTCCCATTTTATGTTAAATAAAAGCATCGATGTGATGTTAATTTCGGAGACACATCTTACAAATAGATATAACTTTAATATATCAGGATACTCATTTTATTACACAAACCATCCGGATGGTAAGGCACATGGCGGTACCGGTATCATAATTAGAAACCGATTGAGACACTATGCCCTAGATGCGTTTTCAAAGGATTATATGCAAGCAACATCTATTCGCCTTGAATACTCAGCTGGAGACTTAACTCTGAGCTCTATATATTGCCCACCATGTTTTTCGATGACCAAGGAAAAATTTGAAGAATTCTTTATAACACTAGGAGATCGGTTTCTGGCATGTGGAGACTACAATGCCAAACATACATATTGGGGTTCGCGATTGGTAAATCCCAGAGGTAGACAGCTGTATAAAGCTCTAGTTGATCGCAAAAATTGCTTAGATTTTGTGTCTCCTGGACACCCAACTTATTGGCCAACTGATCCTAGAAAAATTCCTGATCTAATAGACTTCGCCATATGCAGAAATATTATTCGGAATGCAATATCCACAGAAATATCCTATGATCTATCTTCTGACCACTCTCCTGTAATTATTAATTATTGTGAGAGACCCAACATCCCAAGATTTCCTAAGGACTCTTTGTATTTTAAGACAAATTGGCTAAAATATAGGAAATATATCAGCAGTCATATCCACACAAATCCTAATTTACAGTGTGAGGAAGACATAGATAGGACCGTCAATGACTTCACGTCATTGATTGTTTCGGCTCTGGAACACTCTAGGTGCCAGATCCCTCCAAAAACTAATACGCCTATTTCAAGTTCGGATATTGAAAGACTTCTTCTCGAAAAGAGAAGACTCAGAAGAGAATGGCAACATAATAGATCACCTGCTGCAAAGCAGAGGCTGTCCGCAGCAGTACGAAAACTGAAAAGAGCCCTTCATTTAGAGGAGGATCGCATAAACGAAAAATATATTAAAAGCTTGACGAGTACAAAATACACAAATTTCTCTCTTTGGAAGGCAACGAGGAACATTAAGCCACCGGTAGATGCACAAAGCGCTTTAAGAAAAGCTGACGGAACCTGGGCACGAAGTGCTATAGAAAAAGCATCAGTATTTGCTGAACATTTAAGTGAAGTATTTCAACCCAACTCCACGGCAAATGAATTTGAACTAGAAGAACTGCCAGCTTCAACAATGGCTAATGCAGCCCAATTCGATATTAGTCCTGAGGATGTTAATAGAGTAATTAAAAATAAATTAGACTTGAAAAAATCACCGGGATATGATTTAATAACGCCATCAATGATTAAGAACCTACCAAATGTGGCAATAATTGTGCTATCTATATTGTTTAATGCGATCTTGAAACTAGGAATTTATCCAAAAAATTGGAAAATTTCTCAAATAATAATGATACCTAAACCGGGTAAAGATTTAACCCTGCCATCTTCTTATAGACCTATTAGCCTACTCCCTTGTTTGTCGAAGCTATTCGAAAAAATATTCCAGGAAAAGATAATACCTTTTTTGAATGATGGAAACATTATCCCAGTACACCAATTTGGTTTCCGTGAACATCATGGCACCATTGAACAGGTCAATCGTTTAACTGGAGAGATTAGAAAATCTTTTGAATTAAAGAAATATTGTTCTGCCATCTTTTTAGACGTTGCTCAGGCTTTTGACAAGGTATGGCATAAGGGTCTAGTACATAAAATCAAATGTTTACTACCACTATGTACTCATAAATTGCTGGAGTCTTATTTATCGAATAGACTTTTCAGAGTTAAGTACAATGATTATGTGACGAGAGAATACAAGATTGGAGCTGGCGTTCCACAGGGAAGTGTACTAGGACCTACGCTATATTTGATTTACACCTCCGACCTCCCTACGTGCGATAAACTAACAATTTCAACATTTGCTGATGATACCGCCATTATTAGCTCAGACGAAAACCCACTCATGGCATCTAGTCAAATACAGAATTACCTCGTACGTGTGGAGTCATGGTTGAAAAACTGGCGAATAAAGGTAAATGAGCTGAAAAGTAAACATGTTACGTTCGCTCTAAGGAGAGGAAATTGCCCACAGGTCACACTCAACAACGTTAATATACCGCAGTCTGATTATGTCACCTACCTTGGTATTCATCTAGATAGACGGCTTACTTGGCGCCGACACATAGAAACCAAGAGACTTCACATGAAGTTAAAAGCCTCTAGCTTTCATTGGTTAATCAGTGACCAATCAAAATTGAGCCTTGAATATAAAGTCATCCTGTATAAGACCGTTTTAAAACCAATTTGGACATATGGAATTCAATTATGGGGAATGGCTAGCAACACCAGTATTGATCTTATACAGAGGGCCCAATCTAAAATTCTTAGGACCATGACGGGAGCACCATGGTACATAAGAAATGAAAACATCCACAGAGACTTAGAAGTGATACTGGTAAAGGAAGAGTTCGAGAAAGTCCGTGAGAAATATATTGTGAAGCTGCGAAACCATCCCAATGCGCTTGCAAGACAACTTGTGCAGACCCAAACCCGATCCAGGCTCCGTAGAGCAGATCTACCACCCCGCTAAGATGAGTGACAGTTTACCATTATGGCTCTCTTGCTGAAGAGCAAATAGTTTTAATTTTAGTTATAAGATTTAAATACTTATTGTAAGGTCAAAATAGACAGATTCAATAAATCAATAAAGCGTTAAAAAAAAAAAAAAAAAAAAAACGCCATAGCCATAACCGTAGATATCAATTGAATTTTGGTTTTCTGCCATAACCAGCTGATTGATAAATTAAAGTATTTTTATTATTTGACTTTTATTTTTCATAGTTGCTGAATTGTTTGCTGAGTTTTAATTTATATTTTTCTTTTGTTTCTTTTCATAATTCAAAATAAACAAATGAAAACATCAAAAACTGCTGTTTATGGTTATGGCACCACAAATCGAGTATTGTAAAAAATGCTTATGTTATGGCTATGTTTACGGCTATGGCGATATGGTATGGCACGACTAATTGAACCTATAATAAAATATTCATATGTCTATGTCAAATTATAGAAAAACACATTTTATGAAAAAGTACCAAAAATAAACATAATTTTTATCCCGAATTTCCAAAAAGTACCAAACTAATATTTTTTATTTTTTGATAATTAAAGAATACGATTTAAAATTTGTTTCTATGTTTATTGGTTTAAAAGATACATATGGAGCAAAAAAAGTACCAAAATACAGTTTTTACCCGTTTTCTCCCCTAAAGGTTTCGAATTTCGAAAAAGTACGAAACGCCTGTCAGCTTATTTTGGAAATGGAGTAACAGCAATTTTAAGTTTTTTTGTATCTTTATTAGTTTTTAAGATATAAGGTTACCAAATTTACCCGTTTTTACCCTTTTTACCCCCTAAACGTTCGAATTTCCAAAAATCCCTTCTTATCGGATCGTTTTGGGGAGGGAGGAACCCACAGTTAAAATTTCATGATTCTAGTTCAGTCGTTTGGGTTGTGCGATGATGCATCTGCCAGTCAGTCAGTGAGTCAGTAACGTTACTCTTTTATATATATAATGGCCCATAATCATAGTCAAACACTAAAGTCGGTTCTTTTTAGAAACAACTTTAAAATAAAAACCTGCTTTTAATTATTTTGCAACTATAGTCAAAATTAAAGTATGTTTTAAATTGAACCGACTTTCCCTGGGTGCCACCGCAAATGTAGAAAATGTTTTCATACAATATACAACATAAAACAGACAAGTGGCAACGCTGTACAGCTGACATACAAAATTAAAAAAAAAATCCAAAAAACGTAAACAATAAAAGTAACCGGGACAACTACAGAAAAAAAGTTGTTTGTAGTGGAAAAATGAAATATATAAGATGAATATCATAATTAGAATATTTTGGTACTAATTTTATTGATAACTGTTCAATAATTGCAAATCTCTACCAATATCTTGTAACTTAAACATTTTTTACTTTCTGCCGAACTTTTTTACTTGGTGAAGAACAGCTGATGCTGTTGTTAAACGAGTTAATAACAGCTTGAGATAGTTTTATATTTAAAGTCGACTTCAACGTCAGAAGTATACTTTAACTTGTCTATGATAGACCTAAAGTCCACTCTTGAGTAAAGTCGAGTTTAATTCTCTTAAAGTATTCTTTATTTCTGACTATGATTATGGGCCAATATTATTAATTATAAAGTAAGCAAAAGTTTAAATTCTTCTTTTATTTGAATTTAAACTTGTCCCAGAATTCCATTCCGATCGAAAGTCGAATAATTCCGTGTTTCGCTTCTTCAAAAAAAGTAAAACGGAAATTTCTTTCGGAATGAAACCACTTTCAGTTTTCAAAGTACATATAGTTGATATTTCTTTGCAATTATTTGTTTTTCTAAAATGTTTAATAATTTTTTGTAACAAAAACTTCACTTTTACTTAAAGAAAAATAAATCAGAAATACAGAATTATTCACAAAGTACTTTTTGCAACATTAGATTTTATTATGCTGTAAACAGTCCACAAATCGTCTGTTATCACCAAATAGTCTATTACTATTACTTATAAAATGCATTTTTATACAAGATTTTCTATAGAAAATGCTGTTATAATAGACAAACTTTAATTTTCATACGATTTTCTATAAATAATTTTTTATACACAAGATTTAGATGTAGAAAATGTTGTTATACACAAGATTTTCTATAGAAGATGTTGTTATACAAGTTAGGAGAAATTAAACTACTTATCGGTCTGAGTACTTGACTGCAACGAATTTTTATTAATTCAAACTTATTTCATATAATAAAAATAAATACAATATCAGCATTTAATTTTTTACTTGGCAAATTAGATTTATTTAAAAATACTACAATTTCAAAACAGCAGACATAGGGTGAATTCCAAAATGTATGTATGCAATGTAACCTTAAAAAGTCGAGCGATTCTTAACGCAACCGTGTAAACTTTGATAGTGTTTCATAACGCAATATGTATGAAAAAGTAAAAACAAGCAGTATGATAAGTTTTTTTTTTAAATTTTAACTACGCGTTTGCATTAGACTTGCCAACCGTCCAGTTTTCGTCGGGACAGACCAGTTTTAGAGTCGAATGTCCCGTGTACCGGCGATACTCTGAACGGGACGCCATTTGTCCCGTTTAAAAAAAAAACATAACTTGTTCATTAATTACCACAAAAACTATAAAGAAATCAAAAATTGAAAATACCGATAGACAAGGATGTTTTATTTTCTGAAATATAGTATTTTCTAAAAACTGAATATCACTATTTAACAATATACATATGGGGCATTTCACGTCAAGTGAACCAACTTTTGAAATCGATGTCTTCCGATCGCGATGAAATTTGCACCAATGTTAGTTCTATTGGATAGTAATTCGGACACCATTTTTCAACAAGATCGGTCAAGAACTCTCTGAGTTATAGGAGGCCAAACAGGTGTTTTTTTTTTATCCATATAACTTATTACCAGGGAAACCAAAATATGCAAATGCATGTTTTTTCTGGTGAGTCTAATGAGCACATGGATAAGATATTTACACGTTTCAGAACTATTTAAGAATTTTGGCATCGATTTGTTAGTGCATATTTTTGCATATTTTACCCTTAAATACATATTTTTGCATATATTTGTTTTAAGAGCATATTTATGTCATATTTTGCGTTTTTAGAGCATATTTTACTGTTTAATAGCATATTTTGAGTTTATCAAAAACAAATTTTGTCTTACTTATTTTTCGCTGTTGTGTTACAGGTTTTTACTTCCTTTGTTTAAAATTCAAAATTGAAAAATAGATGGCTTTTCACCAAAAAAAAAATTTAAAAAACAGAAATTTTTTTTTTTAAATTTAAATAACAATTCGAAAAATTTTTTTATTCAAAAAATTAAAAAACTGAAAAAAAATGTTCACCTAAAAAAAAAAAAATTTTTTTTTTCCAAAAAATTAAAAAACTGAAAAAAAATTTTTGTTCACCTAAAAATATTTAAATTTTTTATTTTGAAGTATAATTAGGTGAAAGGTATATAAGATTCGGCACAGCCGAATATAGCTCTCTTACTTGTTTTAATATAAAATAAGCACTATTTTAATAATAGCTCCATCTAAATATCAAATTTTAGTTCTAATTCAAACTTAACCGTTCGAAGTGTTAAAGAAATATTGTCTTTTAAATTTGCTCCTCTAATATCAGTTGATGTCGAAAGAACATTTTCTATGTATAAAAATGTTTTTTTTTTATGTTTTTTTAAGAGCATATTTTTTAAATTTTAAGAGCATATTTTAAAGTTTTTACTGCATATTCAAAGCGCCTAAAACGCTTTTTTTAGAGCATATTTCCGGTTTCCCTGCTTATTACCTATTGTTCTTAGCAAAATGTGTCCCAAATAGTTTAGATAGCTATTTATGCAATCTTTCGAAAAAAAAAATTAAAAAAATTTAATAAAATATTTTTGATTTTTTTTTTTTAAATCAAAAATATTTTTGACTTTTTTTTTCAAAATGGGCCCTTTTTATTTTTTCTTTTTATTTTTTTTAAGAAAGCTTAGGTCTTTTCCTAAGCGACCTATATGGTCGCTTAGTGGGATGCGAGTGGTATATCTATCAAAAAAATACTTTGTAACTCAAGATTTAAAATTTTTGAATTTTTTTGCAAAATCAAAAACTTTGTTGACTTTTTTTAAAAAAATGGACCCATTTTTTATTTTTTTTTTTTGCTCAGAAGAAAGCTTATGTGTTTTCCTTTAACACCCTTTTTGTCGCTTAGTGGGATGCGAGTGGGATATCTATAAAAAAAATGTTTTGTAACTCAAGACATACAATTTTTTACTTTTTTTTGAAAAATCAAAAACCTTTTTGACTTTTTTTTTCCAAAATGGACTCTTTTTTTATTAATTTTTTTTTCTCAAAAGAAAGCTTAGGTCTTTTCCTTTAAAATCTTTTTGGTCGCTTAGTGGGATGCGAGTGGGATATCTATCAAAATAAATGTTTTGTAACTCAAGACAAAGGTTTTTAAATTGATTTTTTTCATATTTGTGTGTAAGTGTTTCTAAAACCTTAAAAATAAAAACCACAACAACTGACCGATAATAGCCACTGGACGGGTGCAATATGAGGCCGACCGCTATTAATTTTCCACCCCCAAAATTTGTCTAAGGTTGAAAATGAAATTTATTCGTCCTTTTGTTTTAATCCCTTTAACAAAATGATGCACAGATCATCAGATATGCGAAATATTTCCGACGGCTTATTAAAAAAATTCCCTACGCTGTCAAAACGATTGAAAATTTGTGGATCATGCAGGAAAGAGCTCGGAAAGTTGAACGAATTACCGAATTTGAATATTAATGAGCCTTGCGTTGAAGTTATTCCAGATGAAGACAAAAGTAATTCCGAGAATGAAGACAGAACTGTTGATGATGATGGTTATTCTAACTTTTCAAATTCAACGAATGAGTGTCGAAACCAATACCATAAGGATGCAGTAGAAGTTCTTGAACAAATAAAAGAGAAATACAAAACGTCACAGAGTGAAGCTGAAAGAATTCAACTTCTCACGCTTGCTCCAAGAACATGGAGTTCTGCAAAAACAATGACTGAGTTTGGAACGTCTCAACGAAAAGCAAGAATTGCTAAACAATTGGTTGCTGAGCATGGGATTCTCACACTCCCAAACAAAAAGAAGGGAAAAACTTTGGAGTGCGATACTAAATCTCTAATAACTCAGTTTTATCAGCGAGATGATATGAGTCGCCTGATGCCAGGGATGAAAGACTGGATGTCTATACGAATCGATGGCAAGAAAGTTCAAATGCAGAAGAGAATGGTTCTCTGTAACCTGAATGAATTATTCGCAACATTTCAATCTGAATACGAGGATGTCAAAATTGGATTCACAAAATTTACACAACTGAAGCCAAAACATTGCGTTTTGGCAGGAAGCAGCGGAACTCACACAGTATGTGTTTGTATTTACCATGAAAATGTTAAATTGATGTTGAAGGAAATCAACTTAAATTACTTAAAAGATGATTCATCAGAAGATTTACACCATTACCGCGATTGCCTTAAATTGACTATGTGCCCTAATGCTACAACTTCTTGCCACTTAGGTGAATGTTCGAATTGCCCGGAAACCACATCCATCAAAGAAAATTTAATCAACTCTTTTGATCGAGAATGTATTGAGGAGTTAAAATTTGAATCTTGGCTTCAGACTGAAAGATGCACACTGAAAACCATAATTTTAAATGTGGATGATTTTGTGGAAGAACTGTGTAGAGGATTGCTAAATTTGAGAACCCATGACTTTTTAGTCAAAGAGCAGTGGTCATTCTTCAAGGACTTGAAAACACATTTGAAGTCTGGTGAATTCATTATTTCATTTGATTTCGCAGAGAACTATAAATATGTTCTTCAGGATTCCATACAAGCATTCCACTTCAATAACGACCAAGCAACTATATTCACAGTAGTTATTTACTACATGAAGGAAGAAAACCTGGAACACAAAAGTATGGCAATCATATCCGACGATTTAAAACATGACACCGTTGCAGTTTATGAGTACCAGAAGATAATACTAAATTATCTAAAATCAAAATTTACAGTAGAAAAGGTATACTACGTTTCGGACGGAGCTCGTCAACATTTTAAAAACAAAAGTAGCTTCGCAAATCTTACAGCTCATGAAAAAGATTTTGGAATGCCAGCTGAGTGGCATTTTCATCCTACTGCTCATGGTAAAGGAGCATGTGATGGTATTGGAGCAAACCTCAAAAGAAATGCAGCGAAGTATAGCCTCCAGTGCTCTCATCAAGATCGCATCTTAGATGCGACTGCTTTATTCCATTGGGCAAAGAATTATTGTAAAGAAACTAAAATAGTTTTTAGTAGCAAAGAGGATCATGAGGAAACATTGAAAACATTGACTTTCTGTAATTGAGAATCTTGGGGGTGAGTATATCGATGAAATCACTAAGTTTCGATGAAAATCTTCAAGACAGATTGTAGTAGCTTGAAGATAATCTTCGCAAAAATCACACATTAAGTAGTGTTTGATTCGAGCTTTTATTAAAATTGCCGAGCCTCCACATGCTCTACCTCTGGGATCTTTGGTGTCATATATTACATATCCATTTATTCGAAATAAACTTCTGGACGTCAAATGAGTTTCAGAAACTAGCATTACATCAATTTGTTGGTTTCTTAAAAAATATTCGAGTTCGTTTTTGTGTTGGCGTAAGCCTTTTGCATTCCAAAAACATATTCTTAGGCAGTTCATGGTCTGTTAAGCACAGCCTGCAATAACATTGATTGCATCTTAAGCATTTCTTGCATCATGTTACATATTGAGTTTGTAAAGTTATTTACCGATTGCACAAGAGTTTCTATTGTAGATTCTAGTCGGGTAAAATTGAAAATTGGCGTTTGCTCTCTTACCTCTGGGTTCATATTTTCGTTTTTGAGTTGACGGACTTGCGTCTGAGTTTGGTTGTTTCTAAGTACATTTGCATATATTACTTTGTTGTCATATGTCTGTTGCAACGGAGGGTGGTTCAAATTGATGTTATTTAATGGCTGAGCAGGGAAAATCTTTGGTTTCTGGCTTTGTGATTTTTTAACAATTGAGTAGACAGGACAACCCCTGTAGTTTGCTGTGTGGTTACCTCCGCTGTTACTGCATTTTTTTATTTTAGGATCATCTTTGGGATGTGTTATACAACTCCCCGCAAACGACACATACTGGTGGCAATTTGCAATATGCCTTGGTGTGTCCATATTCTTGGCAATTCATACATTGGACGGGGCCAAATCGTTTGTGTGGTTCTTCTACCGTAATTTTACGATGCAATAAGTACTTCAGGTTATATATGGGATGTGTTTCATTTTTTTCAGGTTTATGTCACCGGGTTCAAGTTCAACACGGAAGAGTGGTTGGGGTATTTTTTTCGCGATTTCTAATATTTATCACATTTTTTGTCTTATAGCCTTTATCTTCTAAGCTTTGCTTTATTTCGAGTGGTTCAACATTACAGTCAATACCCTTTATTACCACTTGTATACCCTTGCTTCCTTTCAGCTGATAAGTGTAAAAACTTTTCTTTTGAGTTTCAAAATATGTTACAACCTTTCTATAATCATTTTAGTTTCATGAATCGTGCCTTTCTTGATTGTTATTACCTAAAAAGAGTTCTCTCCCATTAATGAGATCAGGCTCTGAACCAGTGAATTCGAATTATTTTCTCTCAAGTAAATGGGGGGTGGTTTTGTAGAGTGGATTTTATTTACTGGTTCATTAGTTTCACATTCCAGAATAGAAAAACGATTTTCATTGTATAATTTGGCCAATGGTGCCGCTTTCGAGGACTTGTTACTTCGTGCCCGTTTTAATACTTTAATATACCGGTCCATTTCAACCTGTATTTGGGATTTATTATCATTATTTAATGGTTGACTAATCTTGGGTATAGCGCCGCTTAATGAGTTAATTTTATAGCTAGCATACTTTCAGGTGAGTTAATTATATAGCTAGCATACTTTCAGGCATAGATAAAATATTTTTATTTTCTGGTTGAATTGAATTTTCTTTCGTTTGACAATCATTAGTTGTTGTCAATGCGGGGGAACAAGCACGGTTAACAGGTTTGGCGGTTAAAAACAAGTTGTCATCTATTCTTCTGTTTGTTTTGTTTATATTTTTTTCGTCTACATTAACTGTAGCGTACGCATTTCTGCCGTTTACACTTAACCTTCGCTCACTGTTTTCGTTAAAGAGACTCATTAAAGAGTATTTGTAATTACTTTCGTTAACACTATTTGATCTTTATTTAATAGTCAATGCACAAAAAATGTTCAAAAAAAATATAAAGAATTTTTTTACTTATTTGTCTTTTAGTTGTTGTTTTGATTTTTTTATTTAATAATATTATAAAAGCGTCCTTTCGCGTAAATAATAAACAGGTGATATTTATATTTATTTTCCGATAGATACATTAAAATAACGAATTAACTCGGAGTAAAAATAAAACACGTCCAGTTTCAATCACGTTTACCAAGGTGTTTTGTAGTAACAATATATGAATTTATTTTTTCACCTAAAGAGCTATCCTTAGCTTTAACTCTTCTCCAAGATCTTTCAGCAAGTTCTATCTGCTTGATGACGTTTATCGATATCAGTATTCTGTGAATATGCAATATCGTGAGCTCTACAAGCAGAATCTAATGGATTTGTCTCCTTATCACCGCGTATTAACCGTTTGTTTAATTTTGTACCAAGACCACAAAATTTACAACCAGGTGAGTGAAGTTCAACTGGTAAGGAATCTATAAAATTATTTACTAGACCTCTTCCGTCAACGTTTCTTCTTGTGATACACAACCATTTTATGATTAGTCATCAAGATGCGTTTAATAAAGCAACAGTCAAATATAGTAGTGCGAAACCTAGACTTCTCACAAAATAATAAAAAAAAATAAATCTCACAAAATAATTAATAGTTGGTCCTTCTAATTGTGGAAAGACAAATGTAATGCTTAGTCTAATAGAAAGTCCAAATAGATTAAAATTTGAAAATATTTATCTATACTCAAAGTCATTATGTCAACCTAAATATGAATATTTATGTGAACTTATTTCATCAGTGAATGGAATGGGATATTATACGTTTTCTGATAATGCTGATGTTGTATCCTCTGATGATGTAAAACCAAATCCAATAATGATATTTTATGATGTAGCATGCGAAAAGCAAAATAACATTCGAGCATATTTTTGTATGGGGCGACATAAACAAGTAGATTCATTTTATTTATGTCAAACATATACACGTATACCAAAACATCTAATACGAGACAATGCAAATATTATAATTATGTTTAAGCAGGATGACTTGAATTTAAAACATATATACAACGATCATGTTGGAGGTGACATGAGTCTGGATAAATTTCGTGAATGTTGGAAAGATAAATATGTATTTTTGAATATTAGTAAAGATGATGAAATTAATTGCGGGAGATATGGAAAAGGTTTTGATATTTTTATTCAAATTTAGTATATTTTCTGCGTTTAAAAGTAAAAGACGTGCTTTATTCTACTTAACTATGGAGGACGAGAACATCTTAAAAGAATTAGTTAAATCAAGAAAAATTTTGAAGAAAAAGTTTCAAAGTTTAAAAATGGGAGAAGAAGAACATCTAACGACATACAGAACACATTTAAACCTTTAACAGAGCCATTACAAGAACTTGTGAAATTATCAAATGAGGGTTCTTTAAAATTAATGAAACCAAAGGTTGAAAATTTAATTAAACATAATAAATCACTTCAAGAGTCATTCACAACCAGCACTCCTAAAAAAAGAATTATAAGAAGAGAGTTTTTTGAAAACGATTTTGATAATAAAGAAAATAATGAATATTTGAAGGAGTCTGAACATGCCTATCATGAAGATGGAGAAATAGATAAAGATGATACATTCTATTCACAACCCGATGATAATGATATTATTAATCTTTCTTTACTAAAAAGTAAAAAAAAGCTCGATGAAGTATATGGTCCACACAAAGGTGATAGCGGACAATGGAAATTTGGAAAAGAAGATTTGAAAGTAAGCGCTGAAAAAATAATTGTAGGAAATCAGCATTGGGCATAACGCCTGGTTTATTTGAACTACTTTTCTATAAAAAGCCTACCAACTATGATGCATCTGAGCTAGATATATACAAAAAAATTTTATTAAATAAATTAATGGAAAAATTAAAGCAAGCAAAGGAACGAAGTACAAAGAAATAATCAAGAAACTATTACAAAGTTCTCACACAGGACAAGGGCTTATGAAAGTAAATCTTCAAAAACCTAACTATATATACTGGGATGATCCTAACGAATAGGTAGAACGTCTTAAACTGTTGATGGGGTCACAACAAGCCGGTAACAATAATCATACTAATGAAATTGTCTCTATTATTGAAGAATTACGTGAAGAAATAATTGTATAAAATAATTCAAACTAAATACTTGTAATCCAATGCCTGTTGACAAATTCGGTCATTTCTATAAACAAAAATATAATACAGAGTTAATAAAGAAAGATGTTTCGAAAACTTTGGGTATTACTATCGATGAAAATAACAACCTTGATATCCAAGATAAAAAAATCAAAAACGTTGTCCCCCCGTCAGAAGACACAGATGCAGTCAACAAAAAATATCCTTATACGCAAGTCAACCACGTACAAGAAAATTTAAAAACAGTCATTGCTCATGAATTCGATGCAGTGAGAATGAAAATTAATGATTTAAATAAATCTATAAATGATATCTATAAAGTTATCACTATTACTGTTGATGATAACAGATAGAGACGATGGAAAAGAAAGCAATACATTCACTCACAAGCTCGTAAAAATTTCGTACGAAGAAGGTTATTATGAAGGGCATTAAAATGGGGAACTATTCTACATATAATAATGGATACAGGCATAGAATAAACACATAGAACGGAAGGAGAGATTAATATATATGGAAAAATTACTCTCTTTTCACACATACGGGTGATACAATAACAAAATACATGCCATACATTCTCATGAATTAGGTTTCTGACAACAGACTTAGGTTTTTGGCTCTCAGTTACCTATCTAGTTGTTGTCTATGGATACAGGTTTCTATTGACCGTTATTGATACTTTTTCTAAATATGCCTGGGCTGCAGCAATAAAAACTAAAAAAGCTACAGGTGTATCACAAGCATTTCATAAAATATTGAAATTAGGACGTATTCCAAAAAATCTACATACTGATGATGGAAAAGAATTCTTTAATAAAGAGTTCCAAAATCTTATGAAAGGCTATTCAATTAACCATTACTCAACATACAGTGTAATGAAAGCTTCAATTGTTGAACGTTTTAATAGAACTTTAAAGGGCATGATGTGGAAAGAATTTAGTAACAATGGCACCTATAAATGGATTAATATTTACAAAGATTTAATTAAAAAATATAACAAAAAAACTCATCGAACAATTAAAATGTCACCTATCAATGTATCACATTCCAATGAACAAAAATTGCTAAATACTGTTTACAATCATCTAAAGATATTAAAACCATCACATTTACATATTGGAGATCATGTACGTATCAGTAAATACAAAAATATTTTCGAAAAAGGATATACTCCAAACTGGACTACAGAAATATTTACAATACGTTCTATACAAAACACCAATCCACCAACATACATTTTAGAAGACTATGAGGGAAATCCAATTAAAGGAGGATTTTACAAGGAAGAAATTTTAAGCACAAGTTATCCTAATTCATATCAGGTTGAAAAAGTCTTGAACATCAAGGGCAACAAAATGTATGTAAAATGGTTAGGTTTCCCGAACCAACATAATTCATGGATAAATAAAAATGATTTATTGTAAATTACTTATATTTTAAAAACAAAAAATATGAATAAAAATATGTATGTATATAAAACAAAGTTATATTATGTTTTTCATTTATTTAGTTATTGACATTGACAATGATAACATTGTGCGGTAAAACATCAATTTGGGGATGTTGATTACGAATGTTGTTTGGTCGACTTTCAATCATATAATTCTATTCCAAATGTAGACTATGATAATAATTTATTTCATATTGGTGATAAAATAATAGAAATTCCTATTGGATCTTACGAATTACAAGATTTTGTTGATTATATTAAAGAGAAATACAAATCTAAAAATTTTAACAAGTCTATTGAAATAGAAGCCAACAATAATACATTGCAAGTTGAGATAATATCCTCACACGATAATAAATTTTTTAATAAAAAACGATCCATTCACACATTATTCGGTTTTAATGAATCAATTTTAGACGCAAAGAAAAAACATATATCAAATCTACCAGTAAATATTGTTACGAAATTGTACTTGAATTTAAATATAACGATTTTAACGGCTGATTTAAAAGTAGCATAATGCTTTCAAGTAACAGTGCTGTAAAACTGTAACATATCTGTGGGCATTGTTAAATAAAAGCTTTCAGTTGATTTGATTGTAAGTTGGCAACGCTGTATTCGAGTTCGAATAATCAGTTAAAGAACATTGTAGAAAGTACACCACAGATGGCATATGATCTAGAATATTCGAACTTTGACAGTTAAAGAGCTTTCTAGATGGTAATGCAGTGTTATAAATAGTGGCAGAGGTTGCAGAGTGAGTTGATCAGAGACGCTTTTCGAAGAAACATCATTTGAGTGCCTTAAAGTGTGTTGTGTATTTCAAGTAAATGCGTGTACATTATAAATTGTGTCTGTAATTCTGAGAATTTATAAACGTGTATAAGAAAACATTGAGTGGCTATTTAATTCTGTGGTTGTTGTACATTTTAAATAAATAAAGAGTTGTTACAATTTTTAAACTACTAAACGGCTTTTATTTGCAATCAAAAGTATCCGGTTTATTTAAAGGAAATAAACCAGCGTTTTGAAAAGGTTAAAACGTAACAATATTTTAAAAGTCAATGTTCTACAGTTACATTGCAATGTTATAACAGGATCTCTTATGAATAACTCACCAGCACATGAGTTTGCATTGGATGTTCCTCCAGGTTATAAATTAACTGAAAGACTAAGAAACCTTATTTATTTGCCAGTGAACGTTAAGGAAATCAGTTGTCTTGAGATACGGATAGTAGACCAGGAAGGACGTTTAATAAATTTTAGAGGAGAAGAAATTACACTTCGAATTCACCTTAGACCAAGGAAAAAATTATCATTTACAATAAATATAAAAATAAAAGAAATATTCGCACCTTCAAAGCAACAAGACCTCTTTTAACAGAAGAAAATAAGGCATTCTTAAAGCTACTTAATATAAAAGTCCAAAAATAATGTCTGAAATACTAAATATTGCTGATAAACCGTTCTCCGATGAAGATATTGTTAAACGAGATTATCATAGCTATGTACCATACATTCAATCTTTTAATAATAATGATGAAATAAGAATAACAATTCAAAATCAAGATTTATATATTTTACCATCTGAAAGCTACTTATACATAGAAGGAAACTTAAAAACAGCAAGTGTTGAAAATGCTCCTAATGCTCGGCTTAGAAATAACTGCGTAAGTCATATGTTTGATGAAATACGTTATGAGATTAATGGTATAGAAATTGATCGAATACGTTATCTTGGTGTAACAAGCCAAGCTAAAAATTATATTTCTATAAATTCGTTTGAAAGCAATATGATGAGCAATGCTGGATGGAGTACTGATGGCGATTTTTCCGGCTCCACATTTAATTTTTGTGTTCCACTTAATCATTTACTTGGATTTGCTGAAGATTTTAATAGAGTAATATGTAATAGCAAGCATGACTTAATTCTTTTAAGAAGTTCAAAAGATTCAAATTCTTGTTACTCAACTGACGCAAATGATGATATTCGTTTATCAATTACAAATATTGTATGGAAAGTACAACATATACTTTTATCAGACTATAAGAAAATCCAGTTTATGAAAACTATTAAAGATGGAAAATCTTTACCGATAGCATTTCGTAGTTGGGATTGCTACTATAATCCTACATTTCCAGTTGGAATGAAGCATAGCTGGAACATAAAACTTTCTACTAACAGAGAAAGACCACGATTTGTAGTATTTATATTTGAAAAGGATAATAAATTTGTTCATTCTGATTTATCAAATATTAAAGTACACTTAAATTCAGATACATATCCATATGATGATTTAAATTTAAAGTTTGATGAAAATCGTTATGCTATCCTGTATGATATGTACGCAAAGTTTCAACAAAACTTTTATATGAAGGATCCACAACCACTACTATCATTCACAGAATTTAAAGATAATCCAATTGCTGTAATTGATATTAGTAATCAAAATGAATCAATCAAAGGAGGACATCCATCACACAGAATACATCAGCATATTGTTTAATCATCCATGATCGTTTAATTGAGTACTCACCCTTAACTGGAATAGTTCGTAAAATTATTTAAAAATATGAACTTTATACTTACTTTTATTTTATTTTAAAACCAAATAATTTAATAAAATAAAACACATTGAAAATTATGAAAAAATTTAATTATTTTTATTATCTTAAACTTATTTCTTTAAATCTAATTTATATCCTGAAATCGTTGTATTTCTAATAATAACATATCTAATTCATATTCAGGATCTATTTCTTTAATAGCATAATGATCACTTTTAATTTTTCTTTTATCATCTTCATAACTTAATATAATTTTCTTTAATTGACTTGTACACAATTGATCCATTTTTGACTTAAATGTTAACATATTATTATATACAATACTTTTATTAAATAAACAATTTCTATAAGAGGCTAAAGTATATTTTTCTAAAATACATTTCTTTACACCTTTTGATTTTTTTATTTCCTGTTAATTTTTAACACTAAATGAATACATTTTAGATCGTAGTCCTACAAATCCTGTCATTATTTTTCCACAATTTTCATCTTTCATTTTACCTATATTTTTTTTATTCAAGAGAGGAATTTTATATTCATAATTTTCGGGGTACTCATAAGTATCAACTACTTGTTCAATGTCACTTTTAATATCATTACAATCGTTTGTTTTAATTGAATAAATAAAAGAGTCAGTATCCATGTAGTTAAGAAATAGTTTGGTTTTGAATTTAGGTTGCATGTAACTGTAATGGAATTGATACATTTTCCATTTGGAAAGTTCAAGTACACAAAAGCCTAAGTATATAGGTTTATTATAATAAGTTTTTGCTCGATTCATTTGAATTGCAACCATATTTTCTGTAAATAGTGAAATAATATCCAATCTTGAGCTCCTAACTGATTACGATTTGATCTTTTCCAATCAGTTACAATTTTTACGTCTTTTCTTTTGTCCACGTTCTCCATGGTTTTTCCACATACAGCATTGTTGAATAGTTTGAACAAATTTTTTTAAAATTTATTTTTTGCTGCCGCTCTATGCATAGTATTCAAATAAATATATTTTGTAAGCCATGGAGAATGTTTAAAAGCTAAAATTCTATGAATTTTTTTTTAAATTAAACCATTTCGTAAACATTGCTTTAGGACCCTATAGTGACATATAATATAACATATGAATATTTCGGTGAAAAATCTGCAATTCATTTTTTGTATTTGGAGTTTCCTATTTGTTTGTTTTCTGCACAAAATGGTGAATCATTTTGTATATCATGTAAATTGGATAGATAATCTAAATCAACCTCATATACATATCCTACGTCTGAATCTATATTTGTTATATCTAAATTAAATTCTTGATTTGATAACCATCTAAAACCTCCATATGGAAGATACTCAGACATTGCCCATCCGTAAAGGTTATTAGCATATAAATAAATAAGAAATTCAGAAGGTTTACTTTCATCATAATCATCTAAATATTTATTGTTAGCTTTTGAAAATCTCTTCACACATTGCACAAGCCCCCCACGTATACCTTTTTTAAAGAAATTGTACATATCTATATCAGTTAGTAACTCCAACTCAATATTTGTATACTTGAGCATCACAGGAAAGACCAGGTGCAGTATAATACTGACAAGGATCTAAGTTTTATATACTCTTACAAACTTTTTACAAAATTCTCAAATACATCAGTTAACAAGAGTACACAGTTTTTAAATATAGTTCCATATAATTTTTTAACGTTTTACAGTTAAAAGTATCCCATACTTCCTTTGCATGTGAATATTCCTGAATGGAACATTCCTTATTGTTCAGTTTACTGAAAAAATCATCTCTAGATGGAAGCTGATTACAATTTAGTTTTTGAAATGAATTTAAATAATCATAAGGAAAAACCCCCTTCCTTTTCATAAGGCAAAATTCTGTTTCAGTCTTAAAATGATATTTAATAGCAGATAAATCATTAACTGTAAGATTATTTGCTAATGATTCCAAACTATCTGCCATAAACCGCATTGTGTCTAAAAATCTGAGTTATTGATTATCACTAATTTCCGCAAAATATGACAAAGATATATATAATTCTTTGTTAAGAGGAAGAACTTTAATTTTTGAAGAATATTTACCTAATTCTTTTATAAAAAGATGAGAATCGTATGAAGAATAATTATGAAAATATATTGGTATGAACTTGGGAACCTGATAATTTAAATTACAATTGCTGTGTGCTGCTCCTCTAAATTTACCACTAATATGACAATGATCTCTAACACGACCACTTTCTAAAGATTTATTACATATATGACAATTTTTAGCATTTTCAAATATTTCTATTTCATCACTTGTTAAATTGTCTAATTTATTATTTCTCTTTAAATATTTATTATAAATCTCCTCACAATCTTTCATTATGATTTTAACAAATTGTTCTTCTGCATCTATTCCAGTATAAATTTTAAATATATCTAAATTATTGTTATATATACATTTTATATTATAACTAAATGCACAAGGAATGTGCTTTTGAATAAATTTGGTTTTTATACCCTTCAGCTTCGTGAGAAGGGTATATATAAGTTTGTCATTCCGTTTGTAATTTCTACATTTTTCATTTCCGACCCTATAAAGTATATATATTCTGGATCCTTATAGATAGCGGAGTCGATTAAGCCATGTCCGTCTGTCTGTCTGTCTGTCTGTCTGTCCGTCTGTCTGTCTGTCTGTCTGTCTGTTGAAATCAGTTTTCTGAAGACCCCAGATATCTTCGGGATCCAAATCTTCAATAATTCGGTCAGACATGCTTTCGAGAATTTTGCTATTTAAAATCAGCAAAATCGGTCCACAAATGGCTGAGATATGAGGAAAAAACCAAGACAACCTCTATTTTTGACCTATTTTTTACCTATATCTGGATTACTAAGACATTAATATAGACAATATGGATATCTAATGATAGATATTTCAAAGACATTTGCAACGACGTAGATAAGAATATAGTAAGTTGGACCTACAATGGGTCAAAATCGGGAAAAAAAATTTTGAACCCGAATTTTTTTTTTTTTTAAAAAAAAAATTGAAAAAACAAAAAAAAAATTTTTTAAATTTAAAAAAAAAAAATTTTTAAATTTAAAAAAAAAAAAAATTTTAAAATTAAAAAAAAAAAATTTTAAATTTAAAAAAAAAAAATAATTAAATTTAAAATAACAATCGAAAAATTTTTTTTTTCAAATAATTCAAAAAACAACTGGAAAAAAAATTAAATTTTGTTTACCTAAAAATATTTAAAATTTTGAAGTATAATTTGGTGAAGGGTATATAAGATTCGGCACAGCCGAATATAGCACTCTTACTTGTTTCACTTACATTAGTCTCAATATTCTCTAATACACATTCAAAATCAGCATATACTACAAATGGGATATCCATTTGTCGTTGAAAGTTTTTGAATTGTGTATTAGCATTCCAGGGACTTGGCATTTGGGTAACTATTTTCCACACTCTTTTTTATGGCTGCTCATTATACTCGTACTATCGGTATACTGCAAACAGCTATTACAAAAATTAAGTTTACCACAATGTAAAGACTTGCGCAACTAAATTGCCTAGTGTGAAAGGGGTCTTACCTCGATATATTTTTTATGAAAATGTAATGAAATCCATTGTCATTCTCCAATAACAGCAGATTTAGATGATGAACTTTTTCTTCTTTGGTAATGTAAAATGGTCCAATAACTTCATCCGCCTCATCATCGTAGGCGAACACATTCACACTGATATTAATATTATTTTTCTCAAATATTGGAATGCTTTTCAATTTCAGTGGGAATTTTAATGAAGAAAAATCTAAATTAACTTTGTTTTGTAGTGTTATAATTTCACTACATATATTATTAATATTGTATGAACTACACCGTTCTATATGGTTAATTATGGTAGTATCCATACCAGAAATTATACTCCACTTAAAACAATATTCATCATCATTATCTATATTGATGCATGCTTGTCTTTTAGCCAGTTTTTCTGGAGACCTTATCCAATTGGATCCTTTTACCAGTGGAGATTTATTAATGTTAATCTCAGCACGAATTATTCGTATTAAAGTCCAACCAGAGTCTCTCTCTTGAAATTCAGACATTTTTGTTTCAATTTCCTTAATCTGATTAGCTATAATATTATTAACATCATCACCTCTTGTTAACAAACTCATTTTTGCTCTGTGTGTAATAATTGTGAATTCCATTTCATCTTCAATTATTTTGATGTATTCACAAACAATACTTATGCTAAATTTAACAATATTATTATTTGTTCAAGCTCTCTTCAATTCTGTTTTTGAATATATTGAGGTTTTCCTGCACAAATTCTTCAAAAGAATATGCTCTTTTTTATTCGGGATTCCATATGTTGCTATATTATTTTTAACATTCGCTTTACCAATACCCACCCGGGTGACCACATCGATTTTATTGGTTTAATATTTTTTTAATTTTGTTTCGATTTAAATGAAATTTGTACTCACTGAACAAATTCTAGAGTTCTATAGAATTTAATAGAACCATTTTAAACTTTTTATAAGGTTTTTAAAATTTCGTTCGTCGTATATATTTATAGAAGTGTAGTGTCACCCGGGTGGGTATTGGTAAACCATGTACATAAAAAACCATTGGTAAAGCGAAGGTTAAACGCACTATTGATTTCATAAAATCTTTGATCATGATCTATAGATTCAGTTGAGATATCCATATCTTCAACTTGATTTGTTGAAAGATTTTCTTCCTCTAAATTATCATCTTGATTTTGTTCTTTCTCAAGGTTTTTCTGTTGATTATCTTCTTTATCATAATTTTCTTCCTGAAGAGACTCCTCTTGAATATCGTGTTCTGGATTCTCTTCTTTAAGATGCTGTACATGATTTTGCTGCCACATCATTGGTGTCGGATATTGTGCATATTGATTAATTGGGCAATACACCATTGAATCTCCTTCTGAATATGCTGACCTGAATTCTCTTCGTCTTGAAGATGTTGTTCTGGATTCTGTTCTTGAATATGTTGTCTTGAGTGTTGCTGCCACATCATTGGTGTTGGATATTGACCATATTAATTAATGGTGTAATACGTCATTGCAGGATAATAATACTGCATCGATACTCCATTTTAGATAAATTGATATTGTTGTTGTTGTGCCTGCATTGGTTGGTTACTCCATCCCATTGGATACTGTACAAATGGATATTGCACAAATGATGATACAGGATATGAAGTATATGGATATTGTTGTTGCAGTGGTACAATATTTTCCATTTCAACCCGTTCAGCTTTCTGAAATTTGAATACCATATGGCACACATTACATTTTAACATAGCAGAACTCATTTTAATTATTTTATTTAGTTATATATATTTTTTTTGATTATATTATAATTAATTTTTCACTGAATTAATTTATATTTATTTTTAAATACTGAACACGAAGGTTAATTTTTCACTTTTAATTTATATATATTTTTAATTATTGGAGACGATGGATAATGTTTTCACTTTTAATTTAGATTTATATTTTTTATTTTATCTGATTATATTGTTAATAATAATTTCACAATAGAAACATACACTATATTTATTTTGATTTATTTTTTAATATTGGACACGAGGGATACTGTTTTCACTCTAAACAATACAAAAATGTACTGATTTAAAACATCAGATCTTATTTTACTTAAGGCTAATTATTACGCCTAGCTACAAATTTCGGTGAGCATTCAAGAGATTTAAAAAAGAGAATGCTTCACTTGTGCAAGAATAAACAATAAAAGTTCTGCACGAACATGATTGAAAATTTCAACTAGGCGAACAGCAATCTCAGCATACAGCAAAATACACTTGACTCTTTTAAACACACACAATTGGAGCCGTACATACAATATCCTACTACTCGCAAAGTAAATAAACAATTCCTTTCGTAAATAAAACAAATCATTTCACACTTTAACATGTTTAAAAGATCAATATAAACTTTTTTTCAAGTTACAGTAGGGTCTAGACTCTAGATATATAAAAATCATTAATAAAAAAAAATTAAAAAAATACGTTTTCATGTATTTCTGAAACTAAATTTTTAAAAAGATCTGTAGTTACAGTAATGTTTAGATATATAAAAATCAATAATAAAAAAAATATTTCTAAAAATTACATTCCGTACAAATTAAAAAAAAGTATTTCGGCGGGTGCTGGCGGATACAATTTTTTTATAAAGACATTCCCCAGATGCTTTTTTAAATGATGTATATAGTCATTGGACGGGCTTCGACAGTCTTTTTTTTTGGCAAGCTATATTTGGACCCAAGTTTAAAGGACTATAACAGGAAAATGGAGAGGCCAATAAATATAAAATAGACACCAAATTAAAGCCTATATCAATGTTTATCTATGCTTTGAAGTATGAATTTCTATATGGTAAAACAATTGAGATATATGTAATTTAGTAAAGCAGTAAAATATTAAAAAAAATTAATGATAATATGATTCGATATTTTTGAACTTCTGGCGCTTCTGTCGAGAAAACGAAATGTCCAATTGAAAAATCTACTTGTATTGGAGGAAAGCAGATTGTCAGCTTCCGAAAAAACTTCGTTTTTCCAAATTCTGAAGATACCGATTTTTATAATTTTGTCCACCTAGATTTTGATTTGGAACCTCAGTGCAATGAATTTGACTTCTTCGACTCACATGTCGCAATATGACTATCGACTTACTTACATGTTTTTTACCTTTAAGTTCAACAAACTAACCGGATGCACTGTTGGCAAAATTTATGAAGAATAAAATTGTTGTTAACTTACACAAGATTTTCTATAGAAGATGTTGTTATACACAAGACTTTCTATAGAAAATATTGTTATGTACAAGAAGAATATGTTTTTGGAACGCTATCGGCAGTAGTATGTTTATGTACCTTCTAGATCAAGTTTTTCATACAAAAGTCTGCTCAAATGGCTCCACATATATTCCTCCTCCCACTCTTCGCTTTGACTAATCAGGAGTGAGCGAGAGAGACTGATAGTGATAGAAATATAGAATAAGAGAGAAATAGAGAGAGTGATAGAATTGTTCCATCCACAGATAATCTATATAGAATAAGAGAAAATAGAGAGAGTGATAGAAATGTTCCACCCACATATAATCTGTAAAGTCTGCTCAGTGTGCAGATCGATCGGACCTACTGTTTTTTTTTATCAATCAGGAGCGAGGAAGAGGAAAATATTATGATAGATATATAGAATAAGAGAGAGAGGAGTAGAGAGAGAGGAGCGGAGAGAGAGGAAGAAAGGGTGAGAAGGAGAGGAGTGGAGAGAGAGTGGAGCGGAGAGAGAGAGGAAAAAAATGAGAGAGAAATGTTCTCTCAACTTTTTAGCTATGTATAACTAATCTATAGATTCTGATAGGTAATGCAATTCGTGTTTGTACATAAATTATGTAGTAATGTTATTACAATTGAGTTTTCTTTAGGGTTAGTTTTATACTAACTAACCCTGACTCTAATAATGTGTTGATGAAGCATACGTTTTATTTTGTTATTACGTTTATATATATATATATACATACATACTATGAATTAATTAAAAATATTTCAATGTATTTGATTTAATCAATGATTTCAGATAAAACATTTTAAGGTTTATTTCACTCACAATATTTATTTTTTAATGATTCTTGACACGATCCTTTTTTTTTGTATGAAACCTGTTTTGGTTTTCTTTAGATTTAACTTTTTCAGTTTGAATATTTTTGAATACTTTCTTTTAATTTCATAACGTTGTGAAATTATTATACATATGTATATTATTAATTTATTTATTTTTTTTGTATACAATATGATATTAGTAAATATGATATTATTTTATCAATTAGAATTTTAAGTTAAAATATTTTTCAATTGGTTAGTATATAAATATTTCATATTTAATATGAATTTTGATTAAAAGTATATCGTAGCCATAGCATTACCTTAATCCATTACAAGTACAGTCACTTTTTTTCTGATAGGAAATACTATTAACTATCTCACTATCTCTTGATGATATGATGATTAATTTCAAAAATGAATCCGCCAAAAAGGATAACTGTTTTAAATGTGAATGTATTGGTTTTATAATTTAGATATGAATATATTAATGTATATGTTTTCATTAAACGGACCTAGGCTACTAACTGAATTCATTATTAAGAGGTTTCTTGACGTCGTGTAAAAAACCTAGGATATGTTTGATTCTCATTGGTATAAATAGCTTCATTAATTGTGATTATATCTCATTCTTGTGTATAACTTCAAAGGTATCTTATCCAATTTCATTATATAATAAAATAAAAAAAGTGGCAACTTTTACTTGTGATTTTTGCGGTAAAATATACAATATTAATTCATCCTTAAAACGACATGTAAGAATACACCATCAGAATTCTTCTTCAATGAATTGTTCAGTATGTGATTTAAAATTCACAAACCGTAAAGATTTTCTGAAACATATTCATTTAATAGAACATAAGGAAAAAGTGAAAGAAAGTAGTGTCAGTTGCAACGATTGTAAAACACGTATTCTAACAAAAAATTGGTCACGACATTTACGTACAAACGAACATAAAGATAATTGCGTTAAATCATTTAATAGCGACATAAAGTGTATTAATTTCATTAATTGAAAATGAAAATAGAAATAATTTAATTCCTGAAAATTGTCTAAGATCAATTAAGGATAAAATCATTGAAATGTTAAAAGATATGCTGCAGAAACACACCAATATTAAATTTAATATTGAACTATTTTGCAAGTACATGTTAGTAAAAGTAGAAGGTGAAACATGTACCATTGACATTAAATCACATCAAACTAAAATGAGTATCATCAATTCTACTGCTACAACAGACGATCTCTCACAACTATATTCAAATCATTTTGATATTATAATACAAAAAATGAGCGAATTTCAAGAACGTGATAGTGGGTGGACATTAACCGAAATCTCTCATATGGAATTAAATATTAATGAATATAAATGTATAAAAGGATCTCATTTCATATCTTTACCACCAACAATATCCAAGAGAAAAGCATGTATTAACGTACAAAATCAGGATGAATTTTATTTTAAATGGGCAATTATATCAGCATTAAACCCAGTACCTGAAAATGCAAACAGATGTTCGTCATATAAAATCGGAGATATTAAAGCCGATATTATTGTGTTGGAAAATAATTTTCTTTTAAATTTTAAAAATCTAAACTTTCCGTTATGCGTAAATAAAATAAAACAATTCGAATTAAACAATGTCTATAAGTATAAATGTTTTTGGTTTGGAGGATAATAATATTGCGGGTCCATACTATTTTACTCAACAAGAAAAAGATAATCACATAAATTTACTATTATTAGAGGAAGGTGAAATATTTCATTATGTTTTAATCAAAAACATATCAAGGTTAGTCATAGTATACAATATATACTAATTGAAGAAAATCTTAATATATTTTTTATTTCAATTATTTGCAGATTAATAAAAACTCAATTAACAAAACATCGAAGAAAGGTACATGTATGCAATACATGTTTAATTCATTTCCACAACGAGTCAGCCTTAATGAAACATAAAGAGGAATGTAATAAAATTGTTACTAAAGGTAGGGTCAGACTACGCAAATTATTTGACACAAGATGTTTCATGTGTTTGATCAAAACTACATCAAATAATTCATGGGTTGATTTTGTGTTCACACTGTACACATTTATTTGCCATATTTGTTTAATCAAACTACACCGAAATACTATCAAACACACAAAGGGGAAAATATATTTGACTTGTGGTCACATTTATGGTAATATTTGTTCTAAATAATTATTAAATAAAGCTGCAAAACAACTTTAATTTCTTTCATCAATAAAAAAGACATTGTAATGTGACCAATTTGTGACCACTAAACAGCAAATATTTTCCTGCATTTTGGGTATATTTTTATTTGATCTTGCAATTTGTTGTTTGATCTTGCAAAAAAGTAAAAAATTGTATGTCTTGAGTTACAAAACATTTTTTATAGATATCCCACTCGCATCCCACTAAGCGACAAAAAGGGTGTTAAAGGAAAACACATAAGCTTTCTTCTGAGCAAAAAAAAAATTAAAAAATGGGCCCATTTTTTTAAAAAAACTCAACAAAGTTTTTGATTTTGCAAAAAAATTCAAAAATTTTAAATCTTGAGTTACAAAATATTTTTTTTGATAGATATCCCACTCGCATCCCACTAAGCGACCATATAGGTCGCTTAGGAAAAGACCTAAGCTTTCTTAAAAAAAATAAAAAGAAAAAATAAAAAGGGCCCATTTTGAAAAAAAAGTTAAAAAAAAATAATAAAATATTTTTGATTTTTTTTTTTAAATCAAAAATATTTTATTAAATTTTTTTAATTTTTTTTTCGAAATATTGCATAAATAGCTATCTAAACTATTTGGGACACATTTTGCTAAGAACAATAGGTAATAAGTTATATGGATAAAAAAAAACACCTGTTTGGCCAAAATGTCAAATTTTGACCTCCTATAACTCAGAGAGTTCTTGACCGATCTTGTTGAAAAATCGTGTCCGAATTACTATCCAATAGAACTAACATTGGTGCAAATTTCATCGCGATCGGAAGACATCGATTTCAAAAGTTGGTTCACTTGACGTGAAATGCCCCATATGTATGTACTTAGTGGATTAACTTCTATTAGTTTCAATAAACTCATTAGTAAACATTATTTAACTTTCATGAAAAATAAATGGCACGATACTCGCTCTAGCATGCTTGTACCTTTAGTTAAAGGTGAGTTGTTGGTCCATTGAAATGGACTAAGTTTGTTGAATTTATTACTTCAAATAATAATAAAAAAGCTGATAAAAGCGATTAAAAATATAAATTTTAAATTAAGGACTGAAATAGGTAAACTTTATTAAATAACCCGTTGCGCTTCTATACCCCTAAAAAAATGTGAGATTTTATAAACTATTTTTTAATGAGGTGAAACAAATTAGGTAAAATTAATTTTCAGGCAAAGTTTGAAGAATCTCGCAATTTTAATTATCCAGATATTCAAAATTTACTATGTACTTTGAATGGAAAGTTTCACACCCACTGTTCCGATCTAGACCATTTTAGCTAAACTCCGTACAGTGATAGAATTTGATTCATACAAAGTTTAAATACATTACAATTATAGTACTCCAGATATTCGAAATTAACTATATACTTTGTATAGGAGGTGTCACTCCCACTAATCCAATCCCGACCATTTTACAGGCAAACTATGTAAAATGATAAGTTCGCAATTATAGTTCTGAAAATATTTATTTTCCTTTGTGTGGTAGGTGACTTAAACCTTGTTCCGGTTCTTCCCAATGTCGTTAAACTTCATGTCGTGATATGAAATTGATTCATATAAAGTTTGAAGAATTTCACAATTATTGTACTCCAGATATTTGAAAATAACTATTTACTTTAAAAAAATTCAATCTCGCCCATTTTCAGCCAATCTCCGTATAGTGACAAGAATTTGATTCAAATAAAGTTTAAATACTTTACAATTATAGTACTCCAGATATTCGAAATTAACTATTTACTTTTTTAAAAATGTTACACTAACACAATAACATTTTCACCCAAAAAATGTAGAATAGTAAGGGTGATATTAAGGCAAAATTGTAAGACTTCCACAATTATAGTTCTCCAGATATTCGAAAATAACTATTTACTCCTGTATAAAGTTCGTAGACTTTCACAGTAATAGTTCTCCAGATTTTACACAATTAAAATTAATGTGTTATTGTTGATTTTAATAAATAAAATAACACTTTTTGTCAGAACTTGAAAAGCGACCTAATGGAGGTTGTATGCCTAGGTGAGGACATGCTAAAACCGTTTTCAAAGATTTTGAACACCCTCAAAATTTTGAGTTATTTTGAAACAAGTGTTTTAGGGTAGGTAGTACTTCAATACCTGTAACTCAGACATTTTAAAACCGATTTAAAAATTTTAAAAAATTATGGATAGGTAAAAAATTAAGCTTTCATGTTATGCATGCATACAATGCATAATCTAAGAAATTGTTTAAGTTATTAAAAAAGTTAAATTTTTTTTAGTTATTTTAATTTTTTTCTATGAAAACCAAATTTTTTTGCACAGTTCTTTAAAGACAATTTTATATAGACAAAAAGGAAATATTACTTATTAAAATCGGTTTATATTTACAAAAGTTATTAAACTTTTTCGAAAAAAGTTCGAAAATATTTACCCTGTTTTTTTACATTTATATGCGCTGGGGGAGAAAATACTCAAAAAGGTATTAATGAAAAGTTGAATAACTTTTACAGTTTTCATCCGATTTGAAAAATTAAAACCATGTTTTATTAAGAACTTTTCTTCGTACATTGATATAAATTTTTATAAGCTTTCATATAAAAATAAGCAATGAAAAGCGACTCAAATAAAACAAGCTCGTTACAAATGTATCAATAAATGCATGTCATTTTGAAGCGTAATAAGTTTTCTTTCCCAACACGTTAAAAAAATAAAAAATTAACAAAAACTGACTGAGTTACAGATCGATAAGTTGAAAAACATCACTGTAAACGGTTTTTTCAGAATAACTTCTGAATTTGAAGGTGTTTCTGAAATTTTTTGACACAATTTGTAATGTACGCAAGTACTATAACCCACGCTAGGTCATTTTCCATCGTTCTCTGATCATTTAGTGGTGTCCCGTTTTGGAAATTTCAAAAGGTGGCAAGTCTAGCTTTGTCTTGATAAAGATATGACTGCATTGCATACATACATTAGTAGTAGGATATTGTATGTACGACCCCAATTAATTTTTATGGGCAATTAAAATTTGAAATTTAATTGCTGAAATTTGAGAATTTTAAAAAAAAAATTTATTTGAAGTGCGCCGCCGCCGCATGTGTTTACATTAGTGCGTGTGTGTGATCGTGTGAAAAAAAGGTTTTGTTTACATTTGGGAGCACGCCGTATGGATTATGTCTGTCCGTATGGATGCAGTCTGTCCGCGAGAATGCAGTCTGTCCGCCTGTGTGGGTGCGATCAGTAGTGACTGTCTTTCTGTCTGTCCATCTCTTGAAGTGGACGTCCCTTATAAAATTCTGTGTGTTTACATTAATTTGAGAACTCGTGCTTATTTTTGTCAGCCTCTTGTTTTGATTTAAATTTAAAATCAACATTAGCAGACAATTTCATTCATGATCGTGCAGAACTTTTATTGTGTTGTGACATCTACACTAAATGATAACTAACACCCCACTCCACAAAACATAATGTAAACAAACGATGTTAAATCATTTTGTTTTATTTACGAAAGGAATTGTTTATTTACTTTGCGAGTAGTAGGATATTGTATGTACGGCTCCAATTGTGTGTGTTTAAAAGAGTCAAGTGTATTTTGCTGTATGCTGAGATTGCTGTTCGCCTAGTTGAAATTTTCAATCATGTTCGTGCAGAACTTTTATTGTTTATTCTTGCACAAGTGAAGCATTCTCTTTTTTAAATCTCTTGAATGCTCTCCGAAATTTGTAGCTAGGCTTAATAATTAACCTTAAGTAAAATAAGATCTGATGTTTTAAATCAGTACATTTTTGTATTGACTAGAGTTGAAACGTATATATTTTAAATATCGCAATTTGAAGACTATCCAAATAAGGCTTACCTTATTAATGGTGCATATCGGTCAACAACAAAATATGGAGAAGCAGTAGTATTTGTGTTAGGTGAAGGAATTGTATATCTACCAAAACGATTTAATGCCTTGGAAAATTATGTACTTCAAAAAATCTCTGATGGAGCTTTCTCAATAACGAAGACAGTGGCAGAAGACACGAATGATTCAAATTTTAAGTTAGAACTTAGAGAACATTTTAAGAGTAATACATATTTTGCTTCTTATTAATAAAATATTAATATTTATAACTATAATAAAAAAATTCTTTCTTTTGTTGGATAAAAGGGATTGGTTTTCAGATTATATTTTGAGTGATTTGAGAGAGCTCTAGTTGACAAGATGTTCGATATTGATAAATTTTTGAATCAGTTTGAAAATTTTATTTTTGATGAGCATTTGGAGAAAATAAGATTATTCAAGAAAAGATTTGGAAATACTGCTTCGTGTACTTCTTTTCATATTGATATGGAGAAAGAAAATATTATGAAAATTATTGAGAACTATTATAAGCTGAGTAGCCGATTTTCGTTACCAATCAACAGAAGTATAACCTCATTAGACTTGAGTCGTGAAGAAAAAATTAGAACCGGTAACTATAATGAAGTTGGCTAATATAATAAATAAATAAATTTAAATTTATTTATCATAATTATATTTTTGTATGTAGCATATATTTTTTAAATAAAAAACATAAATTATAAAAATATTTAAAAGTTGTTTCATTTATTTATTTATTTATTTATTTATTTCAATTGACATAGATATTTTAAACATAAATGTCCACAATTATATGAATTAAATTGTTGTTTTCTCTTAGTTATATGTTACGTTGGTCCCCAAATATTTCAATATTTCTAGAGGAGGTTGTAAATATCCGAAGCTATCGAAATATTCAGCAATGTCATTATCTTTATTGTAAGATACCCAATGAGAACCAAGTCCTTTATATGAGTCCAAATTTATAATTACACATTCTCTGTTTTTAGGTTTTTTTGGTAATTTATCTCTCATGTAAACGCCTCTAGAATATGGGATATATTTCTTTCCAAACAACAAGCAACAGACTCCATAGCCTTATTATGTCGTACACTCTCTTCTAATTGTTTTTTAGCGTTTTTGGTAGAGATGACTGCTTTTGCTATTGCTGAACCTCCAGTAGCTAAAGTACCCAATGCACCAAGGGCTGTTATGATGGGTATAAGTGGTAGAAAACCACCAGTTTTAGGAACATTAATAATTCTTGGAATAATAATTTTAGTCTTTTTTCCTCGAAATGTTTTCTGAATTGTTTTTCTGGCGATTTTAATAGCATTATTAATATCTTCAGGTTTTTCCTTTCATAGAATAATATTGGCAGCTTTTATAGCGTTGTTAAATATTTTTTCCCACATATTTTCTACTTCTTCTTGTTACCATCGATACCCAAACCAAATTTTACTTTAGCCTTCATTGCGTTAGTAACAAAGATTTTTTTTTTATCATCATTTATTTATTGTATCTTCATTATTTAATGAACTAACAATAAGTGGTTCAATTCTTATATCTAATAATTATTATTTAATTAGTCCAGCCAGTGCCGGACGAAAAAATTTTGTATTCATGGTTGTTTTGGTTAAATTGGCATTTTTCCTTCTAGATTAGGTCAGCTGTGTCCCTCCTTCTTAATCGAGTGTGGCCACGGTTATCTAATATGTTGCGGGCCAGCGGGTTTGGGTGAACTTCAAGTTTTTTTAAATATTTTTGTACGTTTTTCGAGATTTCAGTTTTTACAATGGGCACGTTTAGATCTTTGTGTATATTCGCGTTTTTGATATACCAGGGGGCAACTGTGATCATTCTTAGAAACTTGTTTTGGCGTCTTTGGATCTTTTCTACATTTGACGCTGAGGCCGTGCCCCATAACTGTATGCCATAACACCATATCGGTTTTATGATCATGTTATAAAGTAGAAGTTTACAATCTAAACTAAGCGTGGAGTTTCTGCCAATAAGCCAATTAATTTGAATTGATTTCAATTTCATTTGAGTCAACTTTGCATCTATATGACTTTTCCATGTAAGGCGACTATCGAGATGTATTCCGAGGTATTTCACTTCCGATTGTTGAATTATTGTTTGGTTATTGATATGAATAGGGGGGCATGATTCTCTACGCAATGTAAATGTAATGTGTGTACATTTTTGCTCGTTGACTTTAATTTTCCATTGTTTTAACCATTTTTCTAATTCAAATATGTGGTTTTGTAAGTAACGAGACGCTTCTTGAGGGTTTTCATGAATGCTTAGAATAACAGAATCATCAGCAAATGTTGATGTATGAGTGCGATTGTTAGTTGGCATATCAGATGAATACATCAAATATAAAAAAGGTCCCAGGATACTGCCTTGGGGGACTCCAGCTTCAATGGGTTGTTCAGTACTTAAAAAGTTTCCCTCTTTAACCTAAATGTTCGACCAGTTAAATAGCTTTCCAACAGCTTATGTGTGTTTGCCGGTAAATTTTGACTCAATTTGTATATTAATCCAGCATGCCATACCTTATCAAATGCTTGAGAGATGTCGATGAAGAGTGCAGAACAGTATTTCTTTTTTTGAAACGCTTTTCTCACCATATATACAAGTCTATGGGTTTGTTCGATAGTACTGTGTTTTCTTCTAAATCCAAATTGATGATTCGGAATACAATTGTTTTCAATTAACATCGGGTACAACTTGTTCATAAGTATCTTCTCAAATAGCTTTGATATATTAGACAATAGGCTGATGGGTCTGTATGATTCTACTTTTGTGTGATCTTTTCCCGGCTTGGGTATCATGGTAACCAGTGAAACCTTCCATTCTGGAGGATAATATTCAAGTCGTAAAATAAATAGAATTATTTTTATTGCTATCCGGGGTAGCTCATAAGCATCTTGTTGCTGATCTTGTCCATACCAGGCGCTTTCTTGGGATTTAAATCAACAATAGCATTTTCGATCTCTCGAATCTCAAAACATAGGGGTACGGCTGCTCCAAAATGGGGTGCAACAGGTGGCAACTCAATAGCTTCGTTTGATGTGTTCGGTGTAAATACTTTTTTTAAATGATTAACAAACAGATTCCATTTTTCAGTATCATTTCTTGCCCAACCGCCACTTGAATTTCGCAAGGGGGACTTACATATAACGGGTCTTTTAAGACTTTTTGTTGCTCGCCATAATGAATAATCCGATTGCGGGGTTGCGTCCAGGCTTTCTAAATATTTATTCAATGATTCCATTTTTCGAAATTCCAAGAGCTTTTTAAGTCTTTTTATACAATCTTTAAGCTTCGATTTTAGTTGGGGGGATCTGTGCAATTGCCACTCTCTTCGAAATCTTTTTTCATTTAAGAGCCGTTCGACATCTGCAGAATTAATTCTATTATATCTGAATGGTCGGGGGTTTGGGTAGCATGTTGAGCAGCCAGTTTGAGATTTTTATCGAAATTGATAAGAGAGTGATCGATGTTTTCTGGTGTTCTTAGCGGTATGTTTTCCGAGCAATGTGTACTGAGGTATTTTTTATATTTGAGCCAATTTATTCTTGTCCCTGCCATCGCTAAATTACCAGTCGGGGATACAATTTCTAGGGGGCTCAATAAAGTAATCATAGTGGGTGAGTGATCTGAAGATAGTTCCAGCGAGGATTCAATTTGAATCATTTCTCTAGGGATATTTTTCATCACGCTAAAATCAATAACATCCGGTATTTTTCGTGGGTCAGTAGGCCAGTAAGTAGGTTGGCCGCTCGAAAGCACATGCAAACCCATTTTAGAAATTGAGTCGGACAAAACACGACCTTTAGGGGTAATCAGTCGTGATCCCCAGAATGTGTGCTTAGCATTATAATCGCCAGCAGCCAGGAAACGGGGGCATAGTGATTTAAAAAATCTATTATATTGACTTTCTGTAATTGAGAATCTTGGGGGTGAGTATATCGATGAAATCACTAAGTTTCGATGAAAATCTTCAAGACAGATTGTAGTAGCTTGAAGATAATCTTCGCAAAAATCACACATTAAGTAGTGTTTGATTCGAGCTTTTATTAAAATTGCCGAGCCTCCACATGCTCTACCTCTGGGATCTTTGGTGTCATATATTACATATCCATTTACTCGAAATGAACTTCTGGACGTCAAATGAGTTTCAGAAACTAGCATTACATCAATTTGTTGGTTTCTTAAAAAATATTCGAGTTCGTTTTTGTGTTGGCGTAAGCCTTTTGCATTCCAAAAACATATGCTTAGGCAGTTCATGGTCTGTTAAGCACAGCCTGCAATAACATTGATTGCATCTTAAGCATTTCTTGCATCATGTTACATATTGAGTTTGTAAAGTTATTTACCGATTGCACAAGAGTTTCTATTGTAGATTCTAGTCGGGTAAAATTGAAAATTGGCGTTTGCTCTCTTACCTCTGGGTTCATATTTTCGTTTTTGAGTTGACGGACTTGCGTCTGAGTTTGGTTGTTTCTAAGTACATTTGCATATATTACTTTGTTGTCATATGTCTGTTGCAACGGAGGGTGGTTCAAATTGATGTTATTTAATGGCTGAGCAGGGAAAATCTTTGGTTTCTGGCTTTGTGATTTTTTAACAATTGAGTAGACAGGACAACCCCTGTAGTTTGCTGTGTGGTTACCTCCGCTGTTACTGCATTTTTTTATTTTAGGATCATCTTTGGGATGTGTTATACAACTCCCCGCAAACGACACATACTGGTGGCAATTTGCAATATGCCTTGGTGTGTCCATATTCTTGGCAATTCATACATTGGACGGGGCCAAATCGTTTGTGTGGTTCTTCTACCGTAATTTTACGATGCAATAAGTACTTCAGGTTATATATGGGATGTGTTTCATTTTTTTCAGGTTTATGTCACCGGGTTCAAGTTCAACACGGAAGAGTGGTTGGGGTATTTTTTTCGCGATTTCTAATATTTATCACATTTTTTGTCTTATAGCCTTTATCTTCTAAGCTTTGCTTTATTTCGAGTGGTTCAACATTACAGTCAATACCCTTTATTACCACTTGTATACCCTTGCTTCCTTTCAGCTGATAAGTGTAAAAACTTTTCTTTTGAGTTTCAAAATATGTTACAACCTTTCTATAATCATTTTAGTTTCATGAATCGTGCCTTTCTTGATTGTTATTACCTAAAAAGAGTTCTCTCCCATTAATGAGATCAGGCTCTGAACCAGTGAATTCGAATTATTTTCTCTCAAGTAAATGGGGGGTGGTTTTGTAGAGTGGATTTTATTTACTGGTTCATTAGTTTCACATTCCAGAATAGAAAAACGATTTTCATTGTTTAGTCTATCAGGTTCACTATCCTTATATAATTTGGCCAATGGTGCCGCTTTCGAGGACTTGGGACTTCGTGCCCGTTTTAATACTTTAATATACCGGTCCATTTCAACCTGTATTTGGGATTTATTATCATTATTTAATGGTTGACTAATCTTGGGTATAGCGCCGCTTAATGAGTTAATTTTATAGCTAGCATACTTTCAGGTGAGTTAATTATATAGCTAGCATACTTTCAGGCATAGATAAAATATTTTTATTTTCTGGTTGAATTGAATTTTCTTTCGTTTGACAATCATTAGTTGTTGTCAATGCGGGGGAACAAGAACAAGCACGGTTAACAGGTTTGGCGGTTAAAAACAAGTTGTCATCTATTCTTCTGTTTGTTTTGTTTATATTTTTTTCGTCTACATTAACTGTAGCGTACGCATTTCTGCCGTTTACACTTAACCTTCGCTCACTGTTTTCGTTAAAGAGACTCATTAAAGAGTATTTGTAATTACTTTCGTTAACACTATTTGATCTTTATTTAATAGTCAATGCACAAAAAATGTTCAAAAAAAATATAAAGAATTTTTTTACTTATTTGTCTTTTAGTTGTTGTTTTGATTTTTTTATTTAATAATATTATTAAAATAAAAGCGTCCTTTCGCGTAAATAATAAACAGGTGATATTTATATTTATTTTCCGATAGATACATTAAAATAACGAATTAACTCGGAGTAAAAATAAAACACGTCCAGTTTCAATCACGTTTACCAAGGTGTTTTGTAGTAACAATATATGAATTTATTTTTTCACCTAAAGAGCTATCCTTAGCTTTAACTCTTCTCCAAGATCTTTCAGCAAGTTCTCTATCTGCTTGATGACGTTTATCGATATCAGTATTCTGTGAATATGCAATATCGTGAGCTCTACAAGCAGAATCTAATGGATTTGTCTCCTTATCACCGCGTATTAACCGTTTGTTTAATTTTGTACCAAGACCACAAAATTTACAACCAGGTGAGTGAAGTTCAACTGGTAAGGAATCTATAAAATTATTTACTAGACCTCTTCCGTCAACGTTTCTTTTTGAATTGATCTTCTTTTTGTGATACACAACCATTTTATGATTAGTCATCAAGATGCGTTTAATAAAGCAACAGTCAAATATAGTAGTGCGAAACCTAGACTTCTCACAAAATAATAAAATAAAATAAATCTCACAAAATAATTAATAGTTGGTCCTTCTAATTGTGGAAAGACAAATGTAATGCTTAGTCTAATAGAAAGTCCAAATAGATTAAAATTTGAAAATATTTATCTATACTCAAAGTCATTATGTCAACCTAAATATGAATATTTATGTGAACTTATTTCATCAGTGAATGGAATGGGATATTATACGTTTTCTGATAATGCTGATGTTGTATCCTCTGATGATGTAAAACCAAATCCAATAATGATATTTTATGATGTAGCATGCGAAAAGCAAAATAACATTCGAGCATATTTTTGTATGGGGCGACATAAACAAGTAGATTCATTTTATTTATGTCAAACATATACACGTATACCAAAACATCTAATACGAGACAATGCAAATATTATAATTATGTTTAAGCAGGATGACTTGAATTTAAAACATATATACAACGATCATGTTGGAGGTGACATGAGTCTGGATAAATTTCGTGAATGTTGGAAAGATAAATATGTATTTTTGAATATTAGTAAAGATGATGAAATTAATTGCGGGAGATATGGAAAAGGTTTTGATATTTTTATTCAAATTTAGTATATTTTCTGCGTTTAAAAGTAAAAGACGTGCTTTATTCTACTTAACTATGGAGGACGAGAACATCTTAAAAGAATTAGTTAAATCAAGAAAAATTTTGAAGAAAAAGTTTCAAAGTTTAAAAATGGGAGAAGAAGAACATCTAACGACATACAGAACACATTTAAACCTTTAACAGAGCCATTACAAGAACTTGTGAAATTATCAAATGAGGGTTCTTTAAAATTAATGAAACCAAAGGTTGAAAATTTAATTAAACATAATAAATCACTTCAAGAGTCATTCACAACCAGCACTCCTAAAAAAAGAATTATAAGAAGAGAGTTTTTTGAAAACGATTTTGATAATAAAGAAAATAATGAATATTTGAAGGAGTCTGAACATGCCTATCATGAAGATGGAGAAATAGATAAAGATGATACATTCTATTCACAACCCGATGATAATGATATTATTAATCTTTCTTTACTAAAAAGTAAAAAAAAGCTCGATGAAGTATATGGTCCACACAAAGGTGATAGCGGACAATGGAAATTTGGAAAAGAAGATTTGAAAGTAAGCGCTGAAAAAATAATTGTAGGAAATCAGCATTGGGCATAACGCCTGGTTTATTTGAACTACTTTTCTATAAAAAGCCTACCAACTATGATGCATCTGAGCTAGATATATACAAAAAAAATTTATTAAATAAATTAATGGAAAAATTAAAGCAAGCAAAGGAACGAAGTACAAAGAAATAATCAAGAAACTATTACAAAGTTCTCACACAGGACAAGGGCTTATGAAAGTAAATCTTCAAAAACCTAACTATATATACTGGGATGATCCTAACGAATAGGTAGAACGTCTTAAACTGTTGATGGGGTCACAACAAGCCGGTAACAATAATCATACTAATGAAATTGTCTCTATTATTGAAGAATTACGTGAAGAAATAATTGTATAAAATAATTCAAACTAAATACTTGTAATCCAATGCCTGTTGACAAATTCGGTCATTTCTATAAACAAAAATATAATACAGAGTTAATAAAGAAAGATGTTTCGAAAACTTTGGGTATTACTATCGATGAAAATAACAACCTTGATATCCAAGATAAAAAAATCAAAAACGTTGTCCCCCCGTCAGAAGACACAGATGCAGTCAACAAAAAATATCCTTATACGCAAGTCAACCACGTACAAGAAAATTTAAAAACAGTCATTGCTCATGAATTCGATGCAGTGAGAAAGAAAATTAATGATTTAAATAAATCTATAAATGATATCTATAAAGTTATCACTATTACTGTTGATGATAACAGATAGAGACGATGGAAAAGAAAGCAATACATTCACTCACAAGCTCGTAAAAATTTCGTACGAAGAAGGTTATTATGAAGGGCATTAAAATGGGGAACTATTCTACATATAATAATGGATACAGGCATAGAATAAACACATAGAACGGAAGGAGAGATTAATATATATGGAAAAATTACTCTCTTTTCACACATACGGGTGATACAATAACAAAATACATGCCATACATTCTCATGAATTAGGTTTCTGACAACAGACTTAGGTTTTTGGCTCTCAGTTACCTATCTAGTTGTTGTCTATGGATACAGGTTTCTATTGACCGTTATTGATACTTTTTCTAAATATGCCTGGGCTGCAGCAATAAAAACTAAAAAAGCTACAGGTGTATCACAAGCATTTCATAAAATATTGAAATTAGGACGTATTCCAAAAAATCTACATACTGATGATGGAAAAGAATTCTTTAATAAAGAGTTCCAAAATCTTATGAAAGGCTATTCAATTAACCATTACTCAACATACAGTGTAATGAAAGCTTCAATTGTTGAACGTTTTAATAGAACTTTAAAGGGCATGATGTGGAAAGAATTTAGTAACAATGGCACCTATAAATGGATTAATATTTACAAAGATTTAATTAAAAAATATAACAAAAAAACTCATCGAACAATTAAAATGTCACCTATCAATGTATCACATTCCAATGAACAAAAATTGCTAAATACTGTTTACAATCATCTAAAGATATTAAAACCATCACATTTACATATTGGAGATCATGTACGTATCAGTAAATACAAAAATATTTTCGAAAAAGGATATACTCCAAACTGGACTACAGAAATATTTACAATACGTTCTATACAAAACACCAATCCACCAACATACATTTTAGAAGACTATGAGGGAAATCCAATTAAAGGAGGATTTTACAAGGAAGAAATTTTAAGCACAAGTTATCCTAACACAGTACAACATTTTTCAGTTCATTGCTTTGGGACTCAATTCTGACATTTGCATGTGAAAGTAGCCCCAAAAATAAGAACTTCTGCATCATTAGTTTTGTCAAGTTGGCTGCCGTATTAATTTAATGGCCATACGAATTTTTTTTCCTCAAGGTGGATTTTTATCACTTTTTCTATATTTTAGCACGGAATATCTCTTTTGTGGCTGAAGCAAAGTTGTAGATATTGAATAGTAGAAAAAAAGTACGGAACATACCTACCCGAAAAAGATGCATCCAGTGCCTTAAAAATCGCCAAAATGCCCATTTTTTATATTTTTTAACCAATTTTTCACCTTTTTTGCTCAATAGCTGGATTACAAATGCAATTATGGACTGATCACCATGAAATTAGGTCGTGTGATTTGTGTCTATATAAAAGTTATTTATCATGAATTTTGTATGTATACCATAATTTTTTACAGATTTATGCACTTTAAAGTGATTTTCGGAAGCGTGTCTTTTATGTGAGCTATGACTAATTATGGACCGATCATAAACAAATTCGGTACATATAATTTGTTCGGCCCAAGGACGAAAACTGTTGAAATTGGCTGAAATCGGTTCATTATATCACCTAGCCCCCATACAAATGTCCTCCCGAAATTGGACTTTATCGGTCATAAATGTTTAATTTATATATGTATATTAGAGTGCTCCAAAAAAATAAAATTGCGAATTTTGACCGTCCCCCCGTCTAGAATTGTTCTATGTATTGTAGAAACACATTGTGTAAAATATTAGGATGATAGGATAACGTTAACTGGTGGCGCAACGACGCTGAAGTTTTGAGGTGCGTTTACAAGGGGCAAATATGCAATTTTTTCAGTTTTTGTAAAAATTTTGCCATTAAATAATGACTTTTACAATTTAATTTAAAAAAATCGAAATGTGTACGTAATTGTCGTTATAATAAGATATAAAAGACAAAAATTGGTGAAAAAATGTTAAAGTTATTAAAAAATCGCCAGGCCATTAACGTGTCTCAGGCCACTAGAACAAGAAATTTATGAACAAAATTAACATATTTTGAGAAATATTAAAATAAAAGCTTATTTTTACTTAAAATATATCCATATTTACTTGTATATGAGTTTTTGTCCTAGTAGGATACCGTTAACCTATTCGCAGGTATGACCAAAAAAATTAAATTTTTTTAACGGCAGTTTCAAAACTCCAATTTAAAATTTTTCAAAATTTTGTTAAACAAATTTCAGAATTTTTTGATCATCACATGGGGATTTATTGACAACATAATAGGGAATAAAAATGTGAAAAAACTATGTCAATACCTCCTATAGTTTTTCCGTACCTGCGATATAAATTTTGCGATTTTCGAGAAAAACTAATTTTTTGGCCATATTTTGGGGAATGACCAGAATTTCATTACTGTAATGATTTTTAAGTAAAAGCTATTCAGAATAATATAGTCCAGGTAATTTTTAATATAGTCTGAAAGTTTTACTAAAATCGGAAAACTTTAACCCTTAAATCGTGAAGGTCAAAGGTAAATTTTTTCAATATTTGGAATTCCTCATGGAAAGATAGCGAAATATATATTTTTGGGCCGATTTTGATGAAACTTAAGAAAAATATAAAATGAAGTCTAGTATTCACAATAACAGTACAAAAATGGAAATTAACGCTTAAGAGTACTTTAATTTTTTTGGTCATACCTGCGAATAGGTTAACGGTATCCTACGAGGGCAAAAACTCATATACAAGTAAATATGGATATATTTTAAGTAAAAATAAGCTTTTATTTTAATTTTTCTCAAAATATGTTAATTTCGTTCATAAATTTCTTGTTCTAGTGGCCTGAGACACGGTAATGGCCTGGCGATTTTTTAATAACTTTAACATTTTTTCACCAATTTTTGTCTTTTATATCTTATTATAACGACAATTACGTACACATTTCGATTCTTTTAAATTAAATTGTAAAAGTCATTATTTAATGGCAAAATTTTTACAAAAACTGAAAAAATTGCATATTTTCCCCTTGTAAATGCACCTCAAAACTTCAGCGTCGTTGACCCACAAGTTAACGTTATCCTATCATCCTAATATTTTACACAACGTGTTTCTACAATACATAGAACAATTCTAGAGGGGGGGACGGCCTGTACCTAGAAAGTTTTTTTCGTCCATACAATCTTGGAGCACTCTAATGTATATACACAAATTTCGCTCCAAATAAGTTTTATATATACAAAATTCATGTCAAAAAATTTTATTATGATCGGTCCATAATTATTCATAGCTCCCATATAAGACCAGCTTCCGAAAATCACTTTAAAGTGAATAAATCTGTTAAAAATTATGGTATACATACAAAATTCATGATAAATAACTTTTATATAGACACAAATCACACGACCTAATTTCATGGTGATCAGTCCATAATTGGATTTGTAATCCAGCTATTGAGCAAAAAAGGTGAAAAATTGGTAAAAAAATTAAAAAAAAAATTGGCATTTTTGCGATTTTTAAGGCACTGGATGCACCTTTTTCGGGTAGGTATGTTCCGCACTTTTTTTTCTACTATTCAATATCTACAACTTTGCTTCAGCCACAAAAGAGATATTTCGTACGGTATACGAGATATAACCGTGTTAAAATATAGAAAAAGTGATAAAAATCCACCTTGAGGAAAAAAAATTCGTATGGCCATTAAATTAATACGGCAGCCAACTTGACAAAACTAATGATGCAGAAGTTCTTATTTTTGGGGCTACTTTCACGTGCAATTGTCAGAATTGAGTCCCAAAATAATGTGTTGTACTGTGTAATTCATATCAGGTTGAAAAAGTCTTGAACATCAAGGGCAACAAAATGTATGTAAAATGGTTATGGATCATGGATAAATAAAAATGATTTATTGTAAATTACTTATATTTTAAAAACAAAAAATATGAATAAAAATATGTATGTATATAAAACAAAGTTATATTATGTTTTTCATTTATTTAGTTATTGACATTGACAATGATAACATTGTGCGGTAAAACATCAATTTGGGGATGTTGATTACGAATGTTGTTTGGTCGACTTTCAATCATATAATTCTATTCCAAATGTAGACTATGATAATAATTTATTTCATATTGGTGATAAAATAATAGAAATTCCTATTGGATCTTACGAATTACAAGATTTTGTTGATTATATTAAAGAGAAATACAAATCTAAAAATTTTAACAAGTCTATTGAAATAGAAGCCAACAATAATACATTGCAAGTTGAGATAATATCCTCACACGATAATAAATTTTTTAATAAAAAACGATCCATTCACACATTATTCGGTTTTAATGAATCAATTTTAGACGCAAAGAAAAAACATATATCAAATCTACCAGTAAATATTGTTACGAAATTGTACTTGAATTTAAATATAACGATTTTAACGGCTGATTTAAAAGTAGCATAATGCTTTCAAGTAACAGTGCTGTAAAACTGTAACATATCTGTGGGCATTGTTAAATAAAAGCTTTCAGTTGATTTGATTGTAAGTTGGCAACGCTGTATTCGAGTTCGAATAATCAGTTAAAGAACATTGTAGAAAGTACACCACAGATGGCATATGATCTAGAATATTCGAACTTTGACAGTTAAAGAGCTTTCTAGATGGTAATGCAGTGTTATAAATAGTGGCAGAGGTTGCAGAGTGAGTTGATCAGAGACGCTTTTCGAAGAAACATCATTTGAGTGCCTTAAAGTGTGTTGTGTATTTCAAGTAAATGCGTGTACATTATAAATTGTGTCTGTAATTCTGAGAATTTATAAACGTGTATAAGAAAACATTGAGTGGCTATTTAATTCTGTGGTTGTTGTACATTTTAAATAAATAAAGAGTTGTTACAATTTTTAAACTACTAAACGGCTTTTATTTGCAATCAAAAGTATCCGGTTTATTTAAAGGAAATAAACCAGCGTTTTGAAAAGGTTAAAACGTAACAATATTTTAAAAGTCAATGTTCTACAGTTACATTGCAATGTTATAACAGGATCTCTTATGAATAACTCACCAGCACATGAGTTTGCATTGGATGTTCCTCCAGGTTATAAATTAACTGAAAGACTAAGAAACCTTATTTATTTGCCAGTGAACGTTAAGGAAATCAGTTGTCTTGAGATACGGATAGTAGACCAGGAAGGACGTTTAATAAATTTTAGAGGAGAAGAAATTACACTTCGAATTCACCTTAGACCAAGGAAAAAATTATCATTTACAATAAATATAAAAATAAAAGAAATATTCGCACCTTCAAAGCAACAAGACCTCTTTTAACAGAAGAAAATAAGGCATTCTTAAAGCTACTTAATATAAAAGTCCAAAAATAATGTCTGAAATACTAAATATTGCTGATAAACCGTTCTCCGATGAAGATATTGTTAAACGAGATTATCATAGCTATGTACCATACATTCAATCTTTTAATAATAATGATGAAATAAGAATAACAATTCAAAATCAAGATTTATATATTTTACCATCTGAAAGCTACTTATACATAGAAGGAAACTTAAAAACAGCAAGTGTTGAAAATGCTCCTAATGCTCGGCTTAGAAATAACTGCGTAAGTCATATGTTTGATGAAATACGTTATGAGATTAATGGTATAGAAATTGATCGAATACGTTATCTTGGTGTAACAAGCCAAGCTAAAAATTATATTTCTATAAATTCGTTTGAAAGCAATATGATGAGCAATGCTGGATGGAGTACTGATGGCGATTTTTCCGGCTCCACATTTAATTTTTGTGTTCCACTTAATCATTTACTTGGATTTGCTGAAGATTTTAATAGAGTAATATGTAATAGCAAGCATGACTTAATTCTTTTAAGAAGTTCAAAAGATTCAAATTCTTGTTACTCAACTGACGCAAATGATGATATTCGTTTATCAATTACAAATATTGTATGGAAAGTACAACATATACTTTTATCAGACTATAAGAAAATCCAGTTTATGAAAACTATTAAAGATGGAAAATCTTTACCGATAGCATTTCGTAGTTGGGATTGCTACTATAATCCTACATTTCCAGTTGGAATGAAGCATAGCTGGAACATAAAACTTTCTACTAACAGAGAAAGACCACGATTTGTAGTATTTATATTTGAAAAGGATAATAAATTTGTTCATTCTGATTTATCAAATATTAAAGTACACTTAAATTCAGATACATATCCATATGATGATTTAAATTTAAAGTTTGATGAAAATCGTTATGCTATCCTGTATGATATGTACGCAAAGTTTCAACAAAACTTTTATATGAAGGATCCACAACCACTACTATCATTCACAGAATTTAAAGATAATCCAATTGCTGTAATTGATATTAGTAATCAAAATGAATCAATCAAAGGAGGACATCCATCACACAGAATACATCAGCATATTGTTTAATCATCCATGATCGTTTAATTGAGTACTCACCCTTAACTGGAATAGTTCGTAAAATTATTTAAAAATATGAACTTTATACTTACTTTTATTTTATTTTAAAACCAAATAATTTAATAAAATAAAACACATTGAAAATTATGAAAAAATTTAATTATTTTTATTATCTTAAACTTATTTCTTTAAATCTAATTTATATCCTGAAATCGTTGTATTTCTAATAATAACATATCTAATTCATATTCAGGATCTATTTCTTTAATAGCATAATGATCACTTTTAATTTTTCTTTTATCATCTTCATAACTTAATATAATTTTCTTTAATTGACTTGTACACAATTGATCCATTTTTGACTTAAATGTTAACATATTATTATATACAATACTTTTATTAAATAAACAATTTCTATAAGAGGCTAAAGTATATTTTTCTAAAATACATTTCTTTACACCTTTTGATTTTTTTATTTCCTGTTAATTTTTAACACTAAATGAATACATTTTAGATCGTAGTCCTACAAATCCTGTCATTATTTTTCCACAATTTTCATCTTTCATTTTACCTATATTTTTTTTATTCAAGAGAGGAATTTTATATTCATAATTTTCGGGGTACTCATAAGTATCAACTACTTGTTCAATGTCACTTTTAATATCATTACAATCGTTTGTTTTAATTGAATAAATAAAAGAGTCAGTATCCATGTAGTTAAGAAATAGTTTGGTTTTGAATTTAGGTTGCATGTAACTGTAATGGAATTGATACATTTTCCATTTGGAAAGTTCAAGTACACAAAAGCCTAAGTATATAGGTTTATTATAATAAGTTTTTGCTCGATTCATTTGAATTGCAACCATATTTTCTGTAAATAGTGAAATAATATCCAATCTTGAGCTCCTAACTGATTACGATTTGATCTTTTCCAATCAGTTACAATTTTTACGTCTTTTCTTTTGTCCACGTTCTCCATGGTTTTTCCACATACAGCATTGTTGAATAGTTTGAACAAATTTTTTTAAAATTTATTTTTTGCTGCCGCTCTATGCATAGTATTCAAATAAATATATTTTGTAAGCCATGGAGACTGTTTAAAAGCTAAAATTCTATGAATTTTTTTTTAAATTAAACCATTTCGTAAACATTGCTTTAGGACCCTATAGTGACATATAATATAACATATGAATATTTCGGTGAAAAATCTGCAATTCATTTTTTGTATTTGGAGTTTCCTATTTGTTTGTTTTCTGCACAAAATGGTGAATCATTTTGTATATCATGTAAATTGGATAGATAATCTAAATCAACCTCATATACATATCCTACGTCTGAATCTATATTTGTTATATCTAAATTAAATTCTTGATTTGATAACCATCTAAAACCTCCATATGGAAGATACTCAGACATAAGTTATATATACTCTTACAAACTTTTTACAAAATTCTCAAATACATCAGTTAACAAGAGTACACAGTTTTTAAATATAGTTCCATATAATTTTTTAACGTTTTACAGTTAAAAGTATCCCATACTTCCTTTGCATGTGAATATTCCTGAATGGAACATTCCTTATTGTTCAGTTTACTGAAAAAATCATCTCTAGATGGAAGCTGATTACAATTTAGTTTTTGAAATGAATTTAAATAATCATAAGGAAAAACCCCCTTCCTTTTCATAAGGCAAAATTCTGTTTCAGTCTTAAAATGATATTTAATAGCAGATAAATCATTAACTGTAAGATTATTTGCTAATGATTCCAAACTATCTGCCATAAACCGCATTGTGTCTAAAAATCTGAGTTATTGATAATCACTAATTTCCGCAAAATATGACAAAGATATATATAATTCTTTGTTAAGAGGAAGAACTTTAATTTTTGAAGAATATTTACCTAATTATTTTATAAAAAGATGAGAATCGTATGAAGAATAATTATGAAAATATATTGGTATGAACTTGGGAACCTGATAATTTAAATTACAATTGCTGTGTGCTGCTCCTCTAAATTTACCACTAATATGACAATGATCTCTAACACGATCACTTTCTAAAGATTTATTACATATATGACAATTTTTAGCATTTTCAAATATTTCTATTTCATCACTTGTTAAATTGTCTAATTTATTATTTCTCTTTAAATATTTATTATAAATCTCCTCACAATCTTTCATTATGATTTTAACAAATTGTTCTTCTGCATCTATTCCAGTATAAATTTTAAATATATCTAAATTATTGTTATATATACATTTTATATCATAACCAAATGCACAAGGAATGTGCTTTTGAATAAATTTGGTTTTTTCACTTACATTAGTCTCAATATTCTCTAATACACATTCAAAATCAGCATATACTACAAATGAGATATCCATTTGTCGTTGAAAGTTTTTGAATTGTGTATTAGCATTCCAGGGACTTGGCATTTGGGTAACTATTTTCCACACTCTTTTTTATGGCTGCTCATTATACTCGTACTATCGGTATACTGCAAACAGCTATTACAAAAATTAAGTTTACCACAATGTAAAGACTTGCGCAACTAAATTGCCTAGTGTGAAAGGGGTCTTACCTCGATATATTTTTTATGAAAATGTAATGAAATCCATTGTCATTCTCCAATAACAGCAGATTTAGATGATGAACTTTTTCTTCTTTGGTAATGTAAAATGGTCCAATAACTTCATCCGCCTCATCATCGTAGGCGAACACATTCACACTGATATTAATATTATTTTTCTCAAATATTGGAATGCTTTTCAATTTCAGTGGGAATTTTAATGAAGAAAAATCTAAATTAACTTTGTTTTGTAGTGTTATAATTTCACTACATATATTATTAATATTGTATGAACTACACCGTTCTATATGGTTAATTATGGTAGTATCCATACCAGAAATTATACTCCACTTAAAACAATATTCATCATCATTATCTATATTGATGCATGCTTGTCTTTTAGCCAGTTTTTCTGGAGACCTTATCCAATTGGATCCTTTTACCAGTGGAGATTTATTAATGTTAATCTCAGCACGAATTATTCGTATTAAAGTCCAACCAGAGTCTCTCTCTTGAAATTCAGACATTTTTGTTTCAATTTCCTTAATCTGATTAGCTATAATATTATTAACATCATCACCTCTTGTTAACAAACTCATTTTTGCTCTGTGTGTAATAATTGTGAATTCCATTTCATCTTCAATTATTTTGATGTATTCACAAACAATACTTATGCTAAATTTAACAATATTATTATTTGTTCAAGCTCTCTTCAATTCTGTTTTTGAATATATTGAGGTTTTCCTGCACAAATTCTTCAAAAGAATATGCTCTTTTTTATTCGGGATTCCATATGTTGCTATATTATTTTTAACATTCGCTTTACCAATACCCACCCGGGTGACCACATCGATTTTATTGGTTTAATATTTTTTTAATTTTGTTTCGATTTAAATGAAATTTGTACTCACTGAACAAATTCTAGAGTTCTATAGAATTTAATAGAACCATTTTAAACTTTTTATAAGGTTTTTAAAATTTCGTTCGTCGTATATATTTATAGAAGTGTAGTGTCACCCGGGTGGGTATTGGTAAACCATGTACATAAAAAACCATTGGTAAAGCGAAGGTTAAACGCACTATTGATTTCATAAAATCTTTGTACATCATGATCTATAGATTCAGTTGAGATATCCATATCTTCAACTTGATTTGTTGAAAGATTTTCTTCCTCTAAATTATCATCTTGATTTTGTTCTTTCTCAAGGTTTTTCTGTTGATTATCTTCTTTATCATAATTTTCTTCCTGAAGAGACTCCTCTTGAATATCGTGTTCTGGATTCTCTTCTTTAAGATGCTGTACATGGTTTTGCTGCCACATCATTGGTGTCGGATATTGTGCATATTGATTAATTGGGCAATACACCATTGAATCTCCTTCTGAATATGCTGACCTGAATTCTCTTCGTCTTGAAGATGTTGTTCTGGATTCTGTTCTTGAATATGTTGTCTTGAGTGTTGCTGCCACATCATTGGTGTTGGATATTGACCATATTGATTAATGGTGTAATACGTCATTGCAGGATAATAATACTGCATCGATACTCCATTTTGGATAAATTGATATTGTTGTTGTTGTGCCTGCATTGGTTGGTTACTCCATCCCATTGGATACTGTACAAATGGATATTGCACAAATGATGATACAGGATATGAAGTATATGGATATTGTTGTTGCAGTGGTACAATATTTTCCATTTCAACCCGTTCAGCTTTCTGAAATTTGAATACCATATGGCACACATTACATTTTAACATAGCAGAACTCATTTTAATTATTTTATTTAGTTATATATATTTTTTTTGATTATATTATAATTAATTTTTCACTGAATTAATTTATATTTATTTTTAAATACTGAACACGAAGGTTAATTTTTCACTTTTAATTTATATATATTTTTAATTATTGGAGACGAAGGTTAATGTTTTCACTTTTAATTTAGATTTATAGTTTTTACTTTATTTTATTATATATAATTTTACACTGAATTAGTTTATATATACATATATTATCAAATATTGGAGACGATGGATAATGTTTTCACTTTTAATTTAGATTTATATTTTTTATTTTATCTGATTATATTGTTAATAATAATTTCACAATAGAAACATACACTATATTTATTTTGATTTATTTTTTAATATTGGACACGAGGGATACTGTTTTCACTCTAAACAATACAAAAATGTACTGATTTAAAACATCAGATCTTATTTTACTTAAGGCTAATTATTACGCCTAGCTACAAATTTCGGTGAGCATTCAAGAGATTTAAAAAAGAGAATGCTTCACTTGTGCAAGAATAAACAATAAAAGTTCTGCACGAACATGATTGAAAATTTCAACTAGGCGAACAGCAATCTCAGCATACAGCAAAATACACTTGACTCTTTTAAACACACACAATTGGAGCCGTACATACAATATCCTACTACTCGCAAAGTAAATAAACAATTCCTTTCGTAAATAAAACAAATCATTTCACACTTTAACATGTTTAAAAGATCAATATAAACTTTTTTTCAAGTTACAGTAGGGTCTAGACTCTAGATATATAAAAATCATTAATAAAAAAAAATTAAAAAAATACGTTTTCATGTATTTCTGAAACTAAATTTTTAAAAAGATCTGTAGTTACAGTAATGTTTAGATATATAAAAATCAATAATAAAAAAAATATTTCTAAAAATTACATTCCGTACAAATTAAAAAAAAAGTATTTCGGCGGGTGCTGGCGGATACAATTTTTTTATAAAGACATTCCCCAGATGCTTTTTTAAATGATGTATATAGTCATTGGACGGGCTTCGACAGTCTTTTTTTTTGGCAAGCTATATTTGGACCCAAGTTTAAAGGACTATAACAGGAAAATGGAGAGGCCAATAAATATAAAATAGACACCAAATTAAAGCCTATATCAATGTTTATCTATGCTTTGAAGTATGAATTTCTATATGGTAAAACAATTGAGATATATGTAATTTAGTAAAGCAGTAAAATATTAAAAAAAATTAATGATAATATGATTCGATATTTTTGAACTTCTGGCGCTTCTGTCGAGAAAACGAAATGTACAATTGAAAAATCTACTTGTATTGGAGGAAAGCAGATTGTCAGCTTCCGAAAAAACTTCGTTTTTCCAAATTCTGAAGATACCGATTTTTATAATTTTGTCCACCTAGATTTTGATTTGGAACCTCAGTGCAATGAATTTGACTTCTTCGACTCACATGTCGCAATATGACTATCGACTTACTTACATGTTTTTTACCTTTAAGTTCAACAAACTAACCGGATGCACTGTTGGCAAAATTTATGAAGAATAAAATTGTTGTTAACTTACACAAGATTTTCTATAGAAGATGTTGTTATACACAAGACTTTCTATAGAAAATATTGTTATGTACAAGAAGAATATGTTTTTGGAACGCTATCGGCAGTAGTATGTTTATGTACCTTCTAGATCAAGTTTTTCATACAAAAGTCTGCTCAAATGGCTCCACATATATTCCTCCTCCCACTCTTCGCTTTGACTAATCAGGAGTGAGCGAGAGAGACTGATAGTGATAGAAATATAGAATAAGAGAGAAATAGAGAGAGTGATAGAATTGTTCCATCCACAGATAATCTATATAGAATAAGAGAAAATAGAGAGAGTGATAGAAATGTTCCACCCACATATAATCTGTAAAGTCTGCTCAGTGTGCAGATCGATCGGACCTACTGTTTTTTTTTATCAATCAGGAGCGAGGAAGAGGAAAATATTATGATAGATATATAGAATAAGAGAGAGAGGAGCGGAGAGAGAGGAAGAAAGGGTGAGAAGGAGAGGAGTGGAGAGAGAGTGGAGCGGAGAGAGAGAGGAAAAAATGAGAGAGAAATGTTCTCTCAACTTTTTAGCTATGTATAACTAATCTATAGATTCTGATAGGTAATGCAATTCGTGTTTGTACATAAATTATGTAGTAATGTTATTACAATTGAGTTTTCTTTAGGGTTAGTTTTATACTAACTAACCCTGACTCTAATAATGTGTTGATGAAGCATACGTTTTATTTTGTTATTACGTTTATATATACATACATACTATGAATTAATTAAAAATATTTCAATGTATTTGATTTAATCAATGATTTCAGATAAAACATTTTAAGGTTTATTTCACTCACAATATTTATTTTTTAATGATTCTTGACACGATCCTTTTTTTTTGTATGAAACCTGTTTTGGTTTTCTTTAGATTTAACTTTTTCAGTTTGAATATTTTTGAATACTTTCTTTTAATTTCATAACGTTGTGAAATTATTATACATATGTATATTATTAATTTATTTATTTTTTTTGTATACAATATGATATTAGTAAATATGATATTATTTTATCAATTAGAATTTTAAGTTAAAATATTTTTCAATTGGTTAGTATATAAATATTTCATATTTAATATGAATTTTGATTAAAAGTATATCGTAGCCATAGCATTACCTTAATCCATTACAAGTACAGTCACTTTTTTTCTGATAGGAAATACTATTAACTATCTCACTATCTCTTGATGATATGATGATTAATTTCAAAAATGAATCCGCCAAAAAGGATAACTGTTTTAAATGTGAATGTATTGGTTTTATAATTTAGATATGAATATATTAATGTATATGTTTTCATTAAACGGACCTAGGCTACTAACTGAATTCATTATTAAGAGGTTTCTTGACGTCGTGTAAAAAACCTAGGATATGTTTGATTCTCATTGGTATAAATAGCTTCATTAATTGTGATTATATCTCATTCTTGTGTATAACTTCAAAGGTATCTTATCCAATTTCATTATATAATAAAATAAAAAAAGTGGCAACTTTTACTTGTGATTTTTGCGGTAAAATATACAATATTAATTCATCCTTAAAACGACATGTAAGAATACACCATCAGAATTCTTCTTCAATGAATTGTTCAGTATGTGATTTAAAATTCACAAACCGTAAAGATTTTCTGAAACATATTCATTTAATAGAACATAAGGAAAAAGTGAAAGAAAGTAGTGTCAGTTGCAACGATTGTAAAACACGTATTCTAACAAAAAATTGGTCACGACATTTACGTACAAACGAACATAAAGATAATTGCGTTAAATCATTTAATAGCGACATAAAGTGTATTAATTCCGTTTTTAAGAATCGTATCGCAAAATATTTGTTTGAAAATGAAAATAGAAATAATTTAATTCCTGAAAATTGTCTAAGATCAATTAAGGATAAAATCATTGAAATGTTAAAAGATATGCTGCAGAAACACACCAATATTAAATTTAATATTGAACTATTTTGCAAGTACATGTTAGTAAAAGTAGAAGGTGAAACATGTACCATTGACATTAAATCACATCAAACTAAAATGAGTATCATCAATTCTACTGCTACAACAGACGATCTCTCACAACTATATTCAAATCATTTTGATATTATAATACAAAAAATGAGCGAATTTCAAGAACGTGATAGTGGGTGGACATTAACCGAAATCTCTCATATGGAATTAAATATTAATGAATATAAATGTATAAAAGGATCTCATTTCATATCTTTACCACCAACAATATCCAAGAGAAAAGCATGTATTAACGTACAAAATCAGGATGAATTTTATTTTAAATGGGCAATTATATCAGCATTAAACCCAGTACCTGAAAATGCAAACAGATGTTCGTCATATAAAATCGGAGATATTAAAGCCGATATTATTGTGTTGGAAAATAATTTTCTTTTAAATTTTAAAAATCTAAACTTTCCGTTATGCGTAAATAAAATAAAACAATTCGAATTAAACAATGTCTATAAGTATAAATGTTTTTGGTTTGGAGGATAATAATATTGCGTGTCCATACTATTTTACTCAACAAGAAAAAGATAATCACATAAATTTACTATTATTAGAGGAAGGTGAAATATTTCATTATGTTTTAATCAAAAACATATCAAGGTTAGTCATAGTATACAATATATACTAATTGAAGAAAATCTTAATATATTTTTTATTTCAATTATTTGCAGATTAATAAAAACTCAATTAACAAAACATCGAAGAAAGGTACATGTATGCAATACATGTTTAATTCATTTCCACAACGAGTCAGCCTTAATGAAACATAAAGAGGAATGTAATAAAATTGTTACTAAAGGTAGGGTCAGACTACGCAAATTATTTGACACAAGATGTTTCATGTGTTTGATCAAAACTACATCAAATAATTCATGGGTTGATTTTGTGTTCACACTGTACACATTTATTTGCCATATTTGTTTAATCAAACTACACCGAAATACTATCAAACACACAAAGGGGAAAATATATTTGACTTGTGGTCACATTTATGGTAATATTTGTTCTAAATAATTATTAAATAAAGCTGCAAAACAACTTTAATTTCTTTCATCAATAAAAAAGACATTGTAATGTGACCAATGTGTGACCACTAAACAGCAAATATTTTCCTGCATTTTGGGTATATTTTTATTTGATCTTGCAATTTGTTGTTTGATCTTGCAAATGAATTGCAAGATCAAATAAAAATATACCCAAAATGCAGGAAAATATTTGCTGTTTAGTGGTCACACATTGGTCACATTACAAGAATGTTTTCATATTGGCAAATAAATTTGTTTGACCAAATTCAGCTGTTTTCTTGTTTGCAGTGCAAAAATATTTTCTGTTCAAACTAGAAATAAAATATTTGACGCTTAAATAAAAGTACTGAAATTTCATAATTCTTTCAAATGTAAAGCAAAATCTGGTAATATTTTACTTTCTAGAAATGTCTTTTTTATTGATGAAAGAAATTAAAGTTGTTTTGCAGCTTTATTTAATAATTATTTAGAACAAATATTACCATAAATGTGACCACAAGTCAAATATATTTTCCCCTTTGTGTGTTTGATAGTATTTCGGTGTAGTTTGATTAAACAAATATGGCAAATAAATGTGTACAGTGTGAACACAAAATCAACCCATGAATTATTTGATGTAGTTTTGATCAAACACATGAAACATCTTGTGTCAAATAATTTGCGTAGTCTGACCCTACCTTTAGTAACAATTTTATTACATTCCTCTTTATGTTTCATTAAGGCTGACTCGTTGTGGAAATGAATTAAACATGTATTGCATACATGTACCTTTCTTCGATGTTTTGTTAATTGAGTTTTTATTAATCTGCAAATAATTGAAATAAAAAATATATTAAGATTTTCTTCAATTAGTATATATTGTATACTATGACTAACCTTGATATGTTCTTGATTAAAACATAATGAAATATTTCACCTTCCTCTAATAATAGTAAATTGATGTGATTATCTTTTTCTTGTTGAGTAAAATAGTATGGACCCGCAATATTATTATCCTCCAAACCAAAAACATTTATACTTATAGACGAATTGTTTAATTCGAATTCTTTTATTTTATTTACGCATAACGGAAAGTTTAGATTTTTAAAATTTAAAAGAAAATTATTTTCCAACACAATAATATCGGCTTTAATATCTCCGATTTTATATGACGAACATCTGTTTGCATTTTCAGGTACTGGGTTTAATGCTGATATAATTGCCCATTTAAAATAAAATTCATCCTGATTTTGTACGTTAATACATGCTTTTCTCTTGGATATTGTTGGTGGTAAAGATATGAAATGAGATCCTTTTATACATTTATATTCATTAATATTTAATTCCATATGAGAGATTTCGGTTAATGTCCACCCACTATCACGTTCTTGAAATTCGCTCATTTTTTGTATTATAATATCAAAATGATTTGAATATAGTTGTGAGAGATCGTCTGTTGTAGCAGTAGAATTGATGATACTCATTTTAGTTTGATGTGATTTAATGTCAATGGTACATGTTTCACCTTCTACTTTTACTAACATGTACTTGCAAAATAGTTCAATATTAAATTTAATATTGGTGTGTTTCTGCAGCATATCTTTTAACATTTCAATGATTTTATCCTTAATTGATCTTAGAAAATTTTCAGGAATTAAATTATTTCTTTTTTCATTTTCAAACAAATATGTTGCGATACGATTCTTAAAAACGGAATTAATACACTTTATGTCGCTATTAAATGATTTAACGCAATTATCTTTATGTTCGTTTGTACGTAAATGTCGTGACCAATTTTTTGTTGCAACTGACACTACTTTCTTTCACTTTTTCCTTATGTTCTATTAAATGAATATGTTTCAGAAAATCTTTACGGTTTGTGAATTTTAAATCACATACTGAACAATTCATTGAAGAAGAATTCTGATGGTGTATTCTTACATGTCGTTTTAAGGATGAATTAATATTGTATATTTTACCGCAAAAATCACAAGTAAAAGTTGCCACTTTTTTTATTTTATTATATAATGAAATTGGATAAGATACCTTTGAAGTTATACACAAGAATGAGATATAATCACAATTAATGAAGCTATTTATACCAATGAGAATCAAACATATCCTAGGTTTTTTACACGACGTCAAGAAACCTCTTATTAATGAATTCAGTTAGTAGCCTAGGTCCGTTTAATGAAAACATATACATTAATATATTCATATCTAAATTATAAAACCAATACATTCACATTTAAAACAGTTATCCTTTTTGGCGGATTCATTTTTGAAATTAATCATCATATCATCAAGAGATAGTGAGATAGTTAATAGTATTTCCTATCAGAAAAAAAGTGACTGTACTTGTAATGGATTAAGGTAATGCTATGGCTACGATATACTTTTAATCAAAATTCATATTAAATATGAAATATTTATATACTAACCAATTGAAAAATATTTTAACTTAAAATTCTAATTGATAAAATAATATCATATTTACTAATATCATATTGTATACAAAAAAAATAAATAAATTAATAATATACATATGTATAATAATTTCACAACGTTATGAAATTAAAAGAAAGTATTCAAAAATATTCAAACTGAAAAAGTTAAATCTAAAGAAAACCAAAACAGGTTTCATACAAAAAAAAAGATCGTGTCAAGAATCATTAAAAAATAAATATTGTGAGTGAAATAAAACTTAAAATGTTTTATCTGAAATCATTGATTAAATCAAATACATTGAAATATTTTTAATTAATTCATAGTATGTATGTATATATAAACGTAATAACAAAATAAAACGTATGCTTCATCAACACATTATTAGAGTCAGGGTTAGTTAGTATAAAACTAACCCTAAAGAAAACTCAATTGTAATAACATTACTACATATATTTATGTACAAACACGAATTGCATTACCTATCAGAATCTATAGATTAGTTATACATAGCTAAAAAGTTGAGAGAACATTTCTCTCTCATTTTTTTCCTCTCTCTCTCCGCTCCACTCTCTCCACTCCTCTCCTTCTCACCCTTTCTTCCTCTCTCTCCGCTCCTCTCTCTCTCTCTTATTCTATATATTATCATAATATTTTCCTCTTCCTCGCTCCTGATTGATAAAAAAAAACAGTAGGTCCGATCGATCTGCACACTGAGCAGACTTTACAGATTATATGTGGGTGGAACATTTCTATCACTCTCTCTATTTTCTCTTATTCTATATAGATTATCTGTGGATGGAACAATTCTATCACTCTCTATTTCTCTCTTATTCTATATCTCTATCACTATCAGTCTCTCTCGCTCACTCCTGATTAGTCAAAGCGAAGAGTGGGAGGAGGAAAATACGTGGAGCCATTTGAGCAGACTTTTGTATGAAAAACTTGATCTAGAAGGTACATAAACATACTACTATCGGCATTCGCCAACATAAAAACGAACTCGAGTATTTTCTTAAAAGTCATGAAGTTGATATAATGTTAGTTTCGGAAACCCATTTGACGTCTAAAAGTTTATTTAAGATAAATGGATATGTTTTTCATGGCACAAATGATCCAATAGATAGAGCATGTGGAGGCTCTGGAATTTTAATTAAAACCCGTATGAAACACCATTCAATGTGTGATATTTGTGAAGATTATCTTCAAGTTACGGCAATCTGTATGGATGATTGCTACAGAAACCTATTAATTTCGTCGATATATTCACCTCCAAGGTTTTCGATTACTGAAAATAAATATTAACATTTTTACGAATCACTAGGACACCCGATTCCTGTCAGCTGGCGATTATAATGATAAGCATACTCACTGGGGATCAAGACTTGTAACCCCGAAAGTTCGCGCTTTGTTTAATACAATTTCTAAATTGAATTTGAATGTGCTGTCGAGCGGAGAACAAACATACATGCCTACTGACCCAAGCAAAATACCCGATGTCATTGATTTTGCAGTTACAAAAAATTTACCAATGGAACTAATTCAGGTGAAATCTTCATTAGAATTATCCTCGGATCACTCACCCACCTTCGTTACTCTATTGAACCCCCGAGAAATAGTATCCCCGACTGGTCACTCTGCAATATCAAGCACATACAGTACAGAAAATATATTGCTAAGAACACCAGAAGATATCGATATCTCACTCAAAAATTTTGAACAAAACTTAAAACTTGCTGTTGAACACGCCACACAGTGCTTTGTTTTCATATAAGCAATGGACAAAAATAGAAGGAGTTATCGCAGACGAATAAAAATTTGTAGGTAGTTTGGTAAGATTAAGAAAAAATATAATTTTTAAAAAAATCCGTGCAAGGATACGGGTACCTCCCATATATCCTGAACATATAATTTTCAATAAAATTTACAGTTATACTCCTAACATTTTAAAATTTGGTTATACTCATTTTAATAAAGTTATTGATGTTTCTGAAAATTTTTATTACAATCGCAGCAAGGATTCGGGTGGCTGCCATACATCGTTTTCCTTAAAAAACCTAGAATCCTGAATAAAATCATTAATTTTCAGAAATTATTGTTCTCTTATAATATTAGATGTAAAATTATGAAAATGTCATCGGAAGGATATTCATAATTCCGATACATCAAGATCTCAATATCCTGTATAACATCTAATTTTTTTACAAATTCGTAAAAATCGTTTACTATTTTGGAACCAAGCTTTAATTTAGTTATTATCATTTCAATTCTAGCAAGGATTTACATAGCTGCTATATATCCTTTTTTTAAAAAAATCTATAAATGCTTTTAAAATCATCTAATTGTTTCAAAATTTGTACCAAGTTAAACAAATTAACATCAGTCCCTACAAACTTGTATAAATAAGTACACAGTTTATTTAAAATTAGGCTATTGAAATATGCTCCCGTTTTCATTTGAAATAATGAAACTTTCATATAAATTTTTGCATTGCATCCCACAAACACCACCAATGTTAATTAAGATTTTTATTACAATTTTGTCTAATTTATTATAAGTTTTTTTTGTTATTTTTAATTATACATATGTAAGTATTATTTTTTTACCATTGTTTCAGGTGTAGAAATTAAAAGTTTATAATTATAAATAGCAAAATCTTTACATAAGCAAATATTAATAATATCATTGTAATTATTATTACAACACTATCTTTTTTTACAAAATAGTATACTATTTTGGACAATGGATTTATTCGAATTTGACGCAAAACTCGCAGATATATAAATAGTAAGTAGAATTTAAAGTAGGAAGTAATAGGGAAAATCTAGCCCAATGCTGTTTTGTTTGAATACAAATTTGCCTTGTATATCTCGAAATTAAATACAGTTTTGATTTTATATTATTCAGGAAGAAATGTTGCATTAAAGTAGTAAACTTCAAAAACTTCATTATGAATCTAATATAATAGTGAAATATTGTATCGATTTTCTAAATTCGGAAGGACGGATGGACGGACATTTTGAAATGTTCATAGATGATAGTTCAGCTGTAATATTAGAAACTGGATGATGGATTATACTTTATGTGCTCCTAATATCATTAGAAGCTCATATTACTATCTCAACCTAAGGATGTGTAGGTTATATAAAATTATTGAGTTATTTACATTTACTGTAAAAATGTATTATTTATGGGTGCCACCCAAAAAAAATTTTTTTAAAGTTCTAGTCAAAACGGACAAATAATGATTTCACATTATAATAAATAAGAGATAGGCATTAGATAAAATTAAAGAAAAATTAAAATTGATTAACATGTTTTTTTGCAAAATTAAATCAAACTTTTGTATTTTTTTGGATTTCACCTAAAAAAATTTACAACTTCAAGAACTAAATAAAGAACTATTAATACACTTTATGTCATAAAACTACTACTATCAAATAATGCAACATTTCTTAGTTATTTAAAAGAAAAAACGGTATTATTTTATAAAAAACAAAAAATCTTTTCCAAACCATCAAATTGAAAATTTCCGAAATGTTAATTTAGACATTTAAACAAAAACTAAATTTTAATAGTTTTCATACTAAAGGACAACCAATGATTACATTTTCTTAAAGATATATACCTGATGCTATTCTAAGGTAAAACATAATAAAATCGATTAACACGTATTTTACTAATATTACAACAAAGTTTTGAAATTTCAGGCTTTCAATAAAAAAAAATGTTAATTATTAAAAATTGGGCAGATTAAACAGTTAACCTTTTTTTGATAAAAGCGGTAATGTCCCTTAATTTCACATTCATATTCTTTCATTTGCAGCCAACAGTAAGTTGATATCTTTTAAAACGAACTGTTAACAATTATTTTAGTTAACCTTAAAAAAATATATTTTTCTCAATAAAATTTATGTCTGCTTTTACACACAACAAGTTTACATGAAGCAAGTCTCTTCGATTCCCTTTTAAACTTGCTCGACTGTTTACACACAGCAAGTCTGTGTTCAATTTTGTATGTCAAAACCTAATAGACGCCATAATGAAAATGAGAAAACAAAAGAGAATTGAAGAGACTTGCCAGTACAAGCAAGTGTGTACCCCTCTTCTTTCTTCTTGCCACAGGGCAAGAAAACTTGACCTGTGTAAAAGCAGACTATGTTAAAAATGTACTAACTTTAGCGACCTCTAGTGACGACAAAAAGAGATATTTATAAAAAAATCTTTATTACACGATTGAGTTATTTAGTTATCTATTCAAAAATATTAATTTCATTAACATCAATGGCATGTTCTTATTTTTGATTTTTGTCCATTGAACCGTGCGTCGCACTGTTCGCACTCTTGTCACATAGACAAAAATCAAAAAAAAGTTTTGGTCTCAAAATATAATAAAATATATGTTGATCTATAGCTAACAACACAGCTCAAATAAATTTGTAAGAATTGGTTTTATTTGACTCTCTTACCCCCATATGCATAAACAGTTTATAAATTTATCAAAGGTTTATGAAACAGATTTTGTATGGAAATTTTGTTTTATAAACCTTTGATAAATTTATAAACTGTTTATACATATGGGGGTTAGACTTCACCAGAGGGACTTTAGCGACCTCTGGTGAAGTCTAACCCCCAAAAAATTTAAGAAAAAATTAATGAATAAAAAAATTAATTGAATAGCTTCAAGAAAATAATTCTCAAAAATTCATTTTTGTAAAAATGAGTTTAAATTTTTGTTTTTTGAGTTGTTTAGTGTTTTTGAAAATCGGCAGTAATAAAATTTTTATTAAAAATTTCGATCAACTTTTTTTTATCTCTCAAAAAAATACATTTTTTTTTTAAAAAAATTCAAAAATTACAAAAGTTTGTTGGAATTTAAAAAAAAACGTATCAAATCGTACATTTTTTTATTTCGTTTTTTCTTAGTATATAGTGTTGTTAAAAAGGCTGTAAAAAGATTAGTACCAACTTTTTGCCACAACTTAAAAAAGTTTTGTGTATTATAGAGTAATAATGTTAAAGTTATGTTTCAAGATATACAGTATTGGCCATAACTAAAGCACCCCCTCAATGAATTTTTTCATATGGTATTTTTTTTTGTATAAAATCAAAGTTTTAAATATATATTATGTATTATTTTCATTTTTTAATATGTTTACTATTGATAAACAAATACTTTCAAAGTTAACCTTTCTATAAGAGGCAACTTAAAATCAAAAAATATTTTAAGGATTTACTATAAAAAAAAATTTTAGTTAATTTTTTGTTGCAAATCCTTTGTTTTGGATGGCACAAGAACATCTCTTGGCATAGAAGATAATATGTTTTTATGGCATTTTTCCTTCCCAGGCTATTTTAACGGCATGAAATAAATCGTGAAAATTTCCGATCCTTATTTCAACAATTTTCACGATTTATTTTCATATTAACAATGTGCCACAAGTTCTCAATAGGATTGAAATCGGGAGATTGACCAGGCCAATGAAGAACTTGAATCTTATTGCTGTGTAGCCAAGTCTTACAATCTTTGGAGGGGTGCTTAGAATCGTTATCCTGTTGAAAGCTCCCTATAATTGGCATCTCTTCACGGGCATAAGGCAACATTACAGCTTTCAATACATCACGGTACATGAACCGATCCATAATCCCATAAATTTTATGATTTGCCCCAAATCCTTGACCAGAAAAACAACCCCAGACCATTACATTACCTCCTCCATGTTTAATTGTTCCTTTACAATACTTAGGATTCAGTCTTCCTCGTTTTGGTCTGCATACACGCCTTATTCCAGCGGAACTTTTTAAGTTGTATTTGGATTCGGCAGGGAACAGTACTGTCTTTAATTTTTGACACTCTTGTTCTTAGCTGATAGAAATGTTTTTTTGCTGGTCGTCAGCTGAATAATCGGGCTTCTATTACTCTTCTACGGATTGTTCTTTCGCTAACGCATAATCCTAAACTTGTTCGTACTTGAATAGCTGATGCTGCAGGATCTTTTTGTATTGCTCTTTTGATCAAGGAATCATAATATCGTGTTTTCTTTCGCGAACGACCTCCAGAATGCATCGGAGATTTTCGACCAGTCTTAAAAAATTACACAGTACAACATTTTTCAGTTCATTGCTTTGGGACTCAATTCTGACAATTGTACGTGAAAGTAGACCCAAAAATAAGAACTTCTGCATCATTAGTTTTGTCAAGTTGGCTGCCGTATTAATTTAATGGCCATACGATTTTTTTTCCTCAAGGTGGATTTTTATCACTTTTTCTATATTTTAGCACGGTTATATCTCGTATACCGTACGGAATATCTCTTTTGTGGCTGAAGCAAAGTTGTAGATATTGAATAGTAGAACATAGCTACCCGAAAAAGATGCATCCAGTGCCTTATAAATCGCAAAAATGCTTATTTTTTAACCATTTTTTCACCTTTTTTGCTCAATAACTGGATTACAAATCCAATTATGGATTGATCACCATGCAATTAGGTCGTGTGATTTGTGTCTATATAAAAGTTATTTATCATGAATTTTGTATGTATACCATAATTTTTTACAGATTTATGCACTTTAAAGTGATTTTCGGAAGCGTGTCTTATATGAGAGCTATGACTAATTATGGACCGATCATAAACAAATTCGGTACATATAATTTGTTCGGCCCAAGGACGAAAACAGTTGAAATTGGCTGAAATCGGTTCATTATTTCACCTAGCCCCCATACAAATGTCCTCCCGAAATTGGACTTTATCGGTCATAAATGTTTAATTTATATATGTATATACACAAATTTCGCTCCAAATAAGTTTTATATATACAAAATTCATGTCAAAAAATTTTATTATGATCGATCCATAATTATTCATAGCTCCCATATAAGACCAGTTTCCAAAAATCACTTTAAAGTGAATAAATCTGTTAAAAATTATGGTATACATACAAAATTCATGATAAATAACTTTTATATAGACACAAATCACACGACCTAATTTCATTGTGATCAGTCCATAATTGGATTTGTAATCCAGCTATTGAGCCAAAAAAGTTGAAAAATTGGTAAAAAATTTAAAAAATGGGCATTTTTGAGATTTTTAAGGCAGTGGATGCACCTTTTTCGGGTAGGTATGTTCCATATTTTTTTTACTATTAAATATCTACAACTTTGCTTCAGCCACAAAAGAGATATTCCGTACGGTATACGAGATATAACCGTGCTAAAATATAGAAAAAGTGATAAAAATCCACCTTGAGGAAAAAAAAATCGTATGGCCATTAAATTAATACGGCAGCCAACTTGACAAAACTAATGATGCAGAAGTTCTTATTTTTGGGGCTACTTTCACGTGCAATTGTCAGAATTGAGTCCCAAAATCATGTGTTGTACTGTGTTATGAAACGAGCCTGGAAATAACTGATCTGTTAATTGAATATTTTTTACTAAATTCATGTAGTGATAAGCCCGTCTTCCAGTCTTCAATAACTTTAATTTTAAATTTACTGGAGTTCTTGTTCCTTGTAATTGTTTTTTTTTCACAATAAACTGTATAAAACTTAAATTTTGCACACTACGTATTCCTATATTTTTATCTTTTGGAATTTTTAAGTCCATTCATTGTGATTCCCGATAACTCACATTGCAAATATGCAGTACCGAGTCAAATTTTTAAACATTTTATAAGAGGGTGCTTTTGTTTTGTCCGATGCGTTTTGAGTTTTTATATGATTTATCATTTTAAATTAATTTTTAATAAAATTATCTTTTACTAAATGAATATTAAATGAACATTAACAATATTAGTTAATAAAATATATACAAAATACATCCCAAAAAAGCCGTTTTATCAAAAAAATTATGATTTGAAAAAATCCATTGAGGGGTGCTTTAGTTATGGCCAATACTGTATGAAATAATATTAATATCTTAACCCTCTAACCGGCAAGGCTGCCTTTAAGCGGGTATGTTAAATGTATGTAATGCTGAATTATTTGTTTATTTTTCCCGTTATAATGGTAAATATGTGTAAAGAGACAAACAATTTACTTATTGTGATAAACAAGAACGTGCAGTTGTCTTTTGTTTGTTTTTATTCCAACGTATTTCTTTTTTTATACCCTTCAGCTTCGTGAGAAGGGTATATATAAGTTTGTCATTCCGTTTGTAATTTCTACATTTTTCATTTCCGACCCTATAAAGTATATATATTCTGGATCCTTATAGATAGCGGAGTCGATTAAGCCATGTCCGTCTGTCTGTCTGTCTGTCTGTCTGTCCGTCTGTCTGTCTGTCTGTCTGTCTGTCTGTCTGTCTGTTGAAATCAATTTTCTGAAGGCCCCAGATATCTCCGGGATCCAAATCTTCAACAATTCTGTCAGACATACTTTCGAGAATTTTGCTATTTAAAATCAGCAAAATCCGTCCATAAATAACGGAGATATGAGCAAAAATCCGAGACAACCTCTGAAAATTTCATCAAAAAACACAATGTATTGCATGCTTTGACAAAAAAAACAACAAAACGTATGGTTGGATGTGCAAGCTATGCGTATTTTGTTTTTTTTGTGTTTTGTTTCTTTTGGCGTTGTTGTTGTGTTTTATACAACTAACCGTTTGTTTGGTTGTGTGGATGTGCAAGCTTTGCGTATTTTGTTTTTTTTTTGTGTTTTGTTTCTTTTGGCGTTGTTGTTGTTTTTTATACAATTAAACGTATGTTTGGTTGTGTGTTGGATTTTTTGACAAAAAATCAACAAATCGTATGTTTGAATGTGCATGCTTTGCGTATTTTGTTTTTCTTTTGTGTTTTGTTTCTTTTGGCGTTGTTGTTGTTTTGTATAAAATTAAACGTATGTTTGGATGTGTGTTGGTTTCATTGCCTTGCGTATTTTGTTTTTGTTTTTTCTTTTGGTGTTCTGTTTCGTTTGGCGTTGTTGTTGTTTTTTGTGTTCTTGATAAATTTAGGATGCTGTACGCTGAAAGTGGGCAATGTACATACATACCTATATACTAATTATAAAAAATAATAATGCATCCACAACAAAGGTGAAGGGTATATAAGATTCGGCATAGCCGAATATAGCACTCTTACTTGTTTCAAATAAAATTGGCCGGTTAGAGGGTTAAATTTAATTAAAGAAATAGTCAAAATTTATTATATGGAAATCAAATTGTGCATCAAATCTTAACCAGAGTGCTTTAATATTATATAATTTTAAGCAAGATGAGGTAATACTTTATATACCCAACTATTTTTGTGACACATCTCTCTCAATATTTTTCATATGGATTCAAATTCAACAAGAATCTTAAAATTTACAGAATATTGCCATTTTGTAATATATTTTTGTGCACTGTATTGCCGACTACTGCATTACCGAAAAGCACTTCTTTCGAAAAAATTCGTGAAAAAAACTACTTTTTCAAATATATTTAATTTAATAGATTTTAAAATTATTATTTTTTTTCTATTACTAATATATTTGTTGGTAGTTCAAAAATGTATATTTGAACAAAATAGAAAGAGATTCACTATTAGCAAAAATCCAGATTAAAGTAGGAAAAAAACTTGAAATTTTAATTTTCAAATGTGAATATCTCGTCATCTATAAAAGATAAAATATAGTTCATGCAATATTTTTTGTAGCAATCTTCTTGCAGATTCTACACCTATAAAAATCATTCAAATCAAATCTAGAACAAAAATTTGGCATCATTTTTAATTATTCATATACCCGAGATACCACATTTTGGAGCCTTGAGGCTCCGCCCTACCTTCTAAAGTCCAAATTCAAATCTTAAACTTCTTAACTTCGGACTGTTGGTCCAGAAGTTACAGATTTATTTCCACTTTTTTTTTCATTCCCCCCACTGTGATCGAGAGGACATTTGTACGGGGGCTAGGTGAAATCATAAAGCGATTGTGACCAAAATTAGCAAAGTTGTTCCTTGGCTCGAAAAAGTCGAAATGTTGACCAAATATTTACTTGAGCAGACGGACAGACTGGCGGACGGACAAAGCTTATTCAACCCAAAAAGTTATTCGGTAAATACAAATAAACATACCAAGTTTCATTACAATCAGATAATTTTTGCAAAAGTTATAGAATTTTTACAATTATGGATATATGGCAGGACCAATAGTCCTTGCTGCAATCACAATAAAAATTAACAAGATTGTAACCTTAGTGCGTATAACAAATGCAGATTTTCATGATTTTTAGATCAATTACGTAGCCAAAATTAAAAATTATATTTTTGGTATATATGGGAGATAGGCGTGTCCTTGGTCCGATTTTTTCCAAAAATCTAATTTTTCTTAACTAAGGTATTTTATATTGGCATACCAAATTTCAAAGCTCTACGACAACTCCTTCTATTTTTGTCCCATCGTTATATGGGGACAAAGCACTGTGCGACGCACTGTGGCCAGGGTTGTCAGATTTTTTTACCTCCATCGCCAAAAGCTAAACGAAAATCGCCAAAATATATTTTTTGAGTTTTTAATTGTAAAATACATACATACTAATTTTATGTATTATAAAGTCAATTTATTTCGGTTTAAATCTATTATTTAGTTATTTATATTAAATTGATATCAAAAGTATACATTGTATTAGAATTAAAATGTTTTAACATTTTATCTGTAAGCTGAAATGAATTGCAACAAAATTTATTAACATTCATACAACATAATATTCATATCAATGAATATAAAAGTTCATATTGAAATTCCTTTTCTACGCAAGCGTTGCTGGTTGGTAAAATTAACATATTAAGAACGGGCAATGCTAAGTCTTTAAAGTGAAATATTCCACCTGCATCTTGTGGCCAAAAATCTAACAAATTTTGTTGGAATTTCACCTTTAAAGGTCTGAGTCCAATTTATATATGCTAATTTTGACCATTGCAATTCATATTCCCCTGCAGATACTTTTGGATTGAAAAATAAAGTTAATGAATTTGAACTACCAAAATTTCCATTTCATTTCAATATTGAAAATTCATAATATACTTTAAAAAGAACTATATTTTCTGGTAACTGTTTAAGTATTTCTTTTAAAAGCTTTTTAAGTACAAAAAACAATTTTCTTTTAAAATTTCTACATCATTTTTATATTTTGTAATTCCATTTCAAATTCTGTGCCAAAATCGATAGATTCCTGATTCCAAAGAATCCGTCGAACCAATAGCCAATTTTAATGAGCATATTAAGTTAAATAAATATCAACAAAAATATTTCAAGAAAAACAAATAATTTATTAAAAAATCGCCAACTAGTCTGTAAATCGCCAGTATTTCGGCGGGTATATAGTCATTGGACGGGCTTCGACGGTCTTTTTTGTTTATCTATGTTTTGAAGTATGAATTTCTATATGGTAAAACAATTGAGATATATGTAATTTAGTAAAGCAGTAAAATATTAAACAAAATTAACGAAAATATGATTCAAAATTGTTTGAACTTCTAGCGCTTCTGTCGAGAAAACGAAATGTCCAATTGAAAAACCCATTTGCATTGTAGGAGAGCAGATTGTCAGCTTCCGAAAAAACTTCGTTTTTCTAAAATCTGAAGATACCGATTTGCATAATTTTGTCCACCTAGATTTTGATTTGGAACCACAGTGCGACGATAGAAATGAGAATGAAACTACAGAAGAGAAAATTTTGAGAATAATAAGATTTTACAATAATACAATACACTTTACAACTAGGATCAAACCGATAGACTTTTTGAGTGGAAAAGTTAATAAAGAGAAATATGATGAGATTCGCAATTTGATAATTAAAAAGAAAGAGGAGTATATAAATAGATTAAATAAGAATAGAACTGATGTAACATTGGAAGAAGGTGTAAACTATTATTAGGGAAATTAGAGGAGGCAGAAATCATAGGAAGTACAGAAAAATATATAGTAGGAAAATTCAGAACGCTAGGACGGACACAAGTATTATAAGACACACGTAAGACAAAATAAAAAATATCAAGACAAAAATAAGCCCAAGATAATGGCTGGACAACAATTTTTAATGTATGCATCTGATGCCGTTTCTTTTTCAGATGACGTTTTGGATGTTTCTGACATTCGTTTTTGCGATTACCAATGCACACTGTTTTTTTCGGTTTTTTTTTTGGCATAAACTCTAATTTAAAAGCAACTGAATTGAAATTTGGTTTGTATACACTTTTTATACTCCCAAGATGACCTATGATTTGGGGCACAATTTCATATAGCTGCTATATAGCCGATCTGGCCGATTTGCCCCAACTTTTTTGTTTATAAAGCTATTGAAGTGAAATTTGATTTGTTTTAATTTTTTATGTTCCTAAGATGACCTACCAAGTTTCATATGATTTGGAGCACTCTTTCATATAGCTTCCATATAACCGATCTGGCCAACATTTTGACGTTTCCACTAAAAATATTGGGCCATAATCATAGTCAAACATTAAAGTCGGTTCTTTTTAGAAACAACTTTAAAAAACTGCTTTTAATTATTTTGCAACTATAGTCAAAATTAAAGTATGTTTTAAATTGAACCGACTTTAACTGGGTGCCACCTAGGGTTTGGGGTCCGGGAATTCCCGACAATAATTTTACGGGAAATCCCGGGAAAAACGGGAAATTTAAAATTAATTAAAAATACTTTAATATATTTAAATATGACATCTCTGCTTTATGAATGTCTTGTTCCAAATATTAGTGGAGGTTTTAAACACCATTAAGGATGCAGTAGAAGCATTAAGCCGAAATGAAACCATTTTTCTGATAGGTGATGCTATGTAAAATTAACACACTTTATGAACAGCAGTTATCTAAAAATTCTACGATTTCTCAAAAAACAGTTCATTCAATTAAATTAAACCTAAAAACTTCAACATTATAAGATAAATTATAATATAAAACCATAATGTTAAAAATTTATGGACAGCAAATCCCTCATCTGTTCAAAGGGTGGATGATGAGGTTTCCGTAATACAAATGGAGCAAAATTTTAAAAACCAATTAGAATATTCAATCAATATTGAAAACGAAAGCCCTAAACATTTAAAATCAAATGCTGAAAGTTTTAAGCGGGAATTAGAATTATTTGAAGCAAGTAGCAATCGGAGAATACATTTTTATTGTCTTTATAATGCTTTAATAGCGATAAAGCCAACACATGTTGAAAGCGAAAGAGTTTTCTCGTCGAATGACTTATTGAAAGCATTAATAATTTTGACAAATCAATGTTTTAAAAAAATAGTTCTATGACGGACATATAAAAAAAAATCAAAAGAAAGAATCTAAAAAGTTCATTAAAAATCCCATTAACATATTAATCGACATCGAATTATAAAGATACGTTCACAATTTCTAAAATTTTGTGACACTTAAGCTCTTTTACTCTACTATATCATGAATACCTCTAATATTTAATTTTATAGTAACAAGTGCTCTCCAAATATTTTAACAAACTTTTTATGGTTTTATGTGGGTACAATTGAATTGTAATGTATTGTTTTTTTTTCTTTATTAATAAAATGACACAATATTATAAAATAATTTTCTTTTTTACTTAATTTTCTAGTTAAAAAAAACATTCCCGGAAATCCCGGGAAATGAAATTTTTCATTCCCGTTTCCCGGGAAATTAAATTATCCGGGAAACCCCAAACCCTAGTGCCGCCGGAAATGTAGAAAATGTTTTCATACTAGGGTTCTATAAATCGATTGTTCGAACAATCGACTATTTCCTGAAAAAAGTCGAAATCGACATTTTGGTCGGAAAAAAGTCGAACAATCGATTATGTTATCTCAAAAGTCGAATAGTCGAAAATAGTCGATAAAAGTCGAAAATAGTCGATAAAAGTCGAAAAAAGTCGAATAGTCGATAAAAGTCGACTTTTTAGATTGTTAAAAAAAAATATTGCACTTACATTTTTTGTAGTGTATGCTAATATATGTAAATAATAAATAAATACATGTTTATAAAATAAAGCTTTTTTCAACACAAAATTCTTATAACATTATTCTATCTATTATCGCCTTGATAAATTTCATTTTTATTGCTAAACATTACAAAAGGCGCATCAATAAATGTAGAAACCATGTATTTTTTTACAAGAAATGGTAAAAAGTTGAAAAAAGTCGAAAATAGTCGGAAAGTCGAAAATAGTCGAAAAAAGTCGATTAACTAAAAAGTAGACTTTTCATAAACTACCAAAAGTCGATAGTTCGAAAAGTCGACTTTTTAAAAAAACCGAAAAAGGCGAAAGGTCGACTTTTTGTTTCAGCTATAGAACCCTATTTCATACAATATACAACAAAATACAGACAAGTGGCAACGCTGAACAGCTGACATACAAAATTAAAAAAAAAACAAAACATGTTAACAATAAAATTAACCGGGACAACTAAAGCAAAAAAGATGTTTGTTGTGGAAAAATGAAATATATAAGATGAATATCATAATTAGAATATTTTGGTACTAATTTTATTGATAACTATTCGATAATTGCAAAATCTCTACCAATATCTTGTAACTTAAACATTTTTTAAACGAGTTAATAACAGCTTCAGCTAGTTTTATATTTAAAGTCGACTTCAATGTCAAAAGTATACTTTAACTTGTCTACGAGTTTAACTCTCCTAAAGTATTCTTTATTTCTGACTATGATTGTGGGCCATTATTTTTAAATTTTGATTTTTTCGAAAACGTGTGAGTAGTATACATATAGGCTTTCTGGCGTGATTTAGAGGAATTTTTTCTTCTAAACTGGTAGAGAAGAGGAATATTGAAAAATTGTTATGAGGAATATTGAAGAGCATTTTCTGAAATTAAGGCAGCGACAATTTGATGACGATGAATTTTTTGCAGAGAAAAAGGCAGCGATAATTTGTAAATTTTTGTTTTCTTGCTTCAGGTAATTTGAGTAATGTAGAAAAATGCTTTGTGTGTTGTATTGTGTGGAATTGATTTTGTTTTTTTATTTCATTAGTTTTGTTGTAGTATTGTGTAGAGGCTTTTAATGCAGTTTTAAATGGAGGGTTTATTTTCTTTTAATTAGTCTACATTAGGGTATACAATTTTAATTATAGGGAAGATTAATTTTCGTGTGACTTGTAACTTTGCAAGATGATTTTTTTCAAGAATTTGTGAGAGAAAATTTAGTTTTGAGTTTCATATTTTTTTGTAAATTGTGTTGTTTGGTTTGTTTTCCTCTCTTTGAGTGTGAGTTGTTGTAATGTATAAATGTAAAACACCTCCTTGAGTGTTTTTTTAAATTAAATATATTTTGGAAAACATTTGAGTAGAAATCATCACTTAAAAATATAAATATACAGTTCAAATATATAAATGTAATATGGTCATGAATAATTTTGAATATTGTAATAATAAATTAATGGGAGTATTTTTTTATTCACATTAAACCATATTTATTAAGATTTTCGCAATTTGAAATATTAAAGAAAAATGTATACAATATTTGAATAAATTTACGCATTTTTGTGAAAAGTTTTTTCACCAGAAACCTCAATGAAACAAAAGAGGAAACACTAATTCAAAAAGATTTCTACCAATTATTATTTCATACATTTTAAGTAACTCCACTTAAAATATATGAAATAATAATTTCAGGAAATATTAAATAATTTATCCAAATTAATAGTTCTTAGGGTATACAATTTCATTCAAAGGGAAGATTAATTTTTTTGTTGAGTATGGTCAAATATAATAAGGGTACTCATTTAAACGCTTAAGTTTCCCATTTGTGCAAATGTGCAAAATTTGCGCGACGTGTTTCATGAACTCACCTTTTCAATTTTGTGCAAGTTTATACAGAAAATTTATATTTGATAAAAATGTCAAATAAAAATAAATTCAACAAAAGCTTTTAAAAAAATTTGTTCAAATTGCATACATTTTAATTTGAAAAATGTTGAATGAAAGTTAAATCTTTGGAACAAATGGTGGTATACATAGTTTGGAAGATTTTGTTTATATTCTATCTGTTGGTTAATGTTTTCAGACACAATGCCATTTAATCCAATCATTCTGTTCCAAAGTTACACAATTTTCACATGCACAAAATTTTTATATTTTTTGATTTTTATTTCTTATAAATAAAAATAAACAAAAGCAGCTGATTCATCAAATGCACAATAAATTCAAGTTTGCGAGTCTAAATTGACGCGCAAACTTATCGGAGTTGTGCAAACGAATTTCCATACATTTTTTGACAGTTCATTTGCGAGAGTGTAAAAATGCACAGCAAGGCGAATTCATATAAGGTGACCTCATTAGCCCAGCTGATCATCAGCTGTTTTGCCCAAACTGTCAAAATTGTTGGCTTGTTGTTTACTTTCTAGAGCGCGCCAAAAAATTTAAAAAGTGAGAAAAAGCATAAAGATTAAAAAGTGATATTAATAATAATAAAATCAATTTTAAAATATGCGTGTGTGCACTTATTGTAAATTTAAATATCCAAAGGGAAGTGGAACTTTGTTCCGCGTACCTAAAGATGAACTAAGTCGGAAGAAGTGGAGTGAAATTTGCCGAGTAAATCTCTCGCCACACTCCCGTATTTGTTCCAAACACTTTTTGGCTTCCAGTATTAAATTTCTTTTGTTCACCACGCGTTTGAACTCTTCATCGATAATATTACCATTCTCCACAAGAAATAAAACAATAAATAAAAATAAATATAAATCTTTCACTGGTTTGTTGTTAAATTCCAGTTTATTATTAAATTCGCCTTGCTTTATACACAGCTGTTTTTTTGACAGATTGGGCAAGAAAGCAAAAACAAAATGTATGTTGTTTTTGTATTGTTGTACTTGTTGTAGGGATGAGGTCACCTTATATGAATTCGCCTTGATGCACAGATTGCACAGTTTGCGAGACATATAACATGAGGACCCTTAATCACAAAAATTAAAAGTTTCCTCAGTATAACATAAAATCTAAACAATTTTCATAGCAAATATAACCACGAAAAACAAAAAAATCTCTTTATTCAAATAGAAATTTAAATAACTATAACAGGTCCCATTCAGTCTTTAATTCACAAGTCTGCACTAAATATAACTTTAAAACGAAAATATAATGTTAATAAAAGTCTTTACTTTGACCAAATTTTAAGAAAAAAAATATGAATTACATACTAAAAACAATATAAAATAAATCCCTACACTATTCCAGTTTTACAAATTTCAAAAATTTTAATCTCATAACAAGGTCTCAAGATATAAAAATAAATTCAGAAACAAATACCAATTATTTAACTGCTACAAATCAATAATAAATTATATTCAAACTTAGTTTTCAGTCTTTATTTTGGAATTGAACTTTCAACCTCCTAATTGATAGATTAGCTCATTACCAAATAGCCTGTCGAGTCATCTCAACTATATAATAACAACTTAATAAAATTCTGGTTTTTAAACCCTTTTGAAACCCTAAACAACAATATTAGACAAGTCTCCACTTATTATAACTCCACTAAAACATAATTCTAACAATCAATGAGATCCCCTATAAAGTAAATAAAATTATCAATTAATGAAATGAAGAATAATAAAAATAGATTAATAATAATAATTCAAAATCAAATAAAGATTTCAAAATACAGAAATATAAATTTTAATATTAAACTACCTCAAGAGTATTAATGATCGAAATAATAATAAGGATTCAAAAAGAATTATAATTGTGGTATTAAAGTAGCCCAGCTTCTCCAAGTCTCCATCATTTTCAACACAACATCCATTATAAAATTCTCCACACAAACCTAACTTTGTCAAACAAATAACCACTCATTTCTAACACAATTGTCCAATTCACAACGTAGTTGTATGTTGTACGTTGTATGATACAACTATTGTGGTTGTGAATACAGATTTATCAAAGTCGTATGTTTACCTTGTCAAGCCTTGAAAATGACAAAAGAAACAGATCAAAACAAAACATTCCATAGTCTATTAATATGTAAAATTAATAGTGCAGCGAACAATAGCAAATTAATGTCTGAATTGTGTAAAAATGCAAACAATTGACAAATATTTAAAACAAATTATCGTTTTTCATAAATTAAATAAATCAACTGATTTCAGTGTTACTGTTTGGTTGTTATTTTACTCTAAAATTAACAAATTTTTTTGTTTATGTATAAATATGAACTTTTGTTAACACTTCGAAAAACATGTAAAAATGTTGTAGGTGTTGTACAAAATATTTATATAGAAATTAGGTGCGTTCGCGTACTTTCCAGTAAAAAATATCCAGTAACTTTATTTTAGAGAGTAAAAATAAATTACTCTCAATCTGAAAAATTGCAAAAAAAAGTACGCGAACAACAATTTGTAAAAATAATTTGTATTTTATTATAAATCAATTCAAAACGTTTGTTTTGTGTTATTTTACATCTTTTCTTTGCAAACTTGTAAATTGTATTAATTTTCAAGTTTTTAGTTTTGATTATATTTGCAACCATATGTTTTAAACATATTTTTATGTTGATATTTTTTACTGGAAAAAAAATGTCCAGTAAAAAATATCATGTTCTCTATCTACGAACTGTCACTTTTAACCAGTGTTGCCACCAAGAAAATTATTAACTACACATGCCTCATGCCTAAATTACACATGTAAATAAATTTTCGTGATTTCAATAGGAGAAATAAATTATCTAAAATTGTCATGAATATAAAAGGTTTGTCACAGTGGACTCTGGGATATTTGGACCAAATACAATCACTTTATTGTCAATGGACAATTTTCACTTGAGGTGATGATTTTAATTTATCCAGGAATTGGATATATTGGATTTTTTAGTGAACTTTTCTAATTTAATGAATTCTTGAGATCAGTCAAATATGTCAATCCCAAATACGCTTTTAACAAATATTAATCAATGTCCATTGGAAATTGTTACATTTCTATTAAAAATTTAACAATATTTAAAAATAGCACACTGTTTGCTTTCGAATTTTAATTTATTCCTAACACAGTACAACATTTTTCAGTTCATTGCTTTGGGACTCAATTCTGACATTTGCATGTGAAAGTAGCCCCAAAAATAAGAACTTCTGCATCATTAGTTTTGTCAAGTTGGCTGCCGTATTAATTTAATGGCCATACGAATTTTTTTTCCTCAAGGTGGATTTTTATCACTTTTTCTATATTTTAGCACGGAATATCTCTTTTGTGGCTGAAGCAAAGTTGTAGATATTGAATAGTAGAAAAAAAGTACGGAACATACCTACCCGAAAAAGATGCATCCAGTGCCTTAAAAATCGCCAAAATGCCCATTTTTTATATTTTTTAACCAATTTTTCACCTTTTTTGCTCAATAGCTGGATTACAAATGCAATTATGGACTGATCACCATGAAATTAGGTCGTGTGATTTGTGTCTATATAAAAGTTATTTATCATGAATTTTGTATGTATACCATAATTTTTTACAGATTTATGCACTTTAAAGTGATTTTCGGAAGCGTGTCTTTTATGTGAGCTATGACTAATTATGGACCGATCATAAACAAATTCGGTACATATAATTTGTTCGGCCCAAGGACGAAAACTGTTGAAATTGGCTGAAATCGGTTCATTATATCACCTAGCCCCCATACAAATGTCCTCCCGAAATTGGACTTTATCGGTCATAAATGTTTAATTTATATATGTATATTAGAGTGCTCCAAAAAAATAAAATTGCGAATTTTGACCGTCCCCCCGTCTAGAATTGTTCTATGTATTGTAGAAACACATTGTGTAAAATATTAGGATGATAGGATAACGTTAACTGGTGGCGCAACGACGCTGAAGTTTTGAGGTGCGTTTACAAGGGGCAAATATGCAATTTTTTCAGTTTTTGTAAAAATTTTGACATTAAATAATGACTTTTACAATTTAATTTAAAAAAATCGAAATGTGTACGTAATTGTCGTTATAATAAGATATAAAAGACAAAAATTGGTGAAAAAATGTTAAAGTTATTAAAAAATCGCCAGGCCATTAACGTGTCTCAGGCCACTAGAACAAGAAATTTATGAACAAAATTAACATATTTTGAGAAATATTAAAATAAAAGCTTATTTTTACTTAAAATATATCCATATTTACTTGTATATGAGTTTTTGTCCTAGTAGGATACCGTTAACCTATTCGCAGGTATGACCAAAAAAATTAAATTTTTTTAACGGCAGTTTCAAAACTCCAATTTAAAATTTTTCAAAATTTTGTTAAACAAATTTCAGAATTTTTTGATCATCACATGGGGATTTATTGACAACATAATAGGGAATAAAAATGTGAAAAAACTATGTCAATACCTCCTATAGTTTTTCCGTACCTGCGATATAAATTTTGCGATTTTCGAGAAAAACTAATTTTTTGGCCATATTTTGGGGAATGACCAGAATTTCATTACTGTAATGATTTTTAAGTAAAAGCTATTCAGAATAATATAGTCCAGGTAATTTTTAATATAGTCTGAAAGTTTTACTAAAATCGGAAAACTTTAACCCTTAAATCGTGAAGGTCAAAGGTAAATTTTTTCAATATTTGGAATTCCTCATGGAAAGATAGCGAAATATATATTTTTGGGCCGATTTTGATGAAACTTAAGAAAAATATAAAATGAAGTCTAGTATTCACAATAACAGTACAAAAATGGAAATTAACGCTTAAGAGTACTTTAATTTTTTTGGTCATACCTGCGAATAGGTTAACGGTATCCTACGAGGGCAAAAACTCATATACAAGTAAATATGGATATATTTTAAGTAAAAATAAGCTTTTATTTTAATTTTTCTCAAAATATGTTAATTTCGTTCATAAATTTCTTGTTCTAGTGGCCTGAGACACGGTAATGGCCTGGCGATTTTTTAATAACTTTAACATTTTTTCACCAATTTTTGTCTTTTATATCTTATTATAACGACAATTACGTACACATTTCGATTCTTTTAAATTAAATTGTAAAAGTCATTATTTAATGGCAAAATTTTTACAAAAACTGAAAAAATTGCATATTTTCCCCTTGTAAATGCACCTCAAAACTTCAGCGTCGTTGACCCACAAGTTAACGTTATCCTATCATCCTAATATTTTACACAACGTGTTTCTACAATACATAGAACAATTCTAGAGGGGGGGACGGCCTGTACCTAGAAAGTTTTTTTCGTCCATACAATCTTGGAGCACTCTAATGTATATACACAAATTTCGCTCCAAATAAGTTTTATATATACAAAATTCATGTCAAAAAATTTTATTATGATCGGTCCATAATTATTCATAGCTCCCATATAAGACCAGCTTCCGAAAATCACTTTAAAGTGAATAAATCTGTTAAAAATTATGGTATACATACAAAATTCATGATAAATAACTTTTATATAGACACAAATCACACGACCTAATTTCATGGTGATCAGTCCATAATTGGATTTGTAATCCAGCTATTGAGCAAAAAAGGTGAAAAATTGGTAAAAAAATTAAAAAAAAAATTGGCATTTTTGCGATTTTTAAGGCACTGGATGCACCTTTTTCGGGTAGGTATGTTCCGCACTTTTTTTTCTACTATTCAATATCTACAACTTTGCTTCAGCCACAAAAGAGATATTTCGTACGGTATACGAGATATAACCGTGTTAAAATATAGAAAAAGTGATAAAAATCCACCTTGAGGAAAAAAAATTCGTATGGCCATTAAATTAATACGGCAGCCAACTTGACAAAACTAATGATGCAGAAGTTCTTATTTTTGGGGCTACTTTCACGTGCAATTGTCAGAATTGAGTCCCAAAATAATGTGTTGTACTGTGTAATTTATATTAAGTGCTTTGAAATCAGTTTTGTTTTCAGTTTCAAAGATAAATATTTTTTACTATTTGTTTAAAAATTATAGTTCTGATCATTTTCCTTCCCAGTAAATACTTTACCAGTAAAATCTTGTAACGTTTATATTTTTAAAATTTGTGGTTATAAATTTGCAATAAAGCTTCCAAAAAAGTAAGTCAATTTTATTGTTTATTATTTAAAACACAAACCAGACAGACAATAGCATAAACACGAGACAGTTCTTACGGGTATAAAAAATAACTGGTAACAATTTGTAAATAAATTTTTCTCACACAAATTCCTACGTTCTTGTCTTTTTCTCTTAAAATTGGCGAACGTTACCCTAAATAACTGCAATTAGCGTTTCCGATATAAAAGTTTATACCGTTATCTGTAAATACCGTTACCCTTATTCTATAAACAATTTAAAATTATAAACTGCCTTCATTGGTTTCCCATGAGACTGCTACTGTATCTTCATTGCTGTAATCAGACAGAATGAAGATATTCAAAGAGCTTTTAGCCAGTATACAGGATCTAATTTTACCTGCGCCTTTAGCGTAGTAGAGCTTATAGCCCTTCAGACATAGTCCACAGATACGATCCTGGTGGATCCAAGGTTCCTGGACCATGACTAGCTCCTCCCCGTTCTTAGCAATTCGGAGGAGCAGTGCAGCAGATACTACCTTAGAGTGGTGAAGGTTTATTTGCGTCACCTTCACCATGCTCAATTTGTACAACGGTGACGTCGGCGTCCTCCTGGTCAGAATTCAGGAGGGCGTCCTCGTCCACCGCCTGGTCCATCCGTTCAAAGAAGGTACCAACCAGTTCGGAGACAGAGTTGGTATCTTCAATGTCGATTGGACCAGCGCCGTCATTGCATTCCATGTCCTCTTCCGAGGGCATGGGTTTTACATCCTCTGAGGAGGTATCGTCCTTGTTGTCGCTACGGTAGACACGCAGGATGATCGTACCAAATCCATAGTACACCTTCCCTTGTGTCTTCCTTAGCGGCCCCAAGGAGTCCTTATCCAGGACGACGATCGCCTTTCTGGAAGATCCCTCAGCATCAGTAACCTTGACAACTTTCCAGTCGTTAGTTGGAAGCTGTGGGTTACAGCACTGGAGGATCTCCAAGATCTCCTCCGGGCTAGATGGCTCAGCTGGTATTTTAGCTATGGACCTAGGCTTTCGGGGTATCTCACTCACCGATACCACCTCAAGCCTAGATCCCGGCCATACTTCGCCCAACGATGCGACGGCAGTCTTGAGTAGCAACGCTGAACGTTCATCCACACAAGACATGAGTTTAACGTGACCCTGGTACCAACCAGCGTCATCGCATTGAGGAGGAGTGCCTGGGTTCTCTTTGAGAACTTTCCAAAACACCCCTACCAGTTTTTGCTTCACTATATCCCAATTTGATTGAGATCTGGATCCGTCATTGACACTTCGATCTATAACCGCCCTAACGAGATTGTCTTTGACAATCTCGCTAAAGGACTTAGCTAGAGATCGTTGTGCCGCTTTAGGCCTTTTCGGACCCGGTTGCTGGCTCTTAATTGTCACGTCCTCCTCTGAACGTTGCCGTTTAGGCACAGCTGATGACTCAGCAGAAGGAGGGACGGACTTGAGACCAGCAATGTGAGCTCTCGCCCAAGAGAGGGAAGCCTGTTGCTCCTTTGTGAGTTCCTCGGCTTTTTTAGAGCCAAGAGCCTCAATGAAGCGAATGGCGGAACGCCTGGTGGTAGCAGCCCTTCTGGCAGGATTTTTATGCCTTAGACTGCTATCAGAGCCGGAGTTGGCAGGGGGTGGTGCGGCTTCAGGGCAGGAGGATTCCATCACAGACCCTGATCGCACAGTTGGCATATGGGAAACGCCTGAGAGGAGCGACTTAGTCGCTTCCCCCCCAGAGGCACCCGAGGCAAGGGTTTTAACCATCTTGACGGTTAGGGCTTTAGCAGCTTTGGAGGTACTTGGAGAGAAGTCCAGAGGTACCTCGCCGCTTGTGACACTACCACCAATTGCTTTTTGTTTTTTACATTCAGCCAATCTGGGTATACCAGATTGACCTCCTTTCAAACTATAAACATAAACAATTGCTACAATAAAATATTCAATTAAAGTTTCAAACCTTTTTGATTTTAATTATAATTCTTTTTGCGAAGTCTCCATCCACATTTTTTCTGACATACAAACAACTCAAGCCCAACTCCGGCAAGACTCCAGAATTTCCAATGTTGACATCAAAGTCGACATCAAATAATATGGTCTAAATACAAAATATTTCAAACTATAAATATTAAAAATTGCTACAATTGTATAACAATTAATGAATAAAATAATATATTCAATTCAAGTTTCAAATCTTTATGATTTTTAAATTATATTTCTTTTGCGTTTTATTTCTTGAATTTATTCGAATAATTTTAATTAGAAACTTTCCGCTATAAAAAGCTTAAAATATAATTATCAAACCATAATGAACTTGAATTAATCAGCATGACTACAAAAGCCTTAAAGTCGATTTTAAGTCCATAAAAATTACTATTATTTTGATGACGAGGAATTTTTGGCAGAGAAAAAGGCAGCGATAATTTGTAAATTTTTGTTTCTTGCTTCAGGTAATTTGAGTAATGTAGAAAAATGCTTTGTGTGTTGTATTGTGTGGAATTGATTTTGTTTTTTTATTTCATTAGTTTTGTTGTAGTATTGTGTAGAGGCTTTTAATGCAGTTTTAAATGGAGGGTTTATTTTCTTTTAATTAGTCTACATTAGGGTATACAATTTTAATTATAGGGAAGATTAATTTTCGCGTGACTTGTAAGTTAGCAAGATGATTTTTTATCAAGAATTTGTGAGAGAAAATTTAGTTTTGAGTTTCATATTTTTTTGTAAATTGTGTTGTTTGGTTTGTTTTCCTCTCTTTGAGTCTGAGTTGTTGTAATGTATAAATGCAAAACACCTCCTTGAGTGTTTTTTTAAATTAAATATATTTTGGAAAATATTTGAGTAAAATCATCACTTAAAAATATAAATATACAGTTCAAATCAGAGTTCCAAAAAAAAAAAAACACTAACATACCGTATGTTAGTGTACTGTACTTTAAATCTTCATGTACAGTACGCATACACATTCGCTACAAAATGTACGAAATACCTTAAAAAAATTTTAAAGTTTGCGAACATGTACATAAACAATATACCGTACACTGCGATTGTGAGATGATGTTCGCAAATACGACGAATAAGGTACGGTATATTGTACATATTCACTACCACCCCAATTCTAAATAACAATTCCCTGGGAGTTTATTCCCTTTTCCCTATTCCCTTATTCTAAACAAAATCTCCCCGGGAAATTTTTCACTTTTCCCTTAAACCTAGTACTCTGTTCATATTTGCGAAAAATTATGGTTTTTTCATGCGAAATATTTTACATGCTGTTTGACAGCTAGTTGTTGGTTTTAATTTCGTGCGAAAGAAGTGCTGCATATGTTATTTCGTGTGGAAAAATAAGGTTGCCAGATTTATTTCACATGTTTTCCACAATAAAAACAGAGTACTTCTTTTGCGAAATTATTTCGCATATATTTCATTCCAAATATTTTATATGTAGTTTGACAGCATTTCGCACGAAATTTTGAACATAGTACCTAGCTTTATTCTAAATGAACTTCGAAATGGGAATCTCTTCCCCGGGAAAAAAATTATTAGGGAAAAATCTCCCCAAAAAATTCAAAGGGAGTTGTAGCACAAAATGTAAGTATTAATTTTTTTTTTAAAAAATGTGTTAACAATCGTAATTTATCATTACTTATACATAGGTAGAAAAACACAAACCGAAAGCAGATGGAAATTCTTTCGATAACTATGTAATTGTACTTGATATAATAGTTATTTTTGTTTTTGTTTGTTTTGTAATTTTTTCTATATACATACAGTTGCGAGCAAAAAAATGCAACGCTATGCTGTGTGATCTTGACTGGTATGATTTCTCTTATAACGGAATCCAGTTCTCCCCCTCTGCTATTAATAAATACTTGAGGTCTTAGTCAATTATTGTATGACATTTCGCCCAATATTTTTGTACGTAAGGATAATTCAAAAATTTGTAGTAAAATTTTTTAAAATTTAGAGAAATATATACACATGTGTAGTTTTATTTAGAATACACATTTATTAGAGATTATTCCCAACATTATTTCTAATATTTTGGGCATCGGACAAATATTGCGGTGAAGCTAAGGGTAACACATTGCTATCTTGAACGCTAAGAGTATCTAAATTTTCAATCACATCCTGAGAACGTCTAAGAGTGGTCAGAATCCACGGTTCCAGAGAACATCTTCATTATTAATTTATGAATGCAGTCTGATGTAACTAAAAAATTTACCAAGAAGGCAATAATTGCTGCCCATTATAAGGTATTCTTGCTCAAGATAAGCTCGAGACTCGCTTAAATTCCAAATATAAGAGTCGTGGCACGCACATGGTTGGGAGGCATCAACATACAGAATCCGCAACTCATGACCACAAACCTGTAAAAAACATTTATTGTTTAAAAATCAGTTATTCGTCATACAGAACATAAACTTACCAGCATCACATTCAAACTGTAGTAACACTTTCTGTTGTAGGATAAGTGTTTGTTATTAGAAGGAGCTATTAAGTGGACATGTGTCCCATCGACGAATCCTATTACGCTGGGAATGCCATGCTTAATATATAGAGATAACGCAGTTTTCCGTTTTTCTTCTTCTGTTCTGCAGAAAGTTATCCATCTTGGGCATAAATGTTCTTCAAAAACATTTACAATCTCTGAAAGAACTTCGCTAAGACTTCCCTGGGCCACAGATATATCACAATCCTTCCCTATACCCGGTTGATACCCACCTTCGCAAAGAAGCGTAGAGCCGCACTTAATTTAATTATTGGGGAAACTCCAAACCACTTACGTTTTGGCTGAATGTTGGTCGTTAACACATCCAAAAGATATTTGAAGGCCGGTTTATTCTATAATATTTCTCAAACCTTCAGAATGAACCATTGTAATAAAAATGTAGTAACAAATTAATATCCTCGTGTACTTACAAAGTATGTGGCAAATCAAGTGGGTTGCTGGCATCCCGTAGTAGAGTTGGGTTTATTAGCTCAGTGAAGTGACCGCTCTTTTCAGCTCAGCTCACTGAAATGAACTAGGTCGCTCTTTTAGCTCATTAGCTCAGTATGTTGTATAATGACCATTTCATTTTGAGAATTGCTTGTAGTGCATTAAATCAATTATTTATGTTGTTAGTTGTAAAAACACACAGTCTTTTGACAATTTGAGATTTATGCGTGAAATAATTGATTAAAATTTTAAAAAATCAAATTGTATTTTATTTAAACTAATATTTTTGCGAAAGAGTTAATTTTTTATTATTTCTAATTTCCGATGCTAACCAAATGTTTAGACAATATTTGTTAAGCAGAACATTCACTAACTATAAGGTATTCTTTTACCACAAAATAATAAAATTACCAAAAAACTCAAGATATTAACTGGAATTAGAAAAAGGAAAAATATTTTGATGATCTGATAATTGTGATCCAAAAAATGTGACAATAACTAAACCAAAATGAATATTGTTGCAATTTTGTGGAGGTTTTCCCATTTACATAATGTTAGTTATCCATTAGCAAAATATATATTTTTTACCTGACTTTTACAACTTATATATATATGATCAACAACATTTCTACTAAAAATACGAAAGCAAAATAGTTTTGTGATACAATTTGTATAAAAATATTTTCAACATTAACTTAATTATTTTATGATATAACAATATATACAATGTAAATAGAATTTCTGAATTTAAGGAATAAGATTTTATTGTTTTACGAAATAAAAAATAACGTAAAACTGTCATTCCAAAAAAACAGCGAAAACCCACTTATGTCACTCATGGCAGCTGACAAATGTTCTGTGGATGTAGCAGTATAGTAAAAAAAGTGCATAAGATATATGTTAAAAAAGTGATTGAAATAATATTTCTAATTTAATTAAGAATATTAGTACCTTGTATTTTTTAATTATGTTTTTTGGTAGATATAATCCCACTAATGTATTTTCGAAATAGTATTTTTTTACTAATTACATACCTTCAATTACAATTATTATTTTAACAATAACAATTATGTATTTCCCTTTTTCATTATTATTTTATGAAATTTACTTAAAAACTGTAGCAATACTCTTTCTTTATTTCATTCTACATCACCATACCATAAATAAATTCACATTCATTCAATAGCACACATATAACAATTCCTTCATGAAAACAAAAACAATTTGAATAACTCTAATGCTATGTTCACACTTGGGCTTTTAAACGCGTTTAAGCAAAATTTTGATTAAGTTAATCAAAGCCGTTCACATTACATTTGAGATGATTAAGTTGACACTAAAATGATTAAGTTGACAAATAAAAAAACAACAAACAAATTTATATTTCTTTAATGCATTAAATATGGAAATAAATACTTTATTAAAGATATCAGCAAATTATTTTAAACTTTTTAATAATGAAATTGTGAACATTGATGAATTATTTAAGGTTTTTTAAAGAAAAAAAGAAATCTTCTGTCAAAATTTATTTATCGGTACTACACTAAAAGGTGGCCGATGCTACATCATCATCAGTTTGAGGTATGTTCAGTTGATCCTACGTGATTAATGAAGTGATTAAGATTTAATCATGTCAATTTGAAGTGATAAACAAATCATTTAAATGTATGGATAATCATCTCGATTTTGAAGTGATTAGAGCTTAATCACGTTTGAGATGATTAACTCTGCAAATGTGAACATAGTATAATAATTCTTGAAACAAAAATACGCGCTAGCATACGATCATATTCATACATATGTATATATACATGGAGTCAGTCAATCAGCTGATTACTCTTTTTTTCGCTTGTTTGGTTCTAACACCTGTCAAAGCTTGTTTTTATACTTCAATATCTACATATTCTAAGCTAATTAACAAAATATTTATATTTTGCATAAATAAGTAAAGCCCTCACTATTCAATTATCTAAACTATATTTAGTTTTAATACATATTTGTTTAATTTTTAATTTCTGTTTTTTGACATTTGTTAAGACCATTTGTTGTTTTTGTAGAACTACCACCACCTTGTATAAATTCGCCTTGATCATATACATACATAACAAACCTACATTCGAATGATCGTTTTATTTTTGTAGGACACAATACTCACTCACTTTTCAATGTCAGTGAGCGAAAGAATTTTACAGAATTGACGAGTAAAGTGAAACATTGAAGATGACAAATGAATGTGCTTGTGCAGCTCTTACATGAGTACTGAATGAAACATGAGCATAAAACAAAACCGCTCAGTTGAAAACGCTCAGTGCTGAGCTGAAAACGCTCAGTATGATGAATGATTCACTTCGCTCAGTTGAGTGAATAGCTCAATTGAACTAGGTCATTCATGAGCTACACAACTCTATCCCGTAGCATTCTCCTTTCTATCCTTTGCTTCTTCATATCTGTCTGCTGTACTTCAGCGTTTTCTATTTCAGCAACGTTAATCACAAACGCGATACTAATCAATTTTTCTTTTACAGTTTTTTGTAATTTTTGATTTCAATAAACTTTTTATTTTTTTTTATTTTCAAAGTTTTACACAAAACAAAACAGTTGACGAAAAACAGCTGATTTCGAAAATTCGAATTCTCTCTCCCTTATTATTCCCTTCCCAAACTGTTTAGAATAGGAGGAATTTATTCTTGGGAAATATTAAAATAGGGAACTTTATTCCCTGGGAATATTTAGAATTGGGCTGTACGTGTAGTGTATTTTTTATCGTACATTTAGCGAAGATTTTGTTGAACATGTGGAGTATTGATGAAGACAGAAATTGATATATTTAATACAAAAATAATGTCGGAGAAGTAAGAAAATCGAAAAATGTGTATTTATAAATGTGTTTAATTGTAAATTAATTTCGTATTTTTATGTTGCGAAAAATTTTATAATTTTTTAGGATATGTTTGTAGATTTTTACTTTTGAATAGGACTTGAATAAAATATGGGAATGAATTATCGAAAATCATTTAAAGATTTTTATTTTTTAGATAATTATAAATAATTTTTATCAAAAATAATTTATATTTTGAATTTTTATAGAGAACTGTACATAGAGCGGAAACTAAAAAACACAAAAAAATTACATATACGAGTTTTGTTTGACAAAGGCAATAAATCAATACCATTCATTTATGTTTAGGGGTTACATTATTACAGCTAAAAATTCTTTTTTACATCTAAAAAAACACTTTCCATGAAATTTGCATTGGCAATTTTTACAAGTACCATAAAAACCCTTTTGAAATGGTTCCAAAATAATGAATTCATTGAAACAGGTAGTATAATAAAATTAAATTTTTCCCAACAATGCTCTCTTGTATTCAGTTGCATTTTTTTTAATATTTTATTCAAAATACCTATACATACGCAACCCACAAACTTGTTAGTAAAAATAATTTTCAAGCCAATCCAATTGTTCTATTTTGCCTTCATTTTATATCAAAAAAACGCGAACTAAAACAGATCAACAAATTATTGAAATGGAGAAATTAATTAAAAACTCATACAAATTTACTCACAGAAATAATGAAAAATTTAACAACGGCATGTATATATTTCTAATAGAAACAGACAAACAAAAAACACATGGAAAAATACCGTACATGTACTTTAAAAGTTCACTACGTGTTCGCTAAAATCTTCCCTAAAAAGTTCACTACATGTACGCTAAAAAGAACACTAACGTAGCGTAGATTTCGAAAAGTACATAAACGCTAGAATGTTCCGTACCTTCTTCGTAGTGTTTGCGAACATCATCTCACAAACGTAGTGTTCGGTATATTGTGCATGTGCGCAAACACTAAAAACAAATGAAGGGAATGTGTTCTTTAAATGTACACGGTTTATTTTCGAACTCTGGTTCAAATATATAAATGTAATATCGTCATGAATAATTTTGAATATTGTAATAATAAATTAATGGGAGTATTTTTTTTATTCACATTAAACCATATTTACATATGTAACCTAAATTAAGCTTTTCGCAATTTGAAATATTAAAGAAAAATTTATACAATATTTGAATAAATTTACGCATTTTTGTGAAAAGTTTTTTCACCAGAAACCTCAATGAAACAAAAGAGGAAACACTAATTCAAAGATTTCTACCAATTATTATTTCATACATTTTAAGTAACTCCACTTAAAATATATGAAATAATAATTTCAGGAAATTTTAGGAAATATTTAATAATTTATCCAAATTAACAGTTCTTAGGGTATACAATTTCATTCAAAGGGAAGATTAATTTTTTTGTTGAGTATGATCAAATATAACCACAAAAATTAAAAGTTTCCTCAGTATAACATAAAATCTAAACAATTTTCATAGTAGCAAATATAACCACGAACAACAAAAAATCTCTTTATTCAAATACAAATTTAAATAACTATAACAGGTCCCATTCAGTCTTTAATTCACAAGTCTGCATTAAATATAACTTTAAAACGAAAATAAAATGTTAATAAAAGTCTTTACTTTGACCAAATTTTAAGAAAAAAATATGAATTACCTACTAAAAAGAATTATTTTTATTGCTATCCGGGATAGCTCCATAAGCATCTTGTTGTTGATCTTGTCCATACCAGGCGCTTTCTTGGGATTTAAATCAACAATAGCATTTTCGATCTCTCGAATCTCAAAACGTAGGGGTACGGCTGTTCCAAAATGGGGTGCAACAGGTGGCAAATCAATTGCTTCGTTTGATGTGTTCGGTGTAAATACTTTTTTTAAATGATTAACAAACAGATTCCCTTTTTCAGTATAATTTCTTGCCCAACCACCACTTGAATTTCGCAAGGGGGACTTACATATGACAGGTCTTTTAAGACTTTTTGTTGCTCGCCATAATGAGTAATCCGATTGCGGGGTTGCGTCCAGACTTTCTAAATATTTATTCAATGATTCCATTTTTCGAAATTCCAAGAGCTTTTTAAGTCTTTTTATACAATCTTTAAGCTTCGATTTTAGTTGGGGGGATCTGTGTAATTGCCACTCTCTTCGAACTCTTCTTTTTATACCCTACACCACCATAGTGGGACCAAGCCTATTGAAACTGGCTGAAATCGGTCCATTATTTCCCCTAGCCTCCATACAAATGTCCTTCCGAAATTGGACTTTATCGGTCATAAATGTTTAATTTATAAATGTATCTCTACAAATTGCTCTCCAAATAAGTTTTATATATACAAAATTCATGTCACCAAATTTTGTTACGATCGGTCCATAATTAGTCATAGCTCCCATATAGACATAGCTCCCATATAGAGGTATTTTTTATATTTGAGCCAATTTATTCTTGTGCCTGCCATCGCTAAATTACCAGTCGGGGATACAATTTCTAGGGGGCTCAATAAAGTAATAATAGTGGGTGAGTGATCTGAAGATAGTTCCAGCGAGGATTCAATTTGAATCATTTCTCTAGGGATATTTTTCATCACGCTAAAATCAATAACATCCGGTATTTTTCGTGGGTCAGTAGGCCAGTAAGTAGGTTGGCCGCTCGAAAGCACATGCACACCCATTTTAGAAATTGAGTCGAACAAAACACGACCTTTAGGGGTAATCAGTCGTGATCCCCAGAATGTGTGCTTAGCATTATAATCGCCAGCAGCCAGGAAATGGGGGACTAGTGATTAAAAAAATCTATTATATTGACTTTCTGTAATTGAAAATCTACGGGGTGAGTATATCGATGAAATCACTAAGTTTCGATGAAAATCTTCAAGACAGATTGTAGTAGCTTGAAGACAATCACACATTAAGTAGTGTTTGATTCGAGCTTTTATTAAAATTGCCGAGCCTCCACATGCTCTACCTCTGTGATCTTTGGTGTCATATATTACATATCCATTTATTCGAAATGAACTTCTGGACGTCAAATGAGTTCGTTGGTTTCTTAAAAAATATTCGAGTTCGTTTTTGTGTTGGCGTATGCCGTTTGCATTCCAAAAACATATTCTTAGGCAGTTCATGGTCTGTTAAGCACAGCCTGCAATAACACAGATTGCATTTCTTGCATCATGTTACTCATTGAGTTTGTACAGTTATTTACCGATTGCACAAGAGTTTCTATTGTAGATTCTAGTCGGGTAAAATTGAAAATTGGCATTTGCTCTATTACCTCTGGATTCATATTTTCGTTTTGGAGTTGACGGACTTGCGTCTGAAATTGGTTGTTTCTAAGTACATTTGCATATGTTACTTTGTTGTCATATGTCTGTTGCAACGGGGGGTAGTTCAAATTGATGTTATGTAATGGCTGAGCGGGGAAAATTTTTGGTTTCTGGCTTTGTGATTTTTTAACAATTGAGTAGACAGCACAACCCCTGTAGTTTGCTGTGTGGTTACCTCCGCAATTGCTGCATTTTTTTTATTTTAGGATCATCTTTGGATTTGTTACATTGGGATGTGTTATGCAACTCCCCGCAAATAACACATACTGCTGGCAATTTGCAATATGCCTTGGTGTGTCCATATTCTTGGCAATTCATACATTGGACGGGGCCAAATCGTTTGTGTGGATCTTCTACCGTAATTTTACGATGCAATAAGTACTTCAGGTTATATATGGGATGTGATTCATTTTTTTCAGGTTTATGTCACCGGGTTCAAGTTCAACACGGAATAGTGGTTGGGTTTTTTTTTTCGCGATTTCTAATATTTATCACGTTTTTTGTCTTAAAGCCTTTATCTTCTAAGCTTTGCTTTATTTCGAGTCTTTCAACATTACAGTCAACTTGTAGATCCTTGCTTCCTTTCAGCTGTTAAGTGTAAAAACTTTTCTTTTGAGTTTCAAAATATGTTACAACCTTTCTATAATCGTTTTCACTATTGACCTGTATTTTAGTTTCATGAATCGTGTCTTTCTTGATTGGGATTACGTAAAAAGAGTTCTCTCCTATTAATGAGATCAGGATCTGAACCAGTGGATTCGAATTATTTTCTCTCAAGTAAATGGGGGGTGGTTTTGTAGAGTGGATTTTATTTACTGTTCATCTGTTTCACATTCCAGAATAGAAAAACGATTTTCATTGTTTAGTCTAGCATGTTCACTATCCTTATATAATTTAACCAAGGGTACCGCTATCGAAGACTTGGGACTTCGTACCCGTTTTAATACTGTAACATACCGGTCCATTCCAACCTGTATTTGGGATTTATTATCTTTATTTAATGTTTGACTAATCTTGGGTATAGCGCCGCTTAATGGGTTAATTTTATTTGTAGTCAGTGTGGTGGATTTCGTATCTGAAGCTGATATAGCTAGCATACTTTCAGGCATAGATAAAATATTTTTATTTTCTGGTAACTCTCCTATAACAGCTGTTGAATTTTCTTTCGTTTGACAATCATTAGTTGTTGTCAATGTGGGGGAACAAGAACGAGCACGGTTAACAGGCTTGGCGGTTAAAAACAAGTTGTCATCTATTCATCTGTTTGTTTTGTTTATATTTTTTTCATCTACATTAACTGCAACATATGCATTTCTGCCGTTTACACTTAACCTTCGCTCACTGTTTTCGTTAAAGAGACTCATTGAAGAGTATTTGTAATTACTTTCGTTAACACTCTTGATCTTTATTTAATAGTCACTGCACAAAAAATGTTCAAAAAAAAAATATAAAGAATTTTTTTTACTTATTTGTCTTTTAGTTGTTGTTTTGATTTTTTATTTAATAATATTATTAAAATAAAAGCGCCCTTTCGCGTAACTAATAAACAGGTGATATTTATATTTATTTTCCGATAGATACATTAAAATAACGAATTAACTCGGAGTAAAAATAAAACATGTCCAGTTTCAATCACGATATACAGTGAATGTCACTTAAAATCGTACACCGTAGTCAAATTTTATTCATTAGTTTTAGAAAGTTGATGTTTTGGAAATATTTTAAAATGCTATTTTTATATTGTGTGTGCTATTACCTATCAGAAAATTGGGTATAATTTTAATTGCCCTTATCCACAAATAAAAAAATTGGGTAAGACTGTCAGTGCCCAGAATATCAACGCTTCATTTAAAATCGTAAAGGCACTAAAAATAGCAAATGATACCCTACAAAGTTTTAGGATTATTTAATATTAACATTTTTTTTAATTTTTAAAGTTTTAATTTTCATCAATATTTTTTTAACGAATTGAGGTTTTGTTAACTTTTTTGTTGAAATACATATTTTTTGTTCCAATTAATAAAATGACTTAATTTTTTATATAATCACCTATTATTGCCTGTATAATTTCATAATATTTAAAAAAAAAATATGTTGTTCGATTTTGAGTGACACTCACTGTACTCAAAACTTATTTGAATATGATTTCATTATTTGTAATTTTTAAAGACCACATGATGTCACATGATTGTGAAAATATTATTTTAGCATTCAATTTCAGTACCCTTCTAACATTAACTAGTCATATCCTTTTGATCTTGAGCTCTTATGCACTCAGTTTTACGAACAATGCCACAATTATTTGATTTGTATTTCATAGAGAATATCCACAGGATTTGAAATTGGTAAAGAAATAAAGAAAAATTCTTAAAATTTTCTTGGTTTTCGAACAATTTACCGTATTCAACGGAAAATGCATCGTTCGTCAATTCGGTTATCCTTTGTAGATTTCATATCCTTGTATTTATTAGTATTAACAGTAAATTTCTGTATTGTAACAGAATCAACATTTTAAAAATTAAGTCAATTTCATTAGTCCTTGAATTCTTATCATACGCTTCTTGTATTTTCGATTTTATCGAATCATGAAGTATAGTAAAATTGTCGTGTCTTTCTAGTTGTGTGTCCGATTCACTCAGTAATTCTAATGTCCGAAATGTTCGAAATCCTTTCCGTGGGTAATCATTGACTGACCAAAAACCAACTCATAAGGCGTCCTTCCTGTAGTCTGATGAATACTGGTTCTTATCGCGCAATTAATGCTACTTATGTATCCCACATTCTTCCTTATATAAGAACGCAATGCCTCATTGATTGATCTATTGACCCTTTCACTTGCATTTGACTGTGGACTGTATGCGGCTGTACATTGGTGTAGGTTACCATACTTTTCTAAACAAGCTTCAAACTCCTTACTCTTAAATTGGGAACCATTGCCGTTACTACAATTTCTGGCACCCCGAAGCCAGTAAAAATTTCATTTTGTAAATATTCAATAATAAGTCCAGTTACAAATTTCTTTAATGGTTTGAGAAATGTAAATTTTGAAAAATGGTCCAAAATAATTAAAAGTCCAATATGTCCTTTACGTGACCTCGGAAATGGTCCAATTAAATCCAAATAAAATCGTTGAAATGGCCTCTCTGTCCTAACCATTTCCCCTATTGGTGGTCGTAATATCTTAGTTGGTGTTTTCGATGTTTTACGTAAATCACAATTTAAAACATAATCTTTTACATCCGTTACCTGTCTGGGCCAAAAGAAAAATTGTCTAATACGCTGTACTGTCTTTTCCTCCGTGTGCAGCATTTGCGATATTATGAGCTGCATATATTACATCAGTTCTTAGTTCAGTAGGAACTAAAAGTTTCCACGATTCCGATTCACTTACATTGTCCGAAGAAAATTTCGTCCGTTTATAAATATATTTTCCAATAACCTTGTATTCCGGAAATTCGGTTTTTGAAAATTGTTCCCTCCATTGAGAATACTCTTCACTTTCAAATGCAGACGAATTTAAGTCAACAGCGGGAAAAACTTCTATTTCCAATTCTTCAATAGCCTTCGTGTATCAAACGCTCGCGATAAGGCGTCGGGAACTAAGTTATCCATCCCCTTTCGATGTTCTATGCTAAATACAAAGCGCTGCAATTTTAAAGCCCATCTGGCTAATCTACCTGTCATATCTTTCTGTTGCATTAACCATTTCAGGCTTGCATGATCGGTAATCACCTTAAATTCCTGTCCCTCTATATATGCTCGGCATGTACTAATACAGGTGCGGAAGTTAATTTCCCTTTAATTTCGTCAAAAGATTTTTGTGCATCTTCAGTCCAAACAAAATGTTTGTTTTTCCTAAATAATTCTGTCAAGCTAAATGTCACCGTAGCGTAATCATTGACGCAAGAATTGACGCAATTGACGAACAGATTTTGGCACTGAAAATTCAGATATTGCCCTTACCTTGTCCAAATCGACTTTTAAAGTTCCCTCACCTACCATATATCCTAAATATTGTATATTTCTTATTGCAAAACTGCTCTTCTTTACGTTTATCGTCAAATTAGCCCTGCGTAATTGAGCTGCCACTTCCTTTAAATGTCGTAATTGTTCGTCAAAGTCCTTTGATACTATCAGTAAATCGTCGAGGTATACATAAACATTGGATTTCAAATAATATGGTATGACAATGTCCATTAATCTGCACATAGTTTGTTGTACGTTACACAATCCAAACGGCATTCTATTGAATTGATATAGTTTCCGATTAGGGATTGTGAAGGCTGTCTTTTGTTTAGATGCTTCGTCCAGTTTTACTTCCCAAAGGGCATCCTTAAGATCCACTTTGGAAATGAAATAAACTGGAGGAAATCTAGATATAAGTCCGTCTATATTACATATTGGACATGCATCCTTTACTGTTACGGAAAAGCGTACTTTACCCGGTTTAACTAATTAAATACCTGGTTATGACCAGGGCGAATTAGGGCACTCTTCAATTACTCGCAGTTTAATCATTCAATCTATTTCCTCAGTAAGCTACTTTTCCCTAGCTGGCGATATTGGATAATAGCGTTGTTTAATTGGAGTTGCTTCACCAGTATCAAATTTATGATCCAACAATGAAGTACAACCTAATCCATCTCTGTCCGAATTTGGAAATGTCTCAACTACTCCAGTTTCCGTTTTTGTTCTGCCGAAAGAGGTATTTTGTTTGAATCCTCACATAATTCAAGTTCACTTATATTAATTTTGTCATAATAATCTCCTGTTGTAATTTTTATTTCAAATTGTTCCCAAAAATCAATCCCACATATAATTTCCTGCCTAATTGTCGGTATTATAAGAAATTCTATCAATTTAGTTTAACTCTATAAGCTATTTCCAAATTTACGGTACCTTAAACATCTTGTGCACTCCCATCAGCAGTCTTAACGTTACCTAAACAACGTTTGTACTTTCTACTTATCTAAAATAATTTTCTTCGACAGAGCACCGCCTATCACACTTTATTTGCACCACTATCCACTAATGCATAATGGGCTTGATTACCTATTTCTAATAATATATTCGGGCGATTATCATCATCCTTATTAATTATCGATGATATTGTGTACTTTCTAAATAATTTGCGTTTTCCATAAAATTCCTTAATTATTTTTGAAGCTCTTCTCTTCCTCCTACATTGTTCCCTCTCAAGACTTATCGTCAATCCATTATCTTTATGGAAGTGTCAAACTATGTTATTATCCTTTGTCATATCTGGTATTAAATTTATATCTTCTCTATCTATTAGTTTCCCTGTTGTTTCGGATGTCCGACTTTCGTCGTTCAGACACCCTTTAACAAGTTTCCATTTTTCTTAGAACATGTAGAACAATTTGGTTTATACATATTTCACATCCCACACCCATAACAAAATATAGTATGCTGTTCTAAGCAATCTATAAAATTATGACCTACTTTATTACAGTTCCAGCATTCGTTTCGATCTCTCACCTTACAAACTTCCGAAACCTCTCCTTCCTCAATATCTGATTTGTCGTCAAAATCTACTTTTGAAACTAAACCTTTTTGTACGGGACGTTTGTCAAAATCTACTTCAGAAACTAAACCTTTTTGTACGGAACGTTTGCCAAAATTAAAATCCAACATGAACTTTTCATGCTTACGCACTTCTCTCCCCAATTCCGAAACATGTGCAATATCCAGATGCAGTAGCTCATACCATACTTCAGGTCTTAAATTTCTCAACATTATTTCACATAGTTCCTGATCTGATAAAGACGTTCGAAACCTATCACACAACAGCATCACTGAATCATAAAATTGCTCAAACGTTTCATTAGATTTTTGCCTCCTTCGTCTAATATCATCCTTGATGTCAAAATCTGTATTAAAATCTTTATACTGTTTCTTTAAAGCATTTGTCAAGGTACTCCAATCTATCTCATCTACAGCTCTATGATGGCGCCAGTACCACTGTAACGCCTTTCCATCGAATAATGTATGCGCATACCTACACAGAAGATAAAAGTTTCCTCGCAAATGTATATTAGTCAAGATTCTTGAAGTTTCGCTTCCATTTCCGATAAGTGTTTAATAGTTTATTTGACTTCAGATTTAACCTCAGCACGAAGTTTCTCATTGTCGGCAAGAAGTTTCTCGTTGTTGACTCTAGAAGTTTCTTGAACTTCAACTAGATGTTTCTCGTTGTTAACCTTAGAAGTTTCTTGAACTTCAACTAGAAGTTTCTCGATGTTGACATTAGAAGTTTCTTGAACTTCAGCAAGAAGTTTCTCGTTGGCCATTTTTTCCAACACAGCCGCGAACATTGTGCTTATATCCATGCTGATTGTTATTGCACGGGTAGAAATTTCCATTTCTTCTTTATACTCGAATTAGTAAGATCCAATGTCAATGTCACGGCGCTTAAATTCATCTATGAGCCTCTTCTGCAATTCCGCCTTATTACCTGCTGTTGGTAACTCCAACTTACTCAGTTCTTTCTTGAGTTGTTCAACTTTTAGTTCTTCAAACTTCATGCTTAATATTTTGCAATCCTACTTCTGACGACAATTGTTACGTTTCAACCTTTTTCGAAACGCAGGTTTATTTCCTTTAAATAAACCGGATACTTTTGATTGCAAATAATGTTTACTGGAATAGTGTCTCTGATAAACTGAACTCACGACTGCAACCATGGCCACTATTTATACACACGCCATCTCTCGTGAAGTTTCGACAATGTTCTTTAACTGTCAAAACTCGTATACTCGAATTCTAGAGCTTTCGAATTCGAATATACGAGTCGCAGCAAACATTCAGCGTTGCCATACTATCAATCAATGATCAACTCAAAGCTTTTATTCAATGTTTTATATTCCACAGCAATGTTAATAGTAGTGGAACATTATGCAATTGTAAACCATTCATTAAATCCATTATATTTGAATTCAAGTACACTTTCGTAGCAGTATGCGTCCCATATTTTAAATGTTGTACTTTTACCTTCCTTTAATATACTATTTACATATAAGATTCAAATTTATTAGCCCAATTCACAATCTTGTGTTTTTGTACTGAAAATGCAATGGTGTATGTATTTCTGTATATTTTGTTTGTGTAAAGTAAAAATGCAATGCAAGACCATTTGCACAAAATTGTGAATTGGGCTATAATGTTTTTTGAAACTTCTAGAAAATTAACAAAGTGGTACATACTTTGGAAGATATGACATAAATATGTATTTTCATTTGCTTTTCTAAGGATGTAACGTAAAAGTGATTTTCGAAAATGGTGAATAACTCTATACACGAAATAAAGAAATAAAGAATAAAAATGAGGATATTTGTATGAGGGGTATATTATTTAAATAATGAATCTAGCGTAATTGTTTAAAAAAAATAAATGTAAACAATTTTCGGTATTCTTAAAATAATGTCGAAATCAAAGTTGTCAATAAAAGCAATCTATCGTAGTTTAATTCCTTGCGGTAAACTGGTTATCAAGGGAGAATGGCTTTTTTTAAATGTTTTTTATACCATACATCACCATAGTGGGGAGGGTATTATGCGTTTGTGCAGATGTTTGTAACGCCCAAAAATATTAGTCTAACACCCACCTTAAAGTATACCAATCGACTTAGAATCACTTTCTGAGTCGATTAAACGATGTCCGTCCGTCCGCCCGTCCGTCTGGTTGGCTGGCCGGCTGGCTGTCCATGTAAACCTTGTGCGCAGAGTCGCAATTTTGAAGATATTTCGATCAAATTTGGTACATATTACTTTTTCGGCCCAAGGACCAAGCCTATTGAAACTGGCTGAAATCGGTCCATCATTTCACCTAGCCCCCATACAAATGTCCCCTCGAAATTGGACTTTATCGGTCATAAATGTTTAATTTATCTATGTATCTACACAAATTTCGCTCCAAATAAGTTTTGTATATACAAAATTCATGTCACCAAATTTTGTTATGATCCGTCCATAATTAGTCATAGCTCCCATATAGACCCGCTTCCGAAAATCACTTTAACGTGCATAAATCGCTTAAAAATGTTGGTATACACACAAAATTCAACATAGTTAACTTTAATATAGACATAAATTATACGACCTAATTTTATGGTGATCGGTCCATAATTGGTCATAGCCCCCATATAAGGCCCACTTCCGAAAATCACTCAAAAATATAAATTATTGAAATTTTAAAAGAAAAATGTTTTTGCACTTTTACTTAGTGTAGGGTATTATATGGTCGGCCTTGACCGACCATACTTCCTTACTTGTTAAATGTACGTCAAATAGGGATGCCAAACGGGACTGGGTTTTACAAATCCCGGGATTCGGGATTTTAGAAATGTAAATCCCGGGATCCCGGGATTTTTCGGGACCCCGGGATTTTTCGGGATCCCGGGATTTTTCGGGATTTTTCGGGACTTCGGGATTTTAATTAAATGTCAAAAAACATCAAGTTCAACAATAAAAACTATTTATTTCGTTAATACACTAAGTAGAAATATAACAAAGGAAAAACTAATGCATTGAATTAAAATATATATAAAGTATTGCGGAAAACGGGCTACATTTGTTCATAGTCCCCATACATGGTCGCCTTCAGAAAATGACGAAAATGATGAAAATAATTGTCTTATAATAATAAATATAATGATAAAATTGAATAAACAAGTTGTATATGAAAATTAATCTTTCTACCAACTCTTGTGAGGACCAGTCAATAATAATATAACCTCTATATCAGAAAATATTTTATTGTCAATAAATAATTTGTATATAATGATATTAACATAAATTTCAGTCATTCATAAATACTGATTCAAGTCCCCATAGAAGACCAAAACTACATATTGATGGTGGGTATAAAAGATTCTCCATAGCTGAATATAACACTCTTACTTGTTTTATATTAGTATAAGTATGCTGAAATTTAGCTTTCTAGGTTTCATCCTAAAATATTAAAAAATCTCGTAATTTTCGGGATTTGTTAATCCCGGGATTGTTTTTCACAAATCCCGGGATTCGGGAAATCCGGGATTTCGGGATTGGCATCCCTAACGTCAAATAAGTTAAACTGTCGATTTGGTACTAATATTTTGTATTTTTTTATCCTTTTCAGCTCAGATTTTACAGAGTTACTGGCACTTCATTGCAATTTCCTAAGTTAAAGTCTCTTATTGTGATTATCTCAATAGGATGCTTACTATGTGCAGTTCTGTTTTTACTTTGTTTATCATTTCTTTTAGAAGGTACGTATAAAATTTTGAAAATTAGTTGCATTAACCATTGATTACCAAAGCAAGTAAACTTCTCATGGGTGGGTTTTGGGTTTAGATTTTTATATATTTTTACGCTGCACAGTGCACAGTGGTTCCGCCCATAGGCAAAAAATAAATAAAACGATCACAAAATATTTAGACAAAACAAAAAAATTATCTCTTAAATATCCAATCTTTTTAATGGCAAACCGGTTTTTGCTGGAAATCTAACGAGACTTTTTAAAAATAAAATTAAAAGCATGAGAAAATATTCATTTGCAAAACGGTCTTGCAATTGCTGTAGTCTAAAAAATTAAATTACTTTCAATGGATTTTGAAGTTAAAGGTATTTGTTTTATCTTTAGAAAATAATAAAAACTAACATGTGTTGTAATTCTTGTGAAATTTATGTTTTAGTTAACCTATTTGTTTGTTAATTTTTTGTAAACCTTCATTATGTTTACTTAAAGTTTTAGTTGTGTTCCCCCAAGATTCCCCGGTAGGTTTCTTTTATATTGTACTAGCTGACCCGACAGACGTTGTCCTGTCCAAGCAACAACAGCATACATGTAAATCAGTGATGTTCACGCCATACAACAATTGTTTGAAAAATTTACAAATATTTGTTATGCTCTTTTAAATACTTTTGTTCATTCATCGCTGAGCATGCGAAGAAAGACTATCGTAATTTTTTTTCAGAAATTTATTAAGCATTGTTTTTGGTTGTTTTTGTTCGAAGCATAGCAAACACACACGTTTCAATTAAAATTGAACACAAAGTCAAAAATAAATACAAAATTTAAGAGAATTCCGGACTTACAATGTATATTTTTTCATTTCCTTAAAATTTAAATTTCATTCATTTAATAAATTGGTTTTATTTAACAAAAATTCTAAATCTAAACTTTCTTCATTTTGTTATTATTTTAAGTGTATGACATTATGTTTGCTGGGTAGCTCTCTCACCAATACATCTTCATTTTTGTTTTTGAACATCACTGATGTAAATCAATGTACATATTTTGAGTTTTTATATAAGTAGTCGAATTTTGGTCAGAAATATGAGTGATCACACATCGACCTGTTTTTCGTGATTAAACGCTTATTGGCCAAGATATTAGCGATTTTAGATATTGTGGGTTTTTATATAAAAATCGATTTTTGGCCAGAAATATGAGTGTTCACAGATCTAGCTGCTTTTCTTGATTAAACGCTTGTTAGCGGTTTTATATATTTTAAGTTTTTATATAAAAAATCGATTTTTGTTCAGAAATATGAGTGATCACAGCTCGAGCTCCTTTTCTTGAATAAACGCTTATTGGCCAAGATATTAGCGATTTTAGATATAGTGAATTTTTATATAAAAAATCGATTTTTGCCCAGAAATATGAGTGATCACAGATCGAGCTCCTTTTTTGATTAAACGCTTATTGGTCAAGTTATTAGCGAATTTTGATATTTTAAGATTTTATAACAAAAATCGATTTTTGTTTAGAAATATGAGTGATCACAGATCAAGCTCCTTTTCTTGATTAAACGATTATTGGCCAAGATATTAGCGATTTTAGATATTTCGAGTTTTTATATAAAACAATAATTTTTGGCCAACGCAAATATTTTTTTATTTTTTATCATCATTTATTTATTGTATCTTCATTATTTAATGAACTAACAATAAGTGGTTCAAATCTTATATCTAATAATTATTATTTAATTAGTCCAGCCAGTGCCGGACGAAAAAATTTTGTATTCATGGTTGTCTGCTGTGTCCCTCCTTCTTAATCGAGTGTGGCCACGGTTATCTAATATGTTGCGGGCCAATGGGTTTGGGTGAACTTCAAGTTTTTTTAAATATTTTTTGTACATTTTTCGAGATTTCAGTTTTTACAATGGGCACGTTTAGATCTTTGTGTATATTCGCGTTTTTGATGTACCAGGGGGCAACTGTGATCATTCTTAGAAACTTGTTTTGGCGTCTTTGGATCTTTTCTACATTTGACGCTGAGGCCGTGCCCCATAACTGTATGCCATAACACCATATCGGTTTTATGATCATGTTATAAAGTAGAAGTTTACAATCTAAACTAAGCGTAGAGTTTCTGCCAATAAGCCAATTAATTTGAATTGATTTCAATTTCATTTGAGTCAACTTTGCATATATATGACTTTTCCATGTAAGGCGACGATCGAGATGTATTCCGAGGTATTTCACTTCCGATTGTTGAATTATTGGTTGGTTATTGATATGAATAGGGGGGCATGATTCTCTACGCAATGTAAATGATGGGTGAATTCCAAAATGTATGTATGCAATGCAACCTTTAAAAGTCGAGCGATTCTTAACGCAACCGTGTAAACTTTGACAATATTTCATATCGCAAAATGTAGGAAAAAGTAAAAAACAGGTAGTATGAAAGTTTTTTTTAGATTTTAACTACGCGTTTGCATGCTTTGTCTTGATAAAGATATGGCTGCATTGCATATATACATTTCGGAATTCACCCGTTATGTGTGTACATTTTTGCTCGTTGACTTTAATTTTCCATTGTTTTAACCATTTTTCTAATTGAAATATGTGGTTTTGTAAGTAACGAGACGCTTCTTGAGGGTTTTCATGAATGCTTAGAATAGCAGTATCATCAGCAAATGTTGATGTATGAGTGCGATTGTTGGCATATCAGACGAATACATCAAATATAAAAAAGGTCCCAGGATACTGCCTTGGGGGACTCCAGCTTCAATGGGTTGTGCAGTACTTAAAAAGTTTCCCTCTTTAACCTTAAATGTTCGACCAGTTAAATAGCTTTCCAACAGCTTATGTGTGTTTGCCGGTAAATTTTGACTCAATTTGTACATTAATCCAGCATGACATATCTTATCAAACGCTTGAGAGATGTCGATGAAGAGTGCAGAACAGTATTTCTTTTCTTCAAACGCTTTTCTCACCATATCTACAAGTCTATGGGTTTGTTCGATAGTACTGTGTTTTCTTCTAAATCCAAATTGATGATTCGGAATACAATTGTTTTCAGTTAACATCGGGTACAACTTGTTCATAAGTATCTTCTCAAATAGCTTTGATATACTAGACAATAGGCTGATGGGTCTGTATGATTCTACTTTTGTGTGATCTTTTCCCGGCTTGGGTATCATGGTAACCAGTGAAACCTTCCATTGTGGAGGATAATATTCAAGTCGTAATATAGCATTAAAAATAAAAAGAATTATTTTTATTGCTATCCGGGGTAGCTCCATAAGCATCTTGTAGCTGATCTTGTCCATACCAGGCGCTTTCTTGGGATTTAAATCAACAATAGCATTTTCGATCTCTCGAATCTCTAAACGTAGGGGTACGGCTGCTCCAAAATGGGGTGCAACAGGTGGCAACTCAATTGCTTCGTTTGATGTGTTCAGTGTAAATACTTTTTTTAAATGATTAACAAACAGATTCCCTTTTTCAGTATCATTTCTTGCCCAACTGCCACTTGAATTTCGCAAGGGGGACTTACATATAACGGGTCTTTTAAGACTTTTTGTTGCTCGCCATAATGAGTAATCCGATTGCGGGGTTGCGTCCAGACTTTCTAAATATTTATTCGATGATTCCATTTTTCGAAATTCCAAGAGCTTTTTAAGTCTTTTTATAAATCTTTAAGCATCGATTTTAGTTGGGGGGATCTGTGCAATTCCCACTCTCTTCGAACTCTTCTTTTTTCATTTAAGAGCCGTTCGACATCTGCAGAATTAATTCTATTATATCTGAATTGTCGGGGGATTTGGGTAGCATGTTGAGCAGCCAGTTTGAGATTTTTATCGAAATTGATAAGAGAGTGATCGATGTTTTCTGGTGTTCTTAGCGGTATGTTTTCCGAGCAATGTGTACTGAGGTATTTTTTATATTTGAGCCAATTTATTCTTGTGCCTGCCATCGCTAAATTACCAGTCGGGGATACAATTTCTAGGGGGCTCAATAAAGTAATAATAGTGGGTGAGTGATCTGAAGATAGTTCCAGCGAGGATTCAATTTGAATCATTTCTCTAGGGATATTTTTCATCACGCTAAAATCAATAACATCCGGTATTTTTCGTGGGTCAGTAGGCCAGTAAGTGGGTTGGCCGCTCGAAAGCACATGCAAACCCTTTTTAGAAATTGAGTCGAACAAAATACGACCTTTAGAGGTAATCAGTCGTGATCCCCAGAATGTGTGCTTAGCATTATAATCGCCAGCAGCCAGGAAACGGAGGCCTAGTGATTTAAAAAATCTATTATATTGACTTTCTGTAATTGAGAATCTAGGTATATCGATGAAATCACTAAGTTTCGATGAAAATCTTCAAGACAGATTGTAGTACCTTGAAGATAATCTTCGCAAAAATCACACATTAAGTAGTGTTTGATTCGAGCTTTTATTAAAATTGCCGAGCGTCCGCATGCTCTACCTCTGGGATCTTTGGTGTCATATATTACATATCCATTTATTCGAAAGGAACTTCTGGATGTCAAATGAGTTTCAGAAACCAGCATTACATCAATTTGTTGGTTTCTTAAAAAATATTCGAGTTCGTTTTTGTGTTGGCGTATGCCGTTTGCAGTCAAAAACATACTCTTAGGCAGTTCATGGTCTGTTAAGCACAGCCTGCAATAACATTGATTGCATCTTAAACATTTCTTGCATCATGTTACTCATTGAGTTTGTAAAGTTATTTACCGATTGCACAAGAGTTTCTTTTGTAGATTCTAGTCGGGTAAAATTGAAAATTGGCGTTTGCTCTCTTACCTCTGGGTTCATATTTTCGGTTTGGAGTTGACGGACTTGCGGCTGAGTTTGGTTGTTTCTAAGTACATTTGCATATGTTACTTTGTTGTCATATGTCTGTTGCAACGGGGGGTAGTTCAAATTGATGTTATTTAATGGCTGAGCGGGGAAAATCTTTGGTTTCTGGCTTTGTGATTTTTTAACAATTGAGTAGACAGGACAACCCCTGTAGTTTGCTGTGTGGTTACCTCCGCAATTGCTGCATTTTTTTATTTTAGGATCATCTTTAGATTTGTTACATTGGGATGTGTTATGCAACTCCCCGCAAATGACACATACTGGTGGCAATATGCCTTGGTGTGTCCATATTCTTGGCAATTCATACATTGAACGGGGCCAAATCGTTTGTGTGGTTCTTCTACCGTAATTTTACGATGCAATAAGTACTTCAAGTTATATATGGGATGTGTTTCATTTTTTTTCAGGTTTATGTCACCGGGTTCAAGTTCAACACGGAAGAGTGGTTGGGGTATTTTTTCGCGATTTCTAATATTTATCACATTTTTTGTCTTATAGCCTTTATCTTCTAAGCTTTGCTTTATTTCGAGTGGTTCAACATTACAGTCAATACCCTTTATTACAACTTGTAGACCCTGGCTTCCTTTCAGCTGATGTTAAATCCAATTTTTCTGTTTCTAATAATTTCTTTTGTAGTTTACTGTTATTTGTACCAATGACAATTTTATCTCTCAACATTCTGTCTTCATCTTTGTACTCACATGGTTTAACCAACTTACGTAAATCCAAAAGAAATGAATCAAATGATTCCCCCTCCTCTTGTTTCCTTTTATTAAACTTAAAAGTTTCATAAACCTCGTTCTTTTTCGGTGTACAATACCCTTCCACAGCTGCAACAACTGCATTATATTTCTTTTTGTCTTCAGCTGATAAACCTAAAGTGTTAAATATTTCAATTATTTCAGGACCACACAGGTTTAAAAATATTCCAATCTGTTGCTGCTCTTTTTTGTTTTCTAATTCGGTTGCAATCGAAAAAATTTCGTAATTTTGTTTGAAGACACGCCAATTTTCAGCTAAATTGCCATCTAACTTAAGGGGCTCTGGTTTATGAACATCAAAACTACTCATGGTTGTTGTCATCTCAATAGGATCCTCATATAATTCTCCGTCGGAATCTCTGTCTTCTTTTATCTGGTCTTCTTGATCTTTAGTCTTACTTCTTGTAAACATTCCGCACCGGCTGCGCCATGTGTTATTGAAACAAATTCGTTTAAACAACTGTTTGATAAAATTTAAACTTGACACTGGTGCAGACGTTAATGTTCTTCCGCTAAGGTATTTAAAGTTTATTAAAGATGTAAATCTGCAGAAGGGTGGAACACCACCTCAAAGCTATAGCGGTTCAGATTTAAAATATGTGGGAACATGCGAATGTGTCGTAATGTGCAGAAACGAAATAACAACATTAAAGTTTGTAGTGATCGATACACAGTATGAGGCTTTATTAGGTTTGACAGCTTGCTCAAAATTAAATTTGATAAAACGTGTGTATAGCATTTCGCAAACAGAAAAAGATGAATTTGTTGTCAAAAATATTGATCTGTTTGAAGGTTTAGGATGTTTTGTAAGAAATTTGGACATAAAACTAAAAAAGGACTCTATACCTATTGTGAAGCCAGCAAGGAGAATTCCACTATCAATATCTACACGAGTAAAAGAAGAACTACAACGAATGGTTGAAAGAGACATTATAGAACCTGTAGATGGCCCAGTAGAGCGTGCATCGAATATGGTAATTGTCGAAAAAAAGAATGGCCAATTAAGAATTTGTATTGATCCCCAAGACGTAAACTCTGATATTTTGCAGGAAAATTACACAATCCCGTCTTTTGAGTCAATTTCGGCACAACTTGCTGGAAAAAAGTTTTTTACGGTACTAGATCTAAAAGAAGGGTTTTGGCAAATTGCCTTAAGTAAGGCCGCAAGCGAAATTTGCACATTTAACACAACATTCGGATGTTACCGTTTTAAACGTTTACCTTATGGCATAAAAATAGGTCCGGAAGTATTCCAAAAATATAATGAAAGAAATTTTGCAAATATCCCTAATGTTACTGTTTTTATAGATGACATATTAATCGCTGCTGATACGGAAGATCAACATGACGAGCTGTTACAACAAGTAGTAAATCGAGCAAGGAAAATGAACATTAAATTCAATAAGGACAAAATACAATACAAAGTAAAAGAAGTAAAGTATTTGGGCAAAATAATTTCGTGTGAAGGTGTAAAATGTGATCCTGATCGAATTAAAGCGATATTAAAAATCTCTCAGCCTAAAGATAAAAAGGATTTACAGAAATTATTAGGAATGGTCAACTACATCAGAGAGTACATTCCAAATCTTGCAGAAAAAACCCAACCGTTAAGAGAACTTTTAAAAATGGTATTACGTATGAATGGCAATCAGCTCATGAAAAATGCTTGCAGCATATAAAACAGTTAATAGCCAGTGCACCAACGTTACAAAATTTTGACGAAAAATTAGACATCACCATTGAAACAGATGCTTCCAAATTTGGAATTGGGTGCTGTTTAATGCAAAAAGGAAAGCCCGTAGCATTTGCTTCTAGAAGCCTTACAGATGCTGAAGTTAACTACGCACAAGTGGAAAAAGAATTACTGGCGGTAGTGTTTGCTTGCCGTAAGTTTCACTACTATATTTATGGAAAGAAAATTTTAGTTAAAAGTGATCATAAACCGTTAGTAGAGATTATGAAAAAGAGTTTTTGTAAAATACCATCTGCAAGACTACAACGGTTAAAATTAAGCTTGATCAAATATAATATTAATTTAGTTCATGTTCCTGGAAAATTTTTATATATTGCTGATTTTCTTTCACGTTATTATGATGAAAGTGATAAAACTCCTGAAATTGAAGACCTGCAAGAGTTTGTTCATTCCATAAACATATCTTCAGAACGTTTGCAATTATTTAGAAATGAAATAAAAACAGATAAATCATTAAAAGAATTAAAGAATTTCTTATTGGAAGGGTGGCCAAATGATAAACGAAAAATTCCAGATGATCTGAAAGTGTATTGGAAACATAGGAACGACTTAACAATTGAAAATGATATTATCTTCTTTAACGATCGTGTTATAGTACCTCATAGCCTTCGTAAAAATGTGCTGGCCCAACTGCATTCATCGCATCTTGGAATTGAAAAAACCAAGAAAAGAGCTCGTAGTTTGGTTTATTGGCCTAAAATAGACGAATCTATAGAAAATATGATTACCCATTGCGATGTTTGTCAGAAATATAGAGCATCTAACTCAAAAGAACCTATGTTTTCACATTTAGTGCCAAAATTACCTTTTAGCAAAGTGGGTATAGATCTTTGTGAGTATGCTAAAAAATCTTATTTAGTATTATCAGATTATTATTCTCGTTTTTTGGATATTATTCCACTTAATACCAAAACCGCCAGCGAATGTATTAATAAATTAAGTGTGTTTTTCAATTCATGGCATACCACTAAATATTGTGTCTGATAATATGCCATTCAATTCATTACAGTTCAAAATGTTTTGTAAAAAATATGATATCAATTTGATAACAACTAGTCCCGGATATTCACAGGCTAATGGTTTTGCAGAAAAGGCTGTAGGAATAGCGAAAAACTTAATTAAAAAGACTTTGGAAAGTAAGCAAGAAATTTGGCTGGCACTGTTAGAATATCGAAATACACCATTAAAAGAAGTTGATGCTTCACCTGCAGAGTTATTAATGAGTCGTAAAACTCGAACGCTTCTCCCATGCAAAATCAACCAATTTCAACCACATTGCATTCCAAATATTGTGCAAAACATTAAAAACAAAAACACATATGCGAAAATGAACTACGATAGTAATGCCAAAGCTAAATTGCCGTTTAAAAAGGGGGATAATATATGGTATAATCATGGGCTGAATACTTGGATTAAAGCTACTATCGAAAACATACACCCTTCACCACGATCCTATTGGATACGCTTAGAAGATGGCACAGTACTTAGAAGGAACTCAAAGTGGATTCGTAAACGTACTTTGTTACCACGCTGATGTGAACTCTTATATAGTATATTATTATTATTGAATTAATTAATATTTTAAGATATACACATATTATTCAATGAATTATTTAAAATTTGTAGAAAGAGAGAGATGTTGTATTTAGAATGTACATATTAATCTGTAAGCTTATAAGTACATACACATGTATGTACTACATAGATTGAGCATATAACTTTGTAAATAAAGAATCAGCCATGAGTTGTAATCTAAACGTCATTCTTTCAATAACACAAGTGTAAAAACTTTTCTTTTGAGTTTCAAAAATATGTTACAACCTTTCTATAATCGTTTTCACTATTGACCTGTATTTTAGTTTCATGAATCGTGCCTTTCTTGATTGCGAGTTTTCTCCTATTAATGCGATCAGGCTCTGAACCAGTGGATTCGAATTATTTTCTCTCAAGTAAATGGGGGTGGTTTTGTAGAGTGGATTTTATTTACTGGTTCATTAGTTTCACATTCCAGAATAGAAAAACGATTTTCATTGTTTAGTCTATCAGGTTCACTATCCTTATATAATTTGGCCAAGGGTGCCGCTTTCGAGGACTTGGGACTTCGTGCCCGTTTTAATACTGTAATATACCGGTCCATTCCAACCTGTATTTGGGATTTATTACACCGTGATACAATTTTACATTTTTTTTGTTGGACTTGAACGACACTATACACATATGAAATCTGAGATCATATATAGTAGAAAACTGGAAGATCGTATATAGTAAATTTGCGTTCTCAGTTTTTAATTTTCTGATCCTTTCTTCTTTTTAAAGTACTTCAAAGTTTCAAGGATGTACAAATTTATAAAAAATTAAATAAATATTTTTATAAATGTTTGTCAAATAAAAGAAGACGGTCACCAGAAATGGAACCAATATTTTTTTAATTTTTCAGGACAACAAATTTCAAGGAAAATCCTTTAAACATTTTTTCTTTCATGTCCCAGATAATTTTCCTATTAATTTTAAAAAAGGGTTGAGTCTATTAAAAGTTAACTCGTTTTTATTTATCAGGATACATTGTATATAAAAAGTTAAATATCTTATGTAACATCAAGCATCTAGTAGTTTTGAATTGACACGTCAAAATTCTTATAAATAATTTTTAATAAGTGGTCATTTTTAAAAAGTAATATGGAATGTCCTAATAAAAACAAATTTTGTGTTGTTTGTGGTTTATTTGTACCTTTTAATAAAGGAAAAAATGTAACAAAGGCTTTTGTGGATAAGTATGAACAATATTTTTTAATAAACATGGTTCCGAAGGCATGGTATATACCAGAAGTTGTGTGTAATTATTGTTACAAGAGGTTACTACGATCTAAGCAGTTCCCAATAAAATATGTGTACCCAGTAATTTGGTTGAAGCGGAGTGAGCATGAAATCAGCCGAATACCATCAGGCTGAAGAATCAAGATAGGGAGAAAATCGTTTACCATAAATGTGATTCAGCGCAGCCCGCGGTATTACGTTCAACATCAAATCCAAAGGCTCCATCGGAAGAGGTTCGCACAATTCCATGTGATGATTTAGAATTACTGAGTATCGGCTCTAGATCAGAACTTTATTCGGAATTTTTACCAATAGGAAATATGCTAACCGATCCTTCGCCGCATTTTATAACCCAAGCGGATTTTGATGATCTCGTGCGTGACACAAATATTTCGCAAAGAAGTGCTGAAGTATTAGGTTCCCGATTACAACAGTGGAAATTGGTTTCTGAAGATTTTCGGGTAACATCAGTCCGAAAGCGTTCAAACGAGCAATCATTTGACGCATGTTTCAAAGTGAATGACCAAACTGGCATCACTTACGCAGATGATGTTGAAAAACTTTTCGAAACTATTGGCGATATTCTAAAATTAATTAATTATGACCGACATTGTTGGATGATTTGTTCTGACCTGAAAATAGTTGCCATTTTAATGGGTTTAAAAAAAGGGTTTGCCAAACACCAATGTTTTTTGTGTCTTTGGGAAGGTCGGCGCAAAGATCCTCATTACACCGACCACAAATGGCAGCCTCGTATTGTTCATCAGCTTGGACAGGATAGCATTGAGAATATTCCGCTCGTGCCGTCATCAAAAATAATACTTCCACCGCTACACATTAAATTGGGACTTATAAGAAATTTTGTTCGTGCACTCGACGTTGACAGTGCAGCTATGGTGAACTTAAAAAAATTGTTTCCCAAACTAAGCGAAGCAAAGATTGACGCCGGTAGGTTCGATTGCTAAATACTTATATTATTGTATTATCCTAAGTAATCTTTTATACTTTAAGGTGTTTTTAATGGACCCCAACTAAAAAAATTGTTAAATTGCAAGGAATTTCCAAACCTTCTATCACCTATTGAGAAAAATAGTTGGAGGAGTTTAGATGCCATAATAGAAAATTTCTTAGGTAATAGAAAATCTGAAAACTACGAAGAAATCGTCCGCAATCTCGTTCGCAACTTCGGTGAAATGGGTGTGAATATGTCACTGAAAATACACTTCTTAGATAGGCACCTAGATTTTTTCCCCGATAATTTGGGTCATTTTAGTGACGAACATGGGGAACGATTCCACCAGGACCTAGCAATTATTGAAAATCGCTTTAGAGGAAAGAGCACTTGTCGCTAAATAATGTTGGTCGATATGTCGAGATTACATACTCCATACAAGCGGCAGAGTAAACGTATTAATTTTTCTCCATAATATATTTTTATATTTCTTCTTTCTTTTATATCTTTATTTAGTATAGCTTAAATATTTTTTTTATTATATAAATTTAATTTTTTTATAATAATTGTTCCTGCTGGTACAAATTGGGAATTTGTTAGAATTATACTAAATTATGAAAGAATAAAATTTAAGTAACTCTTTTGTTTCATTTCCAATGATTGTCTTTTTTTATTTGATACACATATTGACAAACATTTATAAAAATATTTATTTAATTTTTTATAAATTTTTTACATCCTTTGAAGTCTATTAAAAAGAAGAAAGGATCAGAAAATTAAAAACTGAGAACGCAGATTTACTATATACGATCTCCAGTTTCATGTGGATGTGGACTTGTTCAAGTCCAAAAAGTACTATCTAATATTTTTGTAATCTTAATTGCTGTATCGATAAAAGTATTTTTTTAATGAACTTAATAATATGTTTTTTTCTGTTTAGGCTTAACTTATAAAGCTATAATAACGAAATTTAAGCATGTGTTAAAGTATATGCATGGTTTCAACATATATTTTTTTTAGAAAAATATATTGGAAATTCTCAAGGATATAAAAGGATACATTTTTCAAAGGACATTTTTTACAACTTTTCGTCCTGAAAAGTAAAACTAAAAAAAATTATCTACTTCTAGAAATTGTCCCCTTTCATTTGATATCCATATAAAGAAAAACTAATGAGCAGAACTATTTAAATAAATTTTAAGAAATTTCTATATCCTTAAAACTTTGAAGTCCTTTAAAAAGGAGAAAAGATCACAAAATGAAAAACTAAAAACGCAGTTCTACTATATATGACATAAGGTTTCATGTGTATATGGTCCCGTTCACAGTCGAATAAAACACACTTGTGTGTTAAAACAGTCCTCATGCATACATATTTGTGAAAATATTTGAAAAAATAATTGACAATCACTTGGAATTTAGCAAACAATTTTTGTCTTAAATTCCTGGCCACCACTGTAGCTAGCATACTTTCAGGCATAGATAAAATATTTTTATTTTCTGGTTGAATTGAATTTTCTTTCGTTTGACACTCATTAGTTGTTGTCAATGCGGGGGAACAAGAACGAGCACGGTTAACAGGTTTGGCGGTTAAAACAAGTTGTCATCTATTCTTCTGTTTGTTTTGTTTGTATTTTTTCGTCTACATTAACTGTAACGTATGCATTTCTGCCGTTTACACTTAACCTTCGCTCACTGTTTTCGTTAAAGAGACTCATTAAAGAGTGTTTGTAATTACTTTCGTTAACACTCTTGATCTTTATTTAATAGTCACTGCACAAAAAATGTTCAAAAAAAAAATATAAAGAATTTTTTTTACTTATTTGTCTTTTAGTTGTTGTTTTGATTTTTTTATTTAATAATATTATTAAAATAAAAGCGTCCTTTCGCGTAAATAATAAACAGGTGATATTTATATTTATTTTCCGATAGATACATTAAAATAACGAATTAACTCGGAGTAAAAATAAAACACGTCCAGTTTCAATCACGATCAATTTAACAATAAATAATATGTCGTTGGAAAATAAATGGGGGAAACCTGGAACTGGAATGCCTTGTTTCCGCCGTTGAAATTTCTTTGACGATTGGTATTTCGAAGTATAGCAGCGTTCGGCCAAATTTATCATTCCAGCACATTTCAAAAAATCTGGTCAATGTTGTAGATGGCGGTCGATCAACCATTTTCCAGATGCCATGTCACTACCTTTGGTCATATATTTACAGCATTTGATAAGTGGGCGTATTAGTGAGCGTATTATTGGGCGTAAAAAAATTTTGTCGACTATTACTAACATTTAAAAAAAAATAGCCGAATCGGTCCAGGCGTTCTGCGATTTTAGATATATCGAAAAAATGTGGGCGTGGTAAATTTTTCTTACGAATTTTACTACGAACATTCAAAAACAAATTAGCCAAATAGCCATTTTCCGATTTTATGTAAATCGAAAAAAGTGGACGTAAAAGTGGGCGTTGTCAATTTTTCCTTCAGTAAAAACTTAAATTGAATCTACGAACATTTAAACAAAAAATTAGCCAAATCGGTGTAGCCGTTTTCCGATTTTAGATAAATCAAAAAAAGTGGGCGTGGTCAATTTTTCATTCCGTAAAAACCTAAGTTGGACTATGACCAACCTCTTAAAAAAATTGTCTAAATCGGTCCTGCCGTTCTCAACCGATGCAATTACCAACGAACGACAATTGATTTTTATTTATATAGATTAATCTGATTCTTAAGATAATAAAAGTGCTCAAGTTAGTTGCGGAAATTTGCGGATGGGCGAGTAATCTGTAATATACTTACCCACCGTCTTATTTTCGCATCGGTACATAAAAATCTAATCCATGGAGCTGAGGTAAGCAGGCATGTAGTAGTGTCAATAGATGAATTATCGGAGGAAGCAGCTGAAGCGAAAAAAAAACATATAAAACAGTTTAGATTGCAACATATCCGAAAAATATCGCGCAATGCTACAAATACTGAACTTTTTATGTTCAATTCCATTTATTTCTGGAGGCCAAACTTACCAACAAAGAAAACAAGTAGTTTAAGTCAAGGAGTTTTAAATTTGATTAATATTTGATATATATTATCTTATTTTACCTTACTACCTTTATTACTTAGTAATACCTCATATTGCATTATATAACTTTGTATAACTTTTTAATTTAGTTTTTTTTAGTGCATAATTCAAATGAATTAAAATGGAATAAAAATTTGTGGCTACAGTTGTCAATATTTTTTCTTAAAAATTTGGAAACTGTAAGTTCTTCGGGCATGCTATGGGTGACAAATTTTTAGTTTTGGAGATATTGATTTTTGACTGCTTGTTCATATAAGGGAAACCACTGTGCAGTGGTATAGAAAACAAGTAAGAGAGCTATATTCGTCTGTGTCGAATCTTATATACCCTTCACCAAGAAAACTGCTAAATACAAATTTTAAATATTTTTAGGTAAACAAAATTTATTTTGTTTACCTAAACCAACCAACAACATGAAGAAAATCATAAAACCGGACAATCATATGTATTTACTTCTCAGTGAAAAGTTTTCTGTATACTTTGTGTTTTCACTGAAAATACAAAGTATACAGAGGCTTCACGAGACAGAAAATAATCTCGTTCATCGTTTTGTTTTGTTTATTTCTTTGTTTTGATTACATTACTTTGTCTACCATATTCGCGTTATGTATAGCGTTTTGCTTTAACACATCACTGATATTGTAGTACAAAAAATTTGCTATCCCTTTTTAATCTTTTTCATCTGATTTTGAATTTTTGAAACGTCAAATTTGACATCTCTGTATACTTTGTGGTGAAAACTAACCAAATAAACAAAACAAGTCTGGTACAATTGTATGTTGAACAAGTAAGAGTACTATATTCGGCCATGCCGAATCTTAAATACCCTCCACCTAAACTGAAATAATATAACAATTGTTAAAATACTAGTTTACGCAGAAGATATTATTTCAAATGTACAAAAATTGTTATCTAATTCAGCAATTTATAATTGAAATTCCTATTAGAACGTATGAAATTTAACAATTTATATACTTAATAATAAATTAATGCGTTTGATCAACATTTTTCCTTTTTAACCTCAAGTGAGTATACAAAGTGTATACAAATATATTTAGACAAATTTCAAGATATTGGGTTGTGGGACTTATATAGGAGATATGACCTATTATGAGTCGATTGTCAAACATATTTTAACGTGATTTTTATGTATTTATATGGGAGCTGTTGCCAAATATGGACCGATATTCACAAAATTCAGTAGTATGATTTTAAAAATTACTGATCCGTGTACTATTTTGGTTCAATATATGGAAGCTATGACCAATCATGGGACTAAGTATTTGAGTGCTATTTTGTAGAATTTCATATAAACAACGTCATTAACAAGAGTGGACCTTATATGGGAGCTATGCCGAATTATGGACCAATATTTAAAAAATCTTGTAGCACCATTATTGGATACAAATTACTGATCGGTGTAAAATTTTGGTTCAGTACAGATTTTTTTGGATATTTGTGCTGGTTAATGTGTTTTCCTGAAGTGGTTCTTACATGGGCCTACCATCATAAAATTTGGTACATCGATTTTTGTATACATATGTATATTGAATAAATTTGTTTCGAATTTCAACCTGATAACCATCGAAAATTATACATAGAGACGAGACACTCCGATTTGTCAAACAAAAATACAACAACAAAATACATTGTCTAGCATGTATTTTGTTGTTGCAAGAGATTCCGTCTCGTCTCTATGTTACCCTATGCTGATAACTATATTTGTAAGAAATTTATGAGGAGTTTATTTTGTGTGGATACTGCAATTTTGTAGGCATTTACAGACCATATAACCATATTTCGGGAAGAAATTTGTATGGGGGCTAGGAGAAATCAACATAAAAATAACGTGTGTATAATTTTATGGTATTATCTGCAATACATTTGCACAAATAACGAAAACTATGTATCAAGTATTTTTTTAGGTTGTCTGACATTTTGGTTCATAACTCTGGTTCCACTAAACCGATTTTGCTGATTTTCAATACCAAAATGCTTAGGAGAACAATAAACAGTTTTTCTGCAAGTCTAGCAATTTTGTTTGCATATTTTGGACGTGAGCGTGTTTTACAGAGACAGACAGACGGACGACTTAGAATTTCATAAGGATCAATAATATATATACCTTGTTGGGTCTCAGATGAATATTTCTCTATGTTACACACGGAATGACAAACTTATATATACCCTCATTCACCACTTATGGTGGTGGAGGGTATAAAAAAAATAACAACAAACAACAACAAAAATAAACGAAACGCACTCAAATATATACAAATTATGCATGCTTGTGTTTGATTTGTAATTCCCCAGCGGGAAACAGATGCAGTAAAGAGGCTTTCCTAATTGAGTTATTTTGCAGACACAAGGACACCCAGCCGCATTGCAAAATCATTTAAATTTCACACGGCGTGTCATTGCGAGCCATGGCCTTGCATACTCACTGCTGTTAGAGGGTTAGGAGAACCCTTTTTAAGAAGGCATATTAGAAGGTGTTCCGTTAAAGCCCTGAAGAATGACTACATATTAACATCTATTAAATTTCCAGAAAATTAGAGCTGAAGCAGTTCATTTATTATTTTATTTATTATTTTCTTATTTAATTTATTGTTTATATTAATTTCTAGTTTTAAACTCTAATTTGTAATCTAACTGAATTTATTTAAATACAACTCTGCATAATATTTGAATTAACGTAGATTATATTGCATTGTTGTCACTTTTCATTACTAATATTTGAATTAACGGATATATTTTGCATTGTTGTCAAATTTCATTTGTTTTGTTAAACGTGTTTACACTACTTTTATTTTACAACTGTGATTTAAAATATAGTAAATAAGCAGGCTGGATTTTATGAATAAAGTCACTTTGATTTCTGCCTTCAACCAATGACTATCTCTGTTCAGCATTAAGTTACCGGACGAGTAGACATTTTTTGGAAGTTCATAAGGAAAAGTAGTTTTTGATTTAAACAGTGCGTTTTACTTGTTCTTCAAATGAACAAAATCTATAATCTTAGAAACAAGATTATTTCATTGGCGCCCAACTTAGTGGCTTCAGAAACCACTTCTGACGAAGAAGACAACCTGGAAGAGGCTACACCAGATAACAGAGAAGAGAAAGAAAACGCAACAATTTCAACAGAGTTTGAACAACAACAACAACACAAAAGAGATGACAACTTTTTCGGATGAGCTATTTCAACAGATCCTGGCTGCAATGGCTGTAAACTCTAGAGGAGGTTATTTTTCCCATTGCACTGCTCGTTTTAAAGGACAAAGAGAGCCAGCTGCTGTCGAAGAATTTTTATCGGCAATAGGTGTTTTCAAGGACACTGAAAAGATTTCCGATGTCGATGTATTACGTGGGATGCCTTTGCTTTTGGAGGATTACGCTGCATCTTGGTGGATTGGCGTAAAAGACGCCATATTAACTTTCAAGCAAGCTACAGACCTTATTCGAAGGACATTCACACCTCCTGTACCCGACTGGCGCATATATGCCGCATTTTTTGAAACCAAACAGTTTACAGCAGAGCCGACTGACAGCTTTGTGAGCAAGAAGGACTTCTGCTTTCGCAGCTTAAAGATGCCCCAAGTGAAAACATTCAAATAAATATGTTGTACGGTCTTCTTAACATAAATATAAGAGATCGTGTTCGCCGTGAAGCTGTCTCAATATTTGAGGAATTGATTTCAGCCAGCCGTGATGCAGAAATGTTTCTTCTGGAGGCCAAATCAATTACCATCGTCAATTCTACTGACGATGGAATAGAATTTCCTTACTCTAAACGCTACAGTTTTTGCCGACTTAAGGGACATTCCATGGAAATGTGTTTTAAGAAGAAAAATCATGATGAACAACGAAGTCATCTACAAGAACCACAACAAAAGCAGAAAGTTCTTGCTAATCATCAAAATCAACAGTTATTTTTAAATCAACCGCAGAAACAAGAGCTCCTTAAGAAGCCAATGTTTTCTTGCTATGGGTGTGGTTCATCTGTGGTATATAGGTCAAACTGTCCTACTTGTAGTGGAAACCCAGCAGCATCAACCAGCCCACAGTATTTAGCATTTAACTCGCTGTCATCAACTACAATTGGACACTCATTACCGACAACGCATGTTGGATTCTTTGGTCTTAAAGGTGAAGCTATTTTTGACAGTGGAGCAAAAACCAATGTTGCCAGTCTAGAACTTACCAACATACCCACTGCAAATAGATGTCGTTTTGAGGAAGTACGTGCAGAAGTTACTCTTGCCGATGGTTCAGTGTCAACAAACAAGGTTTTGTCAACTATTTGCGATATACTCATTGGCAATAGAGTACGTAAAATAAGGTTTATATGCCTTCCAAACGCCACAAGAAACAGAACTTTACTCGGTGCCGATTTTCTTGAACAAGCAGGTATTGTTCTTAATATGGCTCAAAAATTTTGGTATTTTGTGGATCAACCTAGATTAAAGTATATCTTTACTAAACCCGTGGAACCAATAATTTGTCCAATGCAAGTTACTCAAGAGTCATCCCCATGCACAACGGTTTTAAACGAAGTTTCAGCATTCATTGAATTCATGGAAGACAAGAAGATACTCCCACCAATTCTCGGAACACCAAAAACAGATACAACAAAGGAAAATATATCACCTTTTCCCAGAACGCCTTCATTTGAAAATCAAGATGACTCGTATGCGTCACAAAAACTTGTTGAGGAAAAATTAATGGCTATGATTTTATCATCTCATCAACACACACAAAATTTCGAAAATGGATCTCCACAGTACATACAATCGATATTCAGGACAATAAATCCTCATGAAGAACGATCCCATCTAAATTCTTCCATTGTATACAAACCTCCATCCAAAACTCGCAAAGTTGAAGGAACTAATGACTACTTTACACCATTGTTTTCGATGGATATAAAAATTCTTAAAGACTATGTTGATCCCTCCAGTGGTTATGCTCAGGGGGCAGTTTTGCTCCAGGGGGAGGGCCCTAATGAACACCCTATCGGATCTACTTACACTATTGCACATGAAGATGACTTAAGCCTACCACTAGGAATCTATCATGCTTCTGCTCTTACACCATTAGTGTCGTCAATTAGTTGTCCTCCCCAATCCATCAGAAAAATGAGAACCAGAGGACGAACTAGAAAATGAGTTTTGATGCTTAATCGGGACGCTTTCAGTATCAAAGTGGGAGTCTGAAGCAGTTCATTTATTATTTTATTATTTCATTTATTGTTAATATAATTTCTAGTTTTAAACTCTAATTTGAAATCTAACTGAATTTATTTAAATACAACTCTGCATAATATTTGAACTAACGTAGATTATATTGCATTGTGGTCACTTTTCATTACTAATATTTGAATTCACGGATATATTTTGCATTGTTGTCAAATTTCATTTGTTTTGTTAAACTTGTTTACACTACTTTTATTTTACAACTGTGTTTTAAAAAATAGTATATAAGCAGGCTGGATTTTATGAATAAAGTCACTTTGATTTCTGCCTTCAACCAATGACTATCTTTGTTCAGCATTAAGTTACCGGACGAGTTTTGGAAGTTCATAAGGAAAAGTAGTTTTTGATTTAAACAGTGCGTTTTACTTGTTCTTCAAATGAACAAAATCTATAATCTTCGAAACAAGATTATTTCAAAGCATATTTATAAGAAAATATTCTAAATGAATTCAGCATAAAACCTGAAGAATGGACTTCAGAGTATCACGTGTGTAGTTTTATATATAAAAAACTACTTTACGCGAACTTCACAACATCAGATGTTTTAAAAGACTTAAGGCCCAACTATAATATGCATAAGCTAACTTAAGGTAGTGTCAAAACCGAACGAAAAGTCTGTCAAATGATTAAGGAAATCCGAAGAAACTTTTAGGTGGCTATAATGTACGTACGTGCATTCAAAACAATTTAGCCCCATTTGCACATTTATGTGCATTACGCAATTTATAATATATGTATTTCTTATTATTTCATCCAAATAAATTAATTTTCTTCTTTCTTTTCATTTATTTCTTTATTTTCTTTGTATAAAATAAACAAACAGCTGATTCCGTACGGAATATACGACCAGTAGTGCGATTCACTAACTTTTATAACAATAATCGTATCGTTAAAATAAATATAACGAAAATTTATCGAATTTGCTATTCAGTAACATTTTTAACGACATTCGCTGTCGGTTGAAGTCAGCTGTTACTTTATAGCCTTTTTACACTAACCGTCATCTTAGAGGAATGAGTGGAAGATGATGAAAATGAAAAAAGTTGTTTACACTTGTATCATCTCTCATCTTTCATCTTTCATTTTAAATATATAAAATCTGCTTTTAATTAATGAAAAAAAATAAAATGGAAAATTCTTCAATTATCGGATTAATAATTGCACTTGAAGAGCAAAATCAATTATTAATTATTATTGCTATAAAATATTAAACAAATATTATTAAAATATTTATTTCATTAATTTATATATATTCAAAAATTTACATACTTTGTTCAGTCCCGCTCATTTTGTGACGTTTAATTTTTTTATACATATAAACAAATGTCATTTTTTTAGTGATGACACTAAAATTATCGAAAGATGATGATTGGAACAAAATGAGATAGGAACATCTTGTGAAGATGATGAAAGATGACGCTTTTTTGCTCTCTATATTTCTTATGGGAAGATGTTGTCATCTTGCCAATTGATGAGAGATGAAAGATGAAGCTCAGTGTAAAAAGCCTATTAAGCAGTTTTTCTTTCGTTATATTAGCGACAACAATTTAAGTTGTGTTTATTTAATCGATAAAGTGTATTTGCTATTTTTTCTTGGTTATCTTCATCTTTTGTAGCTGGAACTATCGTAAAAATAATGGAAATACAATGTTTACTTAACTTATTAATATTTACAATAAAATATAAAAAAATAAGCTGGAAAATAGGGGAATTTGAAAATTATACTACTAATTATTCACCTTGAAGAAGTACTTATTTTTGTTCGCGATGTCCCAAAAGTAATCCTTTACATTTTGGCCGGAAATAAGTTGTTTTGTTAGTAGAATTATTTATAAAGTTATGTATTTACTAAAAAAAATAAATAAAAAAATTAAGTCGCAGCCAAGTGTCGAACCAACAACCTTCCGTTTGCTAGTCAACTTTGTACTCACTACACCACTGGTTAATTATTTCATTATGTATCACATGATGGTTTTCTGCTTTTCGCTTATTTTGATATTTTGTAGACAGAGATGTCATATATTAAACTATAGTTAAAAATAAATTACTAGAGTTGGGTTTATTAGCTCAGTGAAGTGACCGCTCTTTTCAGCTCACTGAAATGAACTAGGTCGCTCTTTTAGCTCATTAGCTCAGTATGTTGTATAATGACCATTTCATTTTGAGAATTGCTTGTAGTGAATTAAATCAATTATTTATGTTGTTAGTTGTAAAAACACACAGTCTTTTGACAATTAGAGATTTATGCGTGAAATAATTGATTAAAATTTTAAAAAATCAAATTGTATTTTATTATACTAATATTTTTGCGGAAAAAATAGTTAATTTTTTATTATTTCTAATTTCCGATGGTAACCAAATGTTTAGACAATATTTGTTAAGCAGAACATTGACTAACTATAAGGTATTCTTTTACCACAAAATAATAAAATTACCAAAAAACTCAAGATATTAACTGGAATTTGAAAAAGGAAAAATATTTTGATGATCTGATAATTGTGATCCAAAATAAAAATGTGACAATAACTAAACCAAAATTAATATTGTTGCAATTTTTTGGGTGTTTTCCCATTTACATAATGTTAGTTATCAATTGGCAAATTATATATTTTTTACCTGACTTTTACAACTTATATATATATGATCAAAATTTCTACTAAAAATACGAAAGAAGTTTTTAGTTTAGTTTTGTGATACAATTTGTATATTTTCAACATTAACTTAATTATTTTATGATATAACAATATATAAATAGAATTACTGAATTTAAGGAATAAGATTTTATTGTTTTACGAAAAAAAAATGACGTAAAACTGTCATTCCAAAAAACAGCGAAAAACCCACGATAGGTCGCTCATGGCAGCTGACAAATGTTCTGTTGATGTAGAAGTATGTATAGTAAAAAAGTGCATAAAATATGTATATGTTTTCTAAAAAAAGTGATTGAAATAATATTGCTAATTTTTCAAACTAATTGAACATACACATGTATACATAAATAGTAGGGTATTCGAATTATTCGATTTTTCTCTTGTTCGAATAAAACGAATAATTCGAATAAGAGATATTAACTTGTTCGAATAATTCGATCACACGTTTAAAATTAATCGAATTATTCGAATAATTTAAATTTTTTTAATAAAGTAAAGAATGAAGTTTTGATCTCGGTTTTTTAATATTTTATTGTTAAAGAAAAACAAAAAATAACGTAAAAGTTATCAATTCAAGTATTGATAATGATAAAAAACATTCTAAAACAGAGTCCATCATTAAATTTTCAACAGAAATATTCTGATCAGATTAACTACCGAACAATCTACAAAATAATTGACTAGCAAACCCTTTAGTTTCCGTTTTGGAGCTATGCTTTAAAAAATTTGACCTAATTGGACATGATCCTGAATTCAAATACAATATAAACGTATTAAGAACTTTTTTTTTGTCGTTCATTAATTCGGGTTTTAAATTGTGTAACTAATTCTTTAGTAAATTAATTATTCACTATTTCTAAATTATTAACAATTTGTATTATACCCTCAAGCTCTGTCAACATTACCGAATCTTTGCTTAATAAAGTGGTCTTGGGGAATTACACAATAAAGGAAATCTGTCCAAAGTTTGATATCATTGTCAGTGAACATCACTAATTTGAAGTCAGAGAGTGTATGATTGACGCATTTATAAATACGCAAAAAGTTTATTACCATATTAGACAAAGCTGTTCAACGATGTTCAAAATTATGTGTAAGACGAACTCCATGTTTTTCTTGCAACAAAACGTTAGTTTGCAATATTTGTGTTTATCATTCGATTTATTAAATATTTTGCATCACTTACGTTCGCGGTTAATAACATCACTTATATACATATATTTTAAGATCATGGCTTTCATCTATTTCAATGAAATCATTATAAATGTCATCCTCAATATCACTTTCGACGACCGTTTCAAAATCACATTCAACTCCTCTTTAATCTAAGTTATAATTTTGATTATTAATTTCAATTCTTCTACTATTTCGCCAGCTAAATTACAAATATTTTATTTCGTACCTTTTATTTTCATTGGTTCAAGTAATAAGTTAACAATTTTGAAAGATTTGTTTTTAGAATTGTAACTTCTTGTAGTAATATATATGTATATATTTATAGAAGGAGCTATCGGAACACTCATCTACAGTGATCGAAAGTCCCTTTGTCTTTAGTTAGTTGTCGAATTTCAGAAACAATACAATTTTTGTGAGTCATTATTACTTATTTAAATTTAAAATTATGAAAAATTTTAAGCAATTTAATAAATTTAAATATATATGAACATTTATTCGTTTTATTCGATTATTCTAAATAAAATTGTTCGAATTATTCGTTATTCGAAAATGGTCATTTTTAAATTGTTCGAATAATTATTCGTAAGAAGTTATTCGATTAAAACGATCATTAGTCGAATGAATACCCTAATAAATAGATGCATACTAAATGTGTGTTTTAGATAAACAGAATTCTTTATTAGAAAAATCTGTTTATAATAAAAAACGCACAATCAGAAATACCAACATCTGCATTAATGATGTTTGTATTTTTCCTTATTTGTAAGTATTTAGTTTTAAAATTTAGAAGATTATAAAAATTAAGTGTGCGTTGGGTAAAATAAATAAGAAACCCTTATCAGTTCACACATGTATTTTTATCTTGGGTATAAATAATGTATTTTTATGATAAGACATACGCATGTGCGTTGGTCTTTAACAGTTGTGTAAAACAACCCTTATTGTCCCATATGTATTCTAGATTAGTTTTAAGATTTGTAAATTTAGTTCCTAAGGTTTTAATTTTAATAAACAAATCAGTGTCTTACAAACATTCAGAAAAAGAAGTCTACTTCTTATTAATAAATTTAGAAAAAAGTATATTTTCTTAAAATTTATACATGGTCCTTCGATAAAAAGATTGAACTACAAAAAAAAAAAAAAAATATAATAAAAATATTTTTTTACGAATTTATTTGGAAAAAATATTAAAAATTTAAAATAAGCGTTTATCTTGGCTTAAACAAAGATAAGATTTAAAAAATAAATAAAAATGGCAGCAATTCCTAAAATTTTGGAACGCCAAAAAGTTATTGGTGACGAGATAGTATGTATACATACAAAATTGGACGATCGACCAATGCGTTCACCAAAACTAAACGAATTTAAAAAACGTGTTTTAAAATTCAAAGAAGAATTTAAAACCAACCATGAAGTATTATTAAAACATGGAAATAAATCCGAAGATTACTTCGAACAAAATTATAATGTATACATAATCATAAATGAAATAGAGGAAACCATCACAAAAGAAGAAAATAAAATTGAAAAAGCGGCTGAAACATCGTCAATAAATGAAGACACAAAAATAATAGAAATACCTTATTTGACAGATGATGCGCAGAAGCACTCAATTAACGAAGAAATTTCTAAGATGGCAAATTCCCTCAAAGAATTTTGCGATGAGCTGATCGCAAATATAGAATCTTTTTCTATAACCAGTCTGCCAATAAAACAAAGACAGTTAGAAACTAGATATCAGCGCATGCTGAAAAGATTTGAAAAAAATCGCTGAGGCAAGGAACATAAATTAATTATTGACAGAAACCGAGGACTGCTATTACAATGCTCTCATAGTAATTAATAATAAACAAGGAGAAGCTGAAAGCAGTCCTAAATCTGCTAAAAACACAGATTTTTCTAGTTTCGCGAACCTCTCAAAAATAAAAATTCCCGAATTTGAAGGAAATATAAACGAGTGGGCATCATTCTACGACTTGTTTAAAAGTTTAATACATGATTGCAAGCAGCTTTCTGATGTAGAAAAGATGTACAGACTAACAACAGCACTTAAAGGCGAAGCAAAGAGGTTGGTTCAACATTTAAATATAACGGCAAATAATTATGAAGCAGCGCTAGAGATCCTGAAACAAAGGTACGAAAATCGAAGGTTGCTGTTTACTAATCAAGTTGACATATTGCTGGATCAACCTATAGTGGATAGTGAGTCATCGTCCAGTCTAAAGCAACTTTTAGATACAACAAATATTTGCCCAAGGTTCGCAGATAACAACGTTGTCGGAAGAGGCATCTCAACTTTTGCGTCTACCTAAAACAAAGTGCAAAACGGAAATCCATGGACTTGGAGGTGCAGTGGTCGGGGTCTCAAGCTCAAAGACAAAATTAGTCTTAAGGCCAAGATTTTTAAGCAACAACTTGGTGGAAACGGAAGCGTTAATATTGCCTCATTTAACAGGAGCTCAACCGAGTCATTCATTTGAAAATGACATAGAGGAATGGAAAAACTTTATTCTTGCAGATCCCTCCCTTAATCAATCTGATAGGATAGATATAGTAATTGGAGGTGTTCATAAAGAAAGGGGCGTTTTGGCCCAATCAACAATTTTTGGATGGATACTTTCTGGGGTTATCAATAAAAAGACAAAACCTGAAAAAGTCGTGTCAGCTACTACCATCAACCTAGAACGTTTTTGGGAAATCGAAGAGGTGTCATTAGACTTCGATAACCATGAAGAAGATGAGTTTTGTCAGGAACTTTTCAAAACTACAACCAAAATTGATGACTCCAATCGGATTGTGGTTAATCTACCGATTAAAAAAGATGACAACGAACTTGGTGAGTCAAAAAAGCAGGCAGTAGCTAGAATGCTCTCCATGGAGAAAAAATTTAATTCAAACCCTAAACTGAAAGAACAATACATATGTTTTATGGAAGAGTATGAACATTTGGGTCACATGAAATTAACAACTAACAACAGTGGAAAATATTATCTTATTAACCACAAAATTAAGGGTGGTATTCGATGCATCAGCGAAAACAACAAATGGTAAAAGCCTCAATGATGTGATGTATACTGGACCAAGGCTGCAAAAAAGACATATTTGATATTATTTTAAAATGGCGGCTATGGAGGTATGTAGTAATGGCTGATGTTGAAAAGATGTATAGGCAAGTGAGAGTTGCAGAAAAATATCAAAAATATCAACACATATTATGGCGAAAAAATAAGAACGAGTTGATAAAGGAATACAAGTTAACAACAATTACGTACGGAACATCCTCAGCTCCATTTCTTGCAGTGAGGGCGTTATTTCATATTGCAGACACCTGCACAATTCCAGAAATTAAAAATATTATTAAAGAAGATTTTTACATGGATGATCTCATGACAGGAGCCGACACTATTAAGCAATGCAAATATATTCAGCATAGTGTTTTAAATCATCTTGCAAGTTATGGTTTTAATTTGAGAAAATGGCTGTCAAATGAAAAACAAATTACTGAAAACGTATGCAGTTCCATAATGATTCAAATAAAAGATGATGAATCAATAAAGACTTTGGGGTTGCAGTGGGATCCAGTTATGGACAATTTTAAATTTGGAATCAACTTTTCAAACAACGATAAAATTACAAAAAGACATGTTTTATCAGAAGTGTCTAAGATTTTCGATCCTCTAGGGTGGTTGTCACCAGTTACCGTTCTTGCAAAACTGTTTATACAAAAATTGTGGTTGTTGCAGAATAAATGGGACGAAGTCATACCCGATGAGCTAAATAACGAATGGCAAGTGTTCAGAAATATATCCTGTCTACAAGAAATTCGTGTGCCAAGATGGGTGCAGTTAACAACTACATCTAGATTTGAGCTGCATGGTTTTGCTGATGCATCAGAAAAAGCATATGCAGCTGTAATATATATAAAAAAAGAAAACGAGGTGACGCTACTTACCGCCAAAACAAAAGTAAATCCTATAAAAAATAGGAAGACTTTGCCGAAATTGGAACTATGTGCTGCACATCTATTAGCAAAACTACTACAAAAGGTATCTAATATTATTAAATGCCAACATACGATATATGCTTGGAGTCACTCAACAATAACGCTAGCGTGGGTCAGAAATAAAACAAACAAAGATAAGTTCGTCCGAAATCGAGTAGCAAAGATAAACAACATTATACCTAATGCGATATGGAATCACGTAAGCAGTAAAGATAATCCAGCGGATGTTGCATCACGTGGTATTTGTGCTTCACAATTTAAAGCACATTCTTTATGGTGGAATGGCCCTCAATGGTTAAATAAATCATCAGAGTATTGGCCTTGCAAAGAAGAAAATACTGAAATGGTGGTAGCTGCAGTCACAAGAATAAGGAGTTCTACCTTGCCAATGGAGTTGATCAACAAGTATTCAAGTTATACAAGACTTCAAAGAGTGGTGGCATACATCTTAAGATTCATCAATAAGCTGAAAAAGAAGCCACATGATTCTCAATATTTATCTGTAGGCGAATTAAAAGCAGCAGATACAATTATAGTAAGATGTCACCAGGAAAATGAATTTTATAGTGAGATATCAGTTCTAAAGAGAAATGGAGTAGTTAATAAATCCTCCAAAATAGCGAATTTATTTCCATTCATAGACAATGATGGTTTACTGCGTGTTGGTGGTAGACTACAAAATTCGAATTTACCATATAATCAGCAACATCCAGTTTAGACTTGCCACCTTTTGAAATTTCCAAAACGGGACACCACTAAATGATCAGAGAACGATGGAAAAAAACATGGAAAATGAGCTAGCGTGGGTTATAGGACTTGCTTAGTACATTACAAATTGTGTCAAAAAATTTCAGAAACACTTTCAAATTCAGAAGTTATTCTGAAAAAACCGTTTACAGTGATGTTTTTCAACTTATCGATCTGTAACTCAGTCAGTTTTTGTTCAATTTTTATTTTTTTTAACGTGTTGGGAAATAAATCTTATTACGCTTCAAAATGACATGCATTTATTGATACATTTGTAAGTTATAAGTATTGTTTTTGTTACGATCTTTTTTGATTTTAGTCGCTTTTTATTTTGATATGAAAGCTTATAAAAATTTATATCAATGTATAAAGAAAAGTTCTTAATAAAACATGGTTTTAATTTTTCAAATCGGATGAAAACTGTAAAAGTTATTCAACTTTTCATTAATACCTTTTTGAGTATTTTCTCCCCCATCGCATATAAATGTAAAAAAACAGGGTAAATATTTTCGAACTTTTTTCGAAAAAGTTTAATAACTTTTGCAAATATAAACCGATTTTAATAAGTAATATCTCCTTTTTGTCTATATAAAATTGCCTTTAAACCACTGTGCAAAAAAAGTAGGTTTTCATAGAAAAAAATTAAAATAACTATTGTTGAATTTGAAAAATTACGAAAAAAATAAAAAAAAAATTTAACTTTTTTAATAACTTAAACAATTTCTTAGATTATTTTTTAAAATTTTGAAATCGGTTTTAAAATGTCTGAGTTAGAGATATTGAAGTACTACCTAGCCTAAAACACTTGTTTCAAAATAACTCAAAATTTTGAGGGTGTTCAAAATCTTTGAAAACGGTTTTAGCATGTCCTCACCTAGGCATACAACCTCCATTAGGACGCTTTTCAAGTTCTGACAAAAAGTGTTATTTTGAAGCAGTGTTATTATCCTATTTTATTTAATAAAATCAACAATAACACATTAATTTTAATTGTGTAAAATCTGGAGAACTATTACTGTGAAAGTCTTCGAACTTTATACAGGAGTAAATAGTAATTTTCGAATATCTGGAGAACTATAATTGTGGAAGTCTTAAAATTTTGCCCTAATATCACCTTTACTATTCTACATTTTTGGGGTGAAAATGTTATTGTGTTAGTGGGCGTGACATCTCTCATACAAAGTAAATAGTTAATTTCGAATATCTGGAGTACTATAATTGTAAAGTATTTAAACTTTGTATGAATCAAATTCTTGTCACTATACGGAGATTGGCTGAAAATGGGCGAGACTGAATTTTTTAAAGTAAATATTTATTTTCAAATATCTGGAGTACTATAATTTTACATAGTTTGGCTGTAAAATGGTCGGGATTGGATTAGTGGGAGTGACACCTCCCATACAAAGTATATAGTTAATTTCGATTATCTGGAGTACTATAATTGTAATGTATTTAAACTTTGTATGAATCAAATTCTTATCACTGTACAGAGTTTAGCTAAAATGGTCTAGATCGGAACAGTGGGTGTGAAACTTTCCATTCAAAGTACATAGTAAATTTTGAATATCTGGATAATTAAAATTGCGAGATTCTTCAAACTTTGTCTGAAAATTTATTTTTTATAATTTTACCTAATTTGTTTCTCCTCATTAAAAAATTAGTTTATAAAATCTTTAAAATTGTTTTATTTTACTACGTAGGAGTAACGAGTTATTTAATAAAGCAGCGGTTTATTTAATAAAGTTTACCTATTTCAGTCCATAATTTAAAATTTATATTTTTCAGCTTTTTTATTATTATTTATCAGCTTTTTTATTATTATTTGAAGTAATAAATTCAACAAACTCAGTCCATTTCAATGGAACAACAACTCACCTTTAACTAAAGGTACAAGCATCCTAGAGCGAGTATCGTGCCATTTATTTTTCATGAAAGTTTAATAATGTTTACTAATGAGTTTATTGAAACTCATAGAAGTTAATGCACTAAGTACCTATGTATATTGTTAAATAGTGATATTCAGTTTTTAGAAAATACTATATTTCAGAAAATAAAGCATCCTTGTCTATCGGTATTTCCAATTTTTGATTTTTTTATATTTTTTGTGGTAATTAATGAAAAAGTTATTTTTTTTTTAAACGGGACAAATGGCGTCCCGTTCAGAGTATCGCCGGGACACGGGACATTCGACTCTAAAACTGGTCTGTCCCGTCGAAAACGGGACGGTTGGCAAGTCTAATCCAGTTATATTGATGAAATCGCCCTTGGCATCTAAAATAGTAAAAAAGGTGCATATTCTTACGATGCATGGTGGAAATCGTATAGTTGAAGCCACTCTAAGGCGAAATTATTGGATTATTAATATGAAAAATATCATTAAGAAATTTATTAGAAGCTGTCCAACTTGCATCCGATACAGTCAGGAGAAATCTAAACAACTGATGGGGAATCTTCCTGAAGCAAGAGTTACTATCTCAGCTCCATTTAAACATGTCGGTGTAGACTATGCTGGGCCTATTCAGATGAAATATTCTAAAGGCAGAAGACAGAGGTCGTATAAAGGCTATATAGCTGTATTTGTATGTATGACCACAAAGGCTATTCATCTTGAAGCAGTAAGCGACCTCACTTCAGATGCGTTTCTGGCTGCATTAAAAAGATTTTTTTCAAGAAGAGGTGTGAGTTCTGACATTTATTCTGACAATGGAACTAATTTCATTGGAGCAAATAGAAAACTTGACAAGGACTTTAAATCAGCAGTTCTAAATAATAAGACAGTAATACCAATACTAGCATCACAAAAAATTCGTTGGCATTTTGTTCCCCCGGCAGCTCCTCACTTTGGAAGAATTTGGGAAGCTGGAGTCAAGTCAGTAAAGTTTCACTTAAAACGAACCATAGGGGAATCAAAATTAACCTATGAGGAAATGAGTACTTTGCTGTCTCAAATCGAAGCAGTATTAAATTCCAGACCTCTGGTTGGATTACACGATGATGAAGTAGATCGTATTGATGTATTGACTCCTTTATTTTCTTATTGGAAGACCACTAACTGATTGTCCTGAGCACATTGAAGAATCTAATATAAGCTCACTAAATAGATGGAAGTTAATCCAAAAAATAAGGAAAGACTTTTGGAACAGATGGAGAGATGAATACCTTACTGCTCTTCAACAACGCAATAAATGGAAATTTTCTGAAGACAACTTAAAAGAAGGTGCAATCGTCTTAGTCAAAGACGATAATACTCATCCAGCTAGTTGGCCGCTTGCTAAAGTTACAGAGGTGCATAACGGTAAAGACGGTAAAGTACGAGTAGTTTCATTGAAACTTCAAAATAACACTTTAAAACGACCAATAAATAAAGTATGTCCTTTAATATCTACAAATGAAGAGCAGGAAGAGTTACCGCCAGTAAGGAGCTGCTTCATGAAAGCAGAAAAATCTAAGAAGGAAGAAGTATGTTGGATACGACTTTTATTAGTCTTATTGGTGTTGATAAATCCAGTTAAAAGTCAGCCGATAAGTGGAAATGATGCAGTATCAATTAAGGAGCTATCTCCACATACAGCGATTTATCTGGACAAAGTTGGTCAATTAAATTCCATTACTTCAAAATGGAATCTTGTGGTGTACTATAACTTGTCACTGCATTATGATGAAATCACCAAAATCGGAGTAATAGTAAAGGAAGTGAAGGATGAGTGTCCAAAATTGGACATATACAAAGAATCCTGCGAGATGGTGATGACGGCAATGGAGAGGAGATACAATATTCTAACTCAAAACAACGAATTGCTCATTCACAAAAAGCGAATTAAAAGATCTCCTTTTGAATTTGTGGGATCTATTTACAACATTCTGTTTGGAATGATGGATGCAGAAGATCGCGAAGAGATGGAAAAAAATATGCGGAATATCTTCAGTAATCAGCAAGACTTGAATAAATTGATTAAAGAACAAACTTCGATAGTTGATTCAACAATAAATGTTCTAAAGAAAACGACAGAAGACATAAATTCCAGTTTTAAGCAAATGTATAGTCAACTAAAACTCTTTCGTGAAGAAGTGAATAACGAATTAATTGCACATAGGCTGACAGTATTCTTTACTGTCATGACAACACAATTGAATCTGATGATTGACGAGTGTTTCAACATACAAACATCTATAATCAATTTGCTGATAGATGTCAACCACGGTCATATAAATACCGATTTATTGACACCCTCACAACTAAAAAAGGAATTAATGGATATCGAAAAACTCTTGCCAAATAATCTAATGCTTCCCGGAAAAGCAACTGGAACCGAACTGAAGGAAGTTTATCATGAACTGAAGGCAAAGGGTACAATAATTGATTCACGCCTTGTTGTTCAAGTGGAAATACCTCTAATACAAACTCATAGTTCTGAGGTGTACGAGGTAATAAAGCTGCCTGTAGATAACGAAGATAGCGCTGTGATGGCAATAGTCCAAGAAGATTTTATTGTATACAACTTCGCAACGAACATGTACCATTTAATGTCTCAATCACAGCTTAACAAATGTGAAAAGAATCTTCAAGGACAGTACAACTGTTTAGGAAATATGCCTTGGAAGCCAGCTATCGAGCGAACATGTGAAGTGTCTGCATTAAAACAATCCCGACATGCTGATTGCTCTTTTAAAGCTGTCCCCAGGAAGAGTGTCTGGAAACAATTATCTTCAGAGAATCACTGGATTTTTACAGTATTTGACAACTTAATTGTCACTGTTGATTGCGGACAAAGTAAGCGAAGTTGGATTACATTACCGCTAAAGGGAATATTGCAGTTAGCATATGGTTGTACAGCATCTTACGAAGGTATAACATTAACTGCCTCGAAACAATTTACGTCCGAAAAGAAAACATCGATTCAATCGTCATCATGGGAACTGGATCATAAAATGATAAGCAGTAAGTTGGTGAAGCCGTTTGATGTTACAATTATAAACAACACGAAATATATAGAAAAACTTCAGAAGGATGTCGAGATGATGAAAGACAAGAATATGGAGTTAAGAGAGCTGAATTTTCACACCGCACCTGGGCATGCCTCATTTGTTTTAATTATAATAAGTATCATAATTTTTATTTTTATGTATATAAAGTTTAAATGTCGTAATAAAACGGCTGTTGTTAAATTAGACTTTTCGCCTCCGGTGTCTTTTAGCGCCCGGCAGAATGTTCAAACTAATTGAACATACACATGTATACATAAATAGATGCATACTAAATGTGTGTTTTAGATAAACAGAATTCTTTATTAGAAAAATCTGTTTATAATAAAAAACGCACAATCAGAAATACCAACATCTGCATTAATGATGTTTGTATTTTTCCTTATTTGTAAGTATTTAGTTTTAAAATTTAGAAGATTATAAAAATTAAGTGTGCGTTGGGTAAAATAAATAAGAAACCCTTATCAGTTCACACATGTATTTTTATCTTGGGTATAAATAATGTATTTTTATGATAAGACATACGCATGTGCGTTGGTCTTTAACAGTTGTGTAAAACAACCCTTATTGTCCCATATGTATTCTAGATTAGTTTTAAGATTTGTAAATTTAGTTCCTAAGGTTTTAATTTTAATAAACAAATCAGTGTCTTACAAACATTCAGAAAAAGAAGTCTACTTCTTATTAATAAATTTAGAAAAAAGTATATTTTCTTAAAATTTATACACTAATTTAATTAAGAATGTCAGTACTTTGTATTTTTTTAATTATGTGTTTTGTTAGATATAATCCCACTAATGTATTTTTTAAATAGTATTTTTTTTACTAATTATATACTTTCAATTACAATTATTATTTTAACAATAACAATTATTATTTTATGAAATTTACTTAAAAACTGTAGCAATACTCTTTCTTTATTTCATTCTACATCACCATACCATAAATAAATTCACATTCATTCAATTGCACACATATAAAAATTCTTTCATGAAAACGAAAACAATTTGAATAACTCTAATAATTCTTGAAACAAAAATACCCAGCGGGAAAAAGATGCAGTAAAGAGGCCTTCCTAAATGCCTCATTTTGCAGACACAAGGACTTGCAAAATCATTTTGCCGCATTGCAAAATCATTTAAATTTTACACGGCGTGTCATTGCGAGCCAAGGCCTTGCATACTCGCTGCTGTTAGAGGGCTGAGAGAAGGCCTACTTATGATGGGCTGTTGGCAGCCAACAAGCTCACTTGTTATTAGAAGGGGATTCATAGGGCTTCTTGAACACCTTCTAAGAGCAGGCAGGGTGGAATGAGTATCGGATCTTTTAGAATGTGTAAGTATGCCTTTTAGAAGGCCTACAAATTGAAGTCCTATCATTTTTTCCCGCTGGGTATATACGCGGCAGCATACGATCATATACATACATAACAAACCTACATCAGTGATGTTCATCCCATACAACAATTGTTTAAAAAATTTATACACATTTGTTACGCTCTTTTAAAGAGCGTAATAAATGTCTCATTTTTTCAGAAATTCAATAAGCATTGTTGTTGGTTGGTTTTTGGATGAAGCATAGCAAACACACGCGTTTCAATTACAATTGAACACAAAAAAACAAAGTTAAAAATAAATAAAAAATTTGAGAGTATTTCGGCCGTATAATGTATATTCTTTCATTTCCTTAAAATTCAAATTATATTCATTTAATAAATTGGTTTTATTTGACAAAAATTCTAAATTTAAACTTTCTTCATTTTGTTGTTATTTTAAGTGTTTGACATTATGTTTGCTGGGTAGCTCTCTCACCAAATATCTTCATTTTTATTTTTGAACATCACTGACCTACATTCGAATGATCGTTTTATTTTTGTAGGACACAATACTCACTCACTTTTCAATGTCAGTGAGAGAAAGAATGTTACAGAATTGACGAGTAAATTGAAACATGTGAAACATTGAAGATGACAAATGAATGTGCTTGTGCAGCTCTTTCATGAGTACTGAAAAAAACATGAGCATAAAACAAAACCGCTCAGTTGAAAACGCTCAGTGCTGAGCTGAAAACGCTCAGTATGATGAATGATTCACTTCGCTCAGTTGAGTGAATAGCTCAATTGAACTAGGTCATTCATGAGCTACACAACTCTATAAATTACTGAATCACTCGTTACTGCAAGCGATTATTTATGTCGATAAACATTACGATTGTCGGTTCGTTATAAGTTAGTGAATCGCACTACAGGGGCCCTATTCCACAAACAACTTACGAATTTTTCACTTTGCACTTATCAAATTTCATATTTTGGCAAAGTGATAAGTGTTTCTGTTTCACAATATTCTTTGCAAATCAAATTTTTGCAAAGTCTTTGCGCTCTCTGTGCAAAGTGTTCCACAAAGCATTTAATCATCTTTGAATTTCTGTGTTATTACTTTTCACTTTGCTTTGCTAAATAGAACGTGTTAAAAAGAGCTGCAAAATAAAAATCGAAAAAAAACTTGCACTGTTACATGTGAAGTACAAGAGAGTTATATTCGGAAGTGCCGAATCTTATATACCCTTCACAAAATTATACTTTGAAATAAAAAATTTAAATATTTTTAGGTAAACAAATATTTTTTTAAATTTCACTTAAAAATGTTTTTAAATTATTTTGAATTTTTTTAGTGACACAAATTTTATGTCAAAAATTATTTTTTTTAAAATTTTATATTTTCTTATTCATAATTTTATGCCAAAAATTTTTTTTAAATTTATTTTTTAACTAGCTGACCCGACAGACGTTGTCCTGTCCAAGCAACAACAGCATACATAAATAATCAATGTACATATTTTGAGTTTTTATATAAGTAATCGAATTTTGGTCAGAAATATGAGTGATCACACATCGACCTGTTTTTCGTGATTAAACGCTTATTGGCCAAGATATTAGCGATTTTAGATATTGTGGGTTTTTATATAAAAATCGATTTTTGGCCAGAAATATGAGTGATCACAGAACGAGCTGCATTTCTTGATTAAACACTTGTTGGCCAAGTTAAACCTTAAACGCTTATTGGCCAAGTTATTTGCGAATTTAGATAATTTGAGTTTTTATATAAAAAATCGATTTTTGGCCAGAAATATGAGTGATCACAGATAGAGCTGCATTTCTTGATTAAACGCTTGTTGGCCAAGGTAAACCTTAAACGCTTATTGCCCAAGTTATTAGCGAACATTGATATTTTGAGTTTTTATATAAAAAATTTATTTTTGGCCAGAAATATGAGTGATCACAGATCTAGCTGCTTTTCTTGATTAAAGGCTTATTGGCCAAGATATTAGCGATTTCAGATATAGTGAGTTTTTATATAAAAAATAGATTTTTGCCCAGAAATATGAGTGATCACAGATCGAGCCCTTTCTCTTGATTAAACGCCAATTTATTAGCGAACTTTGAAATTTTGAGTTTTTATATCAAAAATAGATTTTTGTTCAGAAATATGAGTGATCACAGATCGAGCTCCTTTTCTTGATTAAACGCTTATTGGCCAAGATATTAGCTATTTTAGATATAGTGAGTTTTTATATAAAAAATAGATTTTTGCCCAGAAATATGAGTGATCACAGATCGAGCCCTTTCTCTTGATTAAACGCCAAGTTATTAGCGAACTTTGAAATTTTGAGTTTTTATATAAAAAATAGATTTTTGTTCAGAAATATGAGTGATCACAGATCGATCCCTTTTTCTTGATTAAATGCTTATTGGCCAAGTTATTAGCGAATTTAGATATTGTGGTTTTTATACAAAAAATCGATTTTTGTTCAGAAATATGAGTGATCACAGATCAAGCTCCTTTTCTTGATTAAACTCTTATTGGCCAAGTTATTAGCGAATTTAGATATTTTGAGTTTTTATATAAAAAATGATTTTAGTTCAGAAATATGAGTGATCACAGATCAAGCTCGTTTTCTTGATTAAACGCTTATTGGCCAAGATATTATCGATTTTAGATATTTTGAGTTTTTATATAAAAAATCGAATCCTTTTCTTGATTAAACGCTTATTGGCCAAGATATTAGCCATTTTAGATATTTTGAGTTTTTATATAAAAAATCGATTTTTGGCCATCGCAAATAATATGTCGTTGGAAAATAAATGGGGGAAACCTGGAACTGGAATGCCTTGTTTCCGTCGTTGAAATTTCTTTGACGATTGATTCCAAGTATAATATCTTGGCATTTCGGAGTATAGCAGCGATCGGCCAAATTTATCATTCCGGCACATATCAAAAAATCTGATCAATGTTGTAGATGGCGGTCGATCAACCATTTTCCAGATGCCATGTCACTACCTTTGGTCACATATTTACAGCATTTGATAAGTGGGCGTATTAGTGAGCGTATTATTGGGCGTAAAAAACTTTTGTGGACTATTACTAACATTTAAAAAAAAATAGCCAAATCGGTCCAGGCGTTCTGCGATTTTAGATATAACGAAAAAATGTGGGCGTGGTAAATTTTTCTTACGAATTTTACTACGAACATTCAAAAACAAATTAGCCAAATAGCCATTTTCCGATGGGCGTGATAAATTTTTCCTTCAGTAAAAACTTAAATTGAATAACTACGAACATTTAAACAAAAAATTAGCCAAATCGGTGTAGCCGTTTTCCGATTTTAGATAAATCAAAAAAAGTGGGCGTGGTCAATTTTTCAATCCGTAAATACCTAAGTTGGACTATGACCAACATTTTAAAAAAAATTGTCTAAATCGGTCCGGCCGTTCTCAACTGATGCAATTACTAACGAACGACAATTGATATTTATTTATATAGATAGATTATGTATTGCAATTTTTTTTTTCATTTTTTTTTTAAATTAAAGTTTTGTAGTCATGAAAAATTAATTCGGTCTCTATAATTTCTTGTTATAACCACGTCTTCACTATCGTCGAACAAAAATTCACGAATTAAAGTTTTTAAAGCTTCACTAGTTATAACCAAAGTATATTTCTACAAGTACATGCAAGTGATCAGCTGTTCATTTTTTGTTCCTTTCTAAATACTTGTGAGATTGTAAAATTTTTTTACTTTTTTGTTTTTCTTTCTATGTTTGTTTATATTTTTTAATTTTTTTGTATTTGAAAATATTAATCAAAAAAAATTATTTTGAAAAATTTCTATATTAACCCAGCAAAAACGTTACTTACTTAGTAATAGGGGGGTCAGACGGCATGTATTGCTTGTGTATTGGGACATGTATTCGATACATATGGAATTCCATGTGTATGTCAAAATTCACGTTATACATACGATTCATAATTTCCACGTTCAAACGTACATATGTAATTGCATGTGACATAACCTCTATTAGTTTATATGTTTGTTGTTTTTAACAATATATTTATTTAAAACATTTTTAAATCACAATAAATATATTTAATGCAATGAAATTTATTTCGTTATGATTTTTCTCTACTCTTTTTTGGTTTGTTGTTTTTATTTTGCACTCACACAGTGTTGTATTTCAAAATACAACACTGTTATACACACGAAAATAGAACATGCTCTAATTGCCAAAAATGTCACGAGTAATACACATGTATTTTACATACACAAAGTTTCATATGGATCACACGGTATGTATATGTTTACATATGGAAAAATGTCCCAATACATGGCACAAAACACAAGCAATACATGCCGTCTGACCCCCCTTTAAGCCAGCAAGTAATATTGCAGCCAAGGCATAACTACTTATTATTTGACTGAAACACTACTTACCTTTGTTCGAGATTTTTAAAAAATTCATGGGTCAAGCTTACAAATGTACTCAGTTAAGAAATAAGTAGTAAATTCACAACAAGAATATGTAGCCAAAAAAAAAACACAAAAAATATTGCCTTGTGTGGGAATCGAACAGTCACATTATTTGCTTATGTTTGATAGTCAAGCTGCTAACTCACTGCTTCATGTACGAGTTATTTTATTGTAATAGCTTTTAACATCAACATATAAATGAATATGAAATGAACAAAAAAATTAATGGCTTTGACAGGTGGCGAACCACTAACCTCCCGTTTTCCAGTCAAACACACTAGATAGCTGTGCTAAATGCAAAAGTTCATTACCAACCTGTATAAAAATAAGTACTTATTCTAGTAAATAAAATAATGTGCTGGGTAACCACCACTCATTATAAAATAATGCATGAAATAACTAGTTGTCATTACAAAAATTCACAAAATTTTTGCTTTTAAAAGCAAGAATAATAATTTAAAAATGTGTTTTTATTCATTATGCAAAAAAAAATTACCATTGGCTTATTCTATGTGTGAAAAGACACGATTAAATGGGCAACGTACGTGAAATTTTTGGAAAAATTGTCAACAGTTTTTGACAATCTCACAAGTTTTTACACAAACAAAATGAATGTTGTTTCTTTTATTGTGGAATTGCATGTCTTGTATAAATATACTTTGGTTATAACAATAGTTGTGTTCGCGTACTTGATAATTTGTAATAATTTGTACAAATTATCACTGGAAGTTGGTTTACTTTTAAAAACTTGTAACGAGAGAGCAAGATAGTGTTAAAAGTGACAGAGAGTGTTAAAAGCATAGATAATAGACATAGAGCGGAAACTCTGCTGTCAAAGACCTAACTCAGTTCTCAGAAACCTAGGTGGAGAGAATGCATTAGTAGAAAAAACTATTTGAAAACAAAAACAACACTCGTATGTGTGATTATATTGAGTAATTTTTTGTTTGAATTTTTTTCTAGTTTCCGCTCTGTTTCTCTATGGTTAAAAGTATCATAGAGACAGTGTTGCCAATTCATGGTGAACAATAAGGGCTAAATATTTAGCAAAAAAAGGCTAAAAAAGTGGCTAAATAAGGGCTAAAATTTTTAATTAAAAAAAACATTTGGCTATGCCAAATAGACAAACAAAAACGTATGAATATAACACACGTTCAAATGCAGGAAAATAAGAATATTTATTCCTGTATGTTGATCCTTAACTTTAAAATAACGTAGTATGGGGCCACACGTATATCATATGCCGATGTTTTTAAAGCCTCGTATTTATCACCTGGCCTGCAAAATGCTCCTAGGCAAATTTTTTTATATGAAAGACAAATTATGTAATCCTTTGTGATAACTTCGATGGAGAATATTTAGATAAGTGAATATATGGCAAATATGCCTCTCATGTAATGCAGAAAAAAATATTCTAAAAATTATACACGTCGCCGGACAGAATTGATTTTCATTGGCAAAAACATAAATTTTGCCATTAGTTAGTAACTAATCAAAACTAAGATAGCCAAAATATGTAAACATAAATATTTAATTTAAATTTGGAAAAAAGTTAATTTTCTATATTTGATGAGATAAAAATGATCATAGCTAAATTATTATCGATAATGAACTGAATTTTTCTTTCTAAATTGGTTGGATTGAAAACGGTATACTACATGGCATTTGTTATAAAATAGTTGTTAAAGTACTATATTTACGTCAATACATCGCCCATATAAAGTTAAAAGTATTCTCTTTAACCCTATATATGATTTTATAAACGCCCGGACCCGCGCGTAAAACATTTACATATTTATTAACAATTTTTATTAAAATAACTTCCATTTTCTCTATATTAGTTATGGCATTTTTTTAATGTATGGAAGGTCCAACAATTTGTATGTGCTTAAATTGTTTACTATTTCAACATTTTTAGTTAATTTTGTCATATTATCACTGCCAATTTTTTTGAACTGATTTTACTAATTTTCAACAGCAAAAATTTCAGGTCATATATAAGTTTTGATTTAGTCACAAAAATGGCTAAATGAATATAAAAAAGGCTAAAAAAATGGCTAAAGGCTAAATTATTTTTTTTGTGGCTAAACAAGATTGAAAAGGGCTAAATTTAGCCCAAAAAGGGCTAAATTGGCAACACAGCATAGAAAACATGATATTTTTTACTGGACATTTTTTGTCCAGTAAATAATATCAACATAAAAATATGTTTAAAACATATGGTTGCAAATATAATCAAAACTAAAAAGTTGAAAATTAATACAATTTACAAGTTTGCAAAAAAAGCTGTAAAATAACACAAAACAAACGTTTTTAATTGATTTATAATAAAATACAACTTATTTTTACAAATTGTTGTTCGCGTATTTTTTTTTTTGCAATTTTTCAGATTGAGAGTAATTTATTTTTACTCTCTAAAATAAAGTTACTGGATATTTTTTACTGGAAAGTACGCGAACACACCTAATATGAATTTGTAAGGCGATCGTTTACCTTGCATATTTTAGACAAACTTATCAAAATTTGCTTTGCAAAAATAGAATTTACAATTTTTGTGGAACGAAACAGCATAATTATTTGCAAAATCTTTGAAAATTACACTTTTCAATATTAACTTTGCACTTTGAACAAGAGAACGTACGTGGAACAGAAATTGCAAAGAGAATATAAAATTTGCAAAAACTTTGCAAATTACACTTATCAATTTCAACTTATCACTAAAGTTTTGCAAATTGACCAAAAATTTGATAAATGCAAAGGAAAAGTTGATAAGTTGTTTTGTGGAATAGGGCCCAGCTTCGCACTTTGCTTAAGCAAATAAAATTTGAAGAAACTTGACGAAACTCTCTTAAGTACTTTATAGTTTGTCACATACGTTTTGTATGTTTTCGCACAGTTGCTTAAGTTGACTTAAGCTATTGTATGCATATTAAGCTATTGTATGCAACTATAATAATTACTTAAGCTAGCTTAAGTAATGTCAAAACCGAACGAAAAGACTGTCAAATGCTTAAAAAAATCGGAAGAAACTTTTAGGTGGCCATAATGTGCATTCAAAACAATTTAGGCCCATTTGCACATTTATGTGCAACACGTAATTAAAAAAATACGTATTTCTTATTATTTTATGAAAATAAATTAATTTTCTTCATCCTTTTCATTTTCTCTGTATACAATAAACAAACTTACGGAATGTGCGACCAGCTTCGCTCTATGCTTAAGGCCCAACTATAATATGCATACACTAGCTTAAGTCATCTTAAGCAAATGTGCGAATACATATAAAACGTATGTGACAAACTATAATGTACTTAAGAGAGTTTCGTCAAGTTTCGTCGAATTTTATTTGCTTAAGCAAAGTGCGAAGCAAGGCAAATTTATTTACAGGTATACCCAATTCTACAACAAATACAAATTTACCAAAAACAACATGTACCTTGTTTTTGTAAAATTATTTGCTAGCTGTCAAACAGCTAAACAACAGCAGACTGCAAAAATCAAAAACAGGGGTGAAAATAATTAAATACGTGAAATTTACTTTCAGTAAGTACTCCATTCACTTTTATATTATCAATTATTCACTTTTCTACTATTTTATATTTTTTATTAAAAGAAACAAAAACGTTAATTTAAATTGATAAAGAAATGTAAACAATCTTTGACAGCTAGAAGTGAAAAAACAAATCGAGCAAAAAATAGTCAGCTGGCTTTTCGACGTCACCTTATTAGATACGCCTTGGTGCGAAGCTGGTCGCACATTCCGTACGGAATCAGCTGTTTATTTATTTTATACAAAGAAAATAAAGAAATAAATGAAAAGGATGAAGAAAATTTATATATTTTGATAAAATAATAAGAAATACGTATTTTTTTAATTGCAAGTTGCACATAAATGTTCAAATGGTGCTAAATAGTTTTGAATGCACGTAAGTACATTATAGCCACCTAAAAGTTTCTTTGAATTTCCTTAAGCATTTGACAGACTTTAAGACCTTAAGCCCCAACTATAATATGCATAAGCTAGCTTAAGTTAATGCCAAAACCGAACGAAAAGTCTGTCAAATGCTTAAGGAAATCCGAAGAAACTTTTAGGTGGCTATAATGTACTTACGTGTATTCAAAACAGTTTAGCACCATTTGCACACTTATGTTTTATCAAAATAAATTAATTTTCTTCATCCTTTTCAATTATTTCTTTTTTTTTCTCTGTATAAAATAAACAAACAGCTGATTCCGTACGGAATGTGCGACCAGCTTCGCTCTTTGCTTAAGCAAATACAATTTGACGAAACTTGACGAAACTCTCTTAAGTACATTATAGTTTGTCACATATGTTTCATATGTATTCGCACAGTTGCTTAAGCTGACTTAAGCTAGTGTATGCATATTATAGTTGGGCCTTTAAGCTAGCTTATGCATATTATAGTTGGGCCTTTAAGCAAATAAAATTTGACGAAACTTGACGAAACTCTCTTAAGTACATTATAGTTAGTCACATACGTTTTATATGTATTCGAACAGTTGCTTAAGCTGACTTAAACTAGTGTATGCATATTATTTCATATTTCATGTAACTATTTATAATAAAGAGAGCAGCATACATTTTATTATAGACTCTATAATATGTCTCTCTATAATATAGAGCAGTGTTGCCAAGTTAGCCCTTTTTGGCTAAATTTTGACCTTTTCAATCTTGTTTAGCCACAAAAAAATTAATTTAGCCTTTAGCCATTTTTTTAGCCTTTTATATTTTCGTTTAGCCATTTTTATGACTAAATCAAAACTTATATATTTACTCTAATGATCTGAAATTTTTGCTGTTGAAAATTAGTAAAATCAATTAAAATAAAATTGGCAGGAATATTATGAAAAAATTAACTAAAAATGTTGAACCAGTAAACAATTTAAGCACATACAAATTGTTGGAACCTTCCATACATTCTTCAAAATTGCTCTAGTTCTCAAATTATATTTTTAAATTTTTGCACAAGCATTTTATTATTTGCATCAAGGACGCATTCAAAATACATGTTGTATTCTTGCATGGTTGCTCAGAATTGTGTTTCAAAGGCCAAAACTCTGTAACTTTTGTAACGATTGAGATATTTTTGTATTTGTTTAATGTACAGATAACTTCTTGAACACTCATAGCTAAATGGTCATAAAATAAAAACCACTACAAAGATTTAAATTAAAATGCCATAACTAATATAGAGAAAATTGGCGTTATTTGAATACAAATTGTTAATAATTATGTTAATGTTTTACGCGCGGGTCCGAGCGTTTATAAAATCAAATATTGAACTTTATCTGGGCGATGTATTTTTTTATCCTTAAAGGTTAGGTTCCTCTAAAATTAAAATTTGACGTAAATATAGTACAATGGAGTCGGATTAGAGTGAGCACTTGATAATATGAACTACTGGATAGTACGAACACACAAATTTTTACATTGTAGACTCTAAAGAGTGAACATCGCCTGCCTCTATAGAGTGAACTTTTGGTTTTTTTTTGCATAAAAAAAAATAATTAATGAAATGGACAATGCACAGTGGTTTAGAAACTTTTTTTTTGGAAATAATTCGGTATCTCGGGAACTATTGGAGATATTATTACAATTTAGAATTTTATTGCCAATATAGCTGATATTTTGAAAAAAAAATTCGACCCTCCGTAGGGCCGCAATATCTAAAAAACAAAAAAAAAAATCGAGCAAAATTAAAAAAAAAAAAATAAACCTAAATATCTCTTCAACTGAAGGAGATAACCTACACATGTAAGCGTAGTTTTTTTTTTTGGGGATTTTTTTAAAAATTTTGAGACCCGAGGTGACCAACTTTGAGAGGGCACAAACTAGCCCGTATTACCCCTAGGAAGCTGAACAGATGTAATTCAACTCAAAAACACCTCAGCTCTAACCATGTGAAATTTTGTAATAATATCTCCAATAGTTCCCGAGATACCGAATTATTTCCAAAAAAAAAGTTTCTAAACCACTGTGCAATGGAATGGGAGTTACAGTTCTAGCAAATAAATTTGGTGTAGCAAAGTCCACAATATGTGGAATTAAAAAAATACAATGTGGAATTCTAGTCACAATAAAAGTGCTATAAATAAAAAAAATTTGCTAAAAGCGGAATATACTAGCGTCGAAAAAACACTCCGTAATTGGCTTAAAGAAGCGATGTAAAATAAAAAAAATACACGAGCAGTTACTCGATACAGGAACTTTCAATGCAAGCGCAGGCTGGCTTCAAGGGTATAATTCTATCGGCCTATTAAAAATTACCGATAGTATTGCCGTTGATCCATTTAAAAGAAAATTGGATCAAAGAACATGGAGTGTGTGATGAGTGTTACTTCTCTTTTTTAAAAAAAAAAAAAAAGTACATGTACAAAACAAGCAACCAGTAATGATTTATTTGTTCCTTTATAAAAATATAACAAAATGTACATTTTTAACATAAAATTTTATGAATTTTTTATTATTTTTACAGTCTCGATAAAGTGAATTTATTGGTTAAAGTGAACAGGTCTTGCATTAATTAGTTCACTCTATCCCGACTCTACTGTACTTTAAAAAATATTTTATAACACTTTATAAATGTCATGTATAGCGTTTTCAAAGACTACAATCCAACCGATTTAGAAAGAAATATTGAGTTCATTATCGATAATAATTTAGCTATGATCATTTATATCTGACCAAATATAAAAAATTTACTTTTTTCAAAATTAAATTAAATATTTATGTTTACATATTTTGACTACCTTAGTTTTGATATTTCCACATATTACGTTATTTTAAAGTTAATGACCAACATACAGGAATAAATTTTCTTATTTTCTTGTACTTGAACGTGTGTTATATTCATACATTTTTGTTTGTCTATTCGGCATATCCAAATGTAACATTCTATGTTGTTTTTGTGTCAAATGTACATATGTATTTTTTTAATTAAAAATGTTAGCCCTTTTTTAGCCGTTTTTTTCTAAGTATTTAACCCTTTTTGTTCACCAAGAATTGGCAACACTGATATAGAGGGACAACATGTAGAAATAATTGAAAAAAACAAGCATGTTTGATTTTGCAATGCATTTTCGAATGTGTGATGGTTTTTAGAAAGAGAAGTAAAGCCCTTCTAGCACGTCTACTGAGAGCAGGCAGAGTGGAATGTGTATCGCATCTTTTAGAATGTGTAAAAAGGTCTTTTAGGAGGCCTACAAAGTGACCTAAAATTGTTTCCAGCTGGGTCTTATTCATTTCATCACATTCCACATTGTAGAATGTTGTTGTTGGGTGTTTGTGCTGTTTGCGTATGATAGAGATGCTCATATGAGAACTCATTATACACAACTCTCTATTTTGTTAGTTAATAAGATTTACAAAGAAACAAAATAGAATTGGTGAATATACACCCTGCAGTTCATTGCACTAGTTCCGCCACGTCGAATTCGTTGGCCACTAAGAACTACTACTAGTGAATTTTCAACCCCCGCGCAACGTTATTGACTGGTGAATTTAACATGGGGATGTCATTGCAGGTGGCCGATTGGCACACTCTGCATAACACCTCACTAGAAATATCAAAGGCACACAAGAACTAAGCATTTCATTGTTGATATCTAACTGTCGATCTCTGCATAACAATTCTCTAGTACTTTCGAAGTTAATATGTACTAGGGATGCCAAACGGAACTAGGTTTTACAAATCCCGGGATTTTTCTGGACCCCTTGATTTTTCGGGATCCCGAGATTTTTCGGGACTTCGGGATTTTAGTTAAACGTTAAAAACAATTTTCAAATTCAACAATAAAAACTATTAATTTCATTAATATATTTAAGTAAAAATATAACAAATCAAAAACTAATGCATTAAATTAAAATAGAATGGTCCATGATTTCCCCTAGCTCCAAACAATTGTCCCCGGGAGTACTGTTTGAGCAGTCATAAATATCTTGATTATGCGGTAATCCTTATAGAATTTTGCACAAAATAAGTTGTAAGTACTCTGAAATTATAGAGTACTGCGGAAATCGGGCTACATTTGCCCCTTGACCCCTTCAGAAAATAACTTGAGCATAAATTTCGTAAAAGTGTAAATTATGTAAAACCCTGTCAATGCAAGGGAGACGTGCTGCTCCCTGATTCAAATGAAAAAATCTGGCTGCGTTTGGATTTGAAGCAAGATTAGTATTATAAATATGCTGAAATTTAGCTTTCTAAGTATTTTGGGTGCTTCAAAAATCTTCCTAAAATATCAAAAATCTCATAATATTTCGGGATATGTTAATCCCGAAAAATCCGCGGATTATTTTTCGCAAATCCCGGGATTCGGGAAATCCCTATCCCGAAAAATCCCGGGATTTTCGGGCTTGGCATCCCTAATATGTACTAATCATTTCTCCATCACAGTTCCCTAGTAATTTCAATAGTATGAATTGGCATGGATTATGCAAAAAAAAATATTCAAATATTTTTTTTTTTTGGTTGGTAAATTTTTGGAATTAATTATTTTTATAGGAAACTTGGCTTCCCACCACTCCAGAAGAATATTTATTTTCTTTTTATATTATTTATTTGGATAAATATTTTCTATTTACAATTTTTAATACAAGTTGATATAGGTGGCGGCCAGCCAGGCTCGAACTCATAACCTCCTGTTTTATAGTCACACGCTCTAACCAGTAGGCTACAGCTATCTTGTTTCGACTTAGGTATATTTGCTGTTTTAAATATGTTTGCTTTTGTTGTAATTTACCTACATACGTCTATATTAACAATGTTTGTTAAAGTGCAAACGGTAACATTATGCACTACATGTGTCTATCGAAGTGTTGACTTTAAAATTATTTTATTTAATTGTTTTGGTTGGCGAAGTGTAACCATTACTTGAACTAACAAAATGAAACTACTTTGTTTTAATATAGCAAGTTCAAGGATTATTAACATAATAATATTGGAGTAATAAATATAAACATTTTTTTATTTGTTATAAATTAAATATTTCATAGTAAGTAATTTAAAAACTAAGGAATATTATTTCAATGTTATACTTTTACATAACATAAAGTACAGAATTTAAAAAGTAATTAAATCTATAATGTAAGTTATAAACAATAACATTTCTTTATTATAGTAAGAATTGTGCTAAATTTACCAATTATTGATAAATTCACTGACATTTATTATTGGGGGATAAGCTACCAAAATAAGCTACTTAAAATATTATTACTATATATAAGATATATAAGTTATATTGACGTATTAACTTTAAAACTTAAAGAATGAAAAATTAAAATTAATTATTACTGTTAAATTAAAATATATGTGTAGCCTATAAACAATTATTGTAATATTTTTAGGGGAAATTTGGTGGTATAAAAAATAAAGGCCCAACTGAATATTAATTCATACACTAGTTTAAGCCAGCTTAAGCAACTGTTCGAATACATATAAAACGTATCTGACAAACTATAATGTACTTAAGAGAGTTTCGTCAAGTTTCGTCAAATTTTATTTGCTTAAGCATAGAGCGAAGCTGGTTGCACATTCCGTAAGTTTGTTTATTGTATACAAAGAAAATAAAGAAAAAATGAAAAGGATGAAGAAAATTAATTTATTTTCATAAAATAATAAGAAATACGTTTTTTTTTAATTACGTGTTGCACATAAATGTGCAAATGGGGCTAAATTGTTTTGAATGCACATAAGTACATTATGGCCACCTAAAAGTTTCTTCGGATTTTCTTAAGCATTTGACAGTCTTTACGTTCGGTTTTGACATTAACTTAAGCTAGCTTATGCACATTATAGTTGGGCCTTAAAGTTTTTAAATCGATTTCAACCCGATTTATATTTTTTTGTTGCATTAATCAAATTTAATTTTGGCTAAAGCATTGAAATGTTAAGCTTCGGTTATATAGTTAGGTCACACATGTATAATGCGTCAAATAAAACATATTTTAATAATAATGTTTAGTGTTATTTCATTTGCTACTCTTAAACAACGTTAAATAAATTGTGCTTGTATTTAAGTTGTTTTAAGTAAATATTTACAATGTGTGACAAATGGTCACTGATATCATTTTTAAAAATATCCTTTATGTGCTTTTCGAAAACGGTTTTTAGTTAAGATTACTAAAACTTATTTAACTGAACCTCAATCTAAATGAATTATATTGAATGATTGAAATAAATTTACATTTAAAGTTACGAAATTGTACTTGAATTCAAATATAACGATTTTAAGGGCTGATTTAAAAGTATCATAATGCTTTCAAATAACAGTGCTGTAATAGCAAACTGTAACATATGTGTGGGCATTATTAAATAAAAACTTTCAGTTGATTTGATCGTAAGTTGGCAACGCTGTATTCGATTTCGAATATTCAGGTAAAGAACATTGTAGAAAGTACACCACAGATGGCGTGTGTATTAGTAAGATCTAGAATATTCGAATTTTGACAGTTAAAGAACAATCTAGAGTGCAGATGGCAGTGTTATAAATAGTGGCAGAGGTTGCAGTCGTGAGTGTGTTTATCAGAGACGCTTTTCGAATAAACATCAACTGAGTGCCTTAAAGTGTGTTGTGTTTTTCAAGTAAATTCGTGTACATTATAATTTGTGTATTTCTGCGAATTTATAAACGTGTATAAAAAAACATTGAGTGACTATTTAATTCTGCTGTTGTTGTACATTTTAAATAAATAAAGAGTTGTTACAATTTTTAAACTACTAAACGGCTTTTATTTGCAATCAAAAGTATCCGGTTTATTTAAAGGAAATAAACCAGCGTTTTGAAAAGGTTAAAACGTAACAATATATATAATATACCTATTTTTCTCAAGTGTCATTAAAATCGGCCCAAAAGTATATAACATTTCGCTATCTCTCCATTAGAAATTCCAAATATTGAAAAATTTGACCTTTGACCTTCACGATTTAATGGTTAACGTTTTCCGATTTTAGTAAAACTTTCAGAAGAAATTTAAAATTACCTATTATGAATAGGTTTTACTTAAAATTCATAACAGTCAGGAAATTCGCCAAAATATGGCCAAAGAAATAGTTTTTCTCGAAAATCGCAAAATTCCAATCACAGATACGGAAAAACTGTACTGGAGGTATTGACATAATTTTTTCATATTTTTAATCCCTATTATAATCTCAATAAATCCCAACAACATTTTTAAAATTATAAAAATGAAGATTTGAAACTCCCGTTAAAAAATTAAATTTTGTTGGTCATACTTCCGAATTGGTTAGCGGTATCCTACTAAGACAAAAACTCAATCACAAGTAAATACGGATATATTTTAAGTAAAAATTACATTTTATTTTAATATTTCTCAAAATATTTTAATTTTTTCTCTAAATTTCTTGTTAAAGTGGCCTGAGACACGTTAATGGTCTGGGGAATTTTTAATAACTTTAACATTTTCTAACCAATTTTTGTCATTTATATCTCATTACAACGACAATTGCGTACACATTTCGATTATTTTGCATTCAATTGCAAAAGTAATTATTTAGTAGCAACATTTTTACAAAAACAGAAAAATTTCCTAATTTTAGCGATAATACAGTTTGTGGATCATTTTGACCCAAAGGAGATATAGGGTTAATCTCCAAAAGATTTTTTTACTGTAATTTTCATTAATATAAATAAATCTACATATTTCTGTAAAATAATGCAACGTGTAAAGTATTTTCACAAATTTATTTCATATAAATAGTAAAATTTTGCACATTTAATCACGATGTGCGTCCCGAAATCGTTGTCCGATTCGGCTCAAATTTTCAGCACATAACTTTTAGAACTAGCGTCGAAGTGTACTGTTCAAAGTGTACCGCCCGGTACACTTTGAAATTCGAACAAATTTTTTTTTCTAATATACATACTAGAGTATTCAATCAATTAACCGTTAATCGGTTAACCGATTAATTTTGGACGGTTAACTGTTCGAATAATTTAAAATTGCCGATTTTCTAATAACAAATAAACCGATTAATTTGTGTCGATTAACCGAAATTCAATTTTTTTGCACTTTATTTTTTTTTTGTATTTATTTATCCCTTTCAATTCAAATATAAATTTCAAATTATAATTAGATCCCAGCAAAAATTTTGTGAATTTTTGTAATGACAACTAGTTATTTCATGCATTCTTTGTAAGGAATGGTGGTTACCCAGCACATTATTTTATTTACTAGAATAAGTACTTATTTTTATACAGGCTGGTAATGAACTTTTGCATTTAGCACAGCCATTGGCGTAGATAGGGGGTGCTGGGGTGGGCTAAACTACCCCAGACTTGCGTCTGCCCACCCCAGATAAAAATTTGGAAAGTCGCAAAAAGATTTTTTTGGATTTGTAGATTTTTCCGTTAAGAGATTCCTGTGCCCTAGAACATTTATCATGGGGTTTTTGGAACCCAAAAAGTTAAAAAATATTCCAATGCCAATCGTACAACGGAGCACATGTAATGTTTTGTTTTTACAAGTTAATATTTTAAGTAGTAAAATCCGCAAGCCATTTTGGTTCATTGCTTATACGACACGCTAAACTTAGTTATTGTGGATTCGTGTTCACATATATCATCAGCGCAAACATTCTTATCATAGCAAACATTCTTATCGCAACTAGCAGAACTATTATAATAATAATGTTACTAATAGTTCTGCTAGTTGCGAAAGAAGTTTCTCAGCTATGCGTAGAATAAAATAATGGTTACGTAGTGCAATGCTTCAGGAACGATTTTCAAATTTAGCAGTTTTTTTCAATTCAATTCTTTATTTATAAAATTACAATTGTATTAATTTTTGATGCAGAATCCATTGGTGAAATCAGATTTGCAATATATTCAACCGTTTTTGCTCTACAGAAAAATGTGCTTAAAATCCGCGTTTTTAGATATGTTGAACCACCACAAGGAGTGAAAATTTTCCAAAAAAAAGGACGCCATTATTTTTGAACTCTAATATATATGTATACAATATTCCATTTTTAAATATAGAGAGTTTAGATATAAATAAATATTTAAAAATCCCAAAAATATTATTTTGTCTAACTAAGGTAAATTAAAAAAACCCCATTTAAGTATAAAAAAAAATTATAAAAATATTTTATAAAATAAATTAGCAGTTTTAAATATTGAAAATGAAATAGTTATGTTAGCAAACTGAATTTTTGTGATATTTTAGTTTTGTTTTAATAAAAAATTATTTTTTTTTATAAAAAAAATTGTTTATTTTTACTATTTGGGAAGGGCATTTGCCCACCCCAGAATAATAGTATAGCTACGCTTATGAGCACAGCTATCTAGTGTGTTTGACTGGAAAACGGGAGGTTAGTGGTTCGCCACCTGTCAAAACCATTAATTTTTTTTGTTCATATCATAATCATTTATATGTTGATGTTAAAACTATTGTTAACTTCCAATAAAATAACTCGTACATGGAGCAGTGAGTTAGCAGCTTGACTATCAAACACAAGCAAATAATGTGACTGTTCGATTCCCACACAAGGCAATATTTTTTGTGTTTTTTTTAGCTACATATTCTTGTTGTGAATTTACTACTTATTTCTCAACTGATTGTAAGTACATTTGTATGCTTGACCAATGAATTTTTTAAAAATCTCGAACAAAGGTAAGTAGTGTTTCAGTCAAATAATAAGTAGTTATGCCTTGGCTCCAATATTACTTGCTGGCTTACTAAGTAAGTAAAGTTTTTGCTGGGTAATTAAAATGATTCAGTTTCAATTATTTACTCTCACATTTTTCGTCTATTTCAAAATCATTTAATATTTTGAATTTTTTTAAAACACCCCTTTCACACTAGGCAATTTAGTTGCACAAGTCTCTTGCCCAATAACAAAACAGCATGTAAATTTTTTCTGCTTAACCCGACATTACCTCTGTCATCAACAAACACAAGAGACTTGCGCAACTAAATTGCCTAGTGTGAAAGGCGTCAAACCCATTCACTTACACAAAAAAGACTTAAAACTGACCACTAAATTGAAATAATGAAAATGATGACCTTTGACATTTCAAGAAAATAACGTGCTTTTTCCATAAAACTTTCCTTCACGTTACCCCATTTTTAATGATAATAACGAATAGCGATGTAAAAGTACTATATATTTCTGTTATGATTACTCGATTCTCAAATGTTTTCAGTGATGTATTTTTCAGTATAAATGGAATATGTTATAAAATATAATCAAAAATTATTACGAAATCTTTAAAATGATGCTTATTTAAGCTTAAGGTATTTCTTATACAAATTTTTATATTTTTATTTCCCATAAATAAAAACCCAAATGTGTTTTCGTTCCATGTTTGAGTGAACAAATTGATAAAGAAAAATTCGTTGTACATATAATTAAGAAAAAATATTCAGTAGTGTTGCATAATCTTATATACATCACTACCAACTAGGGTATTCAATCGATTAACCATTAATCGGTTAACCGATTAATTTTGGACGGTTAACTGTTTGAATAATTTGAAATTGCCGATTTTCAAATAACAAATTTTTTTTTTTTTTTTTTTTTCATCATTTATTTATTGTATCTTCATTATTTAATGAACTAACAATAAGTGGTTCAAATCTTATATCTAATATTATTATTTAATTAGTCCAGCCAGTGCTGGACGAAAAAATTTTGTGTTCTAGATTAGGTCTGCTGTGTCCCTCCTTCTTAATCGAGTGTGGCCACGGTTATCTAATATGTTGCGGGCCAGCGGGTTTGGGTGAACTTCAAGTTTTTTTTAAATATTTTTGTACGTTTTTCGAGATTTCAGTTTTTACAATGGGCACGTTTAGATCTTTGTGTATATTCGCGTTTTTGATATACCAGGGGGCAACTGTGATCATTCTTAGAAACTTGTTTTGGCGTCTTTGGATCTTTTCTACATTTGACGCTGAGGCCGTGCCCCATAACTGTATGCCATAACACCATATCGGTTTTATGATCATGTTATAAAGTAGAAGTTTACAATCTAAACTAAGCGTGGAGTTTCTGCCAATAAGCCAATTAATTTGAATTGATTTCAATTTCATTTGAGTCAACTTTGCATCTATATGACTTTTCCATGTAAGGCGACGATCGAGATGTATTCCGAGGTATTTCACTTCCGATTGTTGAATTATTGTTTGGTTATTGATATGAATAGGGGGGCATGATTCTCTACGCAATGTAAATGTAATGTGTGTACATTTTTGCTCGTTGACTTTAATTTTCCATTGTTTTAACCATTCTTCTAATTCAATTATGTGGTTTTGTAAGTAACGAGACGCTTCTTGAGGGTTTTCATGAATGCTTAGAATAGCAGTATCATCAGCAAATGTTGATGTATGAGTGCGATTGTTAGTTGGCATATCAGACGAATATATCAAATATAAAAAAGGTCCCAGGATACTGCCTTGGGGGACTCCAGCTTCAATGGGTTGTGCAGTACTTAAAAAGTTTCCCTCTTTAACCTTAAATGTTCGACCAGTTAAATAGCTTTCCAACAGCTTATGTGTGTTTGCCGGTAAATTTTGACTCAATTTGTATATTAATCCAGCATGCCATACCTTATCAAACGCTTGAGAGATGTCGATGAAGAGTGCAGAACAGTATTTCTTTTCTTCAAACGCTTTTCTCACCATATTTACAAGTCTATGGGTTTGTTCGATAGTACTGTGTTTTCTTCTAAATCCAAATTGATGATTCGGAATACAATTGTTTTCAGTTAACATCGGGTACAACTTTTTCATAAGTATCTTCTCAAATAGCTTTGATATATTAGACAATAGGCTGATGGGTCTGTATGATTCTACTTTTGTGTGATCTTTTCCCGGCTTGGGTATCATGGTAACCAGTGAAACCTTCCATTCTGGAGGATAATATTCAAGTCGTAATATAGCATTAAAAATAAAAAGAATTATTTTTATTGCTATCCGGGGTAGCTCCATAAGCATCTTGTTGCTGATCTTATCCATACCAGGCGCTTTCTTGGGATTTAAATCAGCAATAGCATTTTCGATCTCTCGAATCTCAAAACTTAGGGGTACGGCTGCTCCAAAATAGGGTGCAACAGGTGGCAACTCAATTGCTTCGTTTGATGTGTTCGGTGTAAATACTTTTTTTAAATGATTAACAAACAGATTCCCTTTTTCAGTATCATTTCTTGCCCAACCACCACTTGAATTTCGCAAGGGGGACTTACATATAACGGGTCTTTTAAGATTTTTTGTTGCTCGCCATAATGAGTAATCCGATTGCGGGGTTGCGTCCAGACTTTCTAAATATTTATTCAATGATTCCATTTTTCGAAATTCCAAGAGCTTTTTAAGTCTTTTTATACAATCTTTAAGCTTCGATTTTAGTTGGGGGGATCTGTGCAATTGCCATTCTCTTCGAAATCTTCTTTTTTCATTTAAGAGCCGTTCGACATCTGCAGAATTAATTCTATTATATCTGAATTGTCGGGGGGTTTGGGTAGCATGTTGAGCAGCCAGTTTGAGATTTTTATCGAAATTGATAAGAGAGTGATCGATGTTTTCTGGTGTTCTTAGCGGTATGTTTTCCGAGCAATGTGTACTGAGGTATTTTTTATATTTGAGCCAATTTATTATTGTGCCTGCCATCGCTAAATTACCAATCGGGGATACAATTTCTAGGGGGCTCAATAAAGTAATAATAGTGGATGAGTGATCTGAAGATAGTTCCAGCGAGGATTCAATTTGAATCATTTCTCTAGGGACATTTTTCATCACGCTAAAATCAATAACATCCGGTATTTTTCGTGGGTCAGTAGGCCAGTAAGTAGGTTGGCCGCTCGAAAGCACATGCAAACCCATTTTAGAAATTGAGTCGAACAAAACACGACCTTTAGGGGTAATCAGTCGTGATCCCCAGAATGTGTGCTTAGCATTATAATCGCCAGCAGCCAGGAAACGGGGGCTTAGTGATTTAAAAAATCTATTATATTGACTTTCTGTAATTGAGAATCTTGGGGGTGAGTATATCGATGAAATCACTAAGTTTCGATGAAAATCTTCAAGACAGATTGTAGTAGCTTGAAGATAATCTTCGCAAAAATCACACATTAAGTAGTGTTTTATTCGAGCTTTTATTAAAATTGCCGAGCCTCCGCATGCTCTACCTCTGGGATCTTTGGTGTCATATATTACATATCCATTTATTCGAAAGGAACTTCTGGACGTCAAATGAGTTTCAGAAACCAGCATTACATCAATTTGTTGGTTTCTTAAAAAATATTCGAGTTCGTTTTTGTGTTGGCGTATGCCGTTTGTATTCCAAAAACATATTCTTAGGCAGTTCATGGTCTGTTAAGCACAGCCTGCAATAACATTGATTGCATCTTAAGCATTTCTTGCATCATGTTACTCATTGAGTTTGTAAAGTTATTTACCGATTGCACAAGAGTTTCTATTGTAGATTCTAGTCGGGTAAAATTGAAAATTGGAGTTTGCTCTCTTACCTCTGGGTTCATATTTTCGTTTTGGAGTTGACGGACTTGCGGCTGAGTTTGGTTGTTTCTAAGTACATTTGCATATGTTACTTTGTTGTTATATGTCTGTTGCAACGGGGGGTAGTTCAAATTGATGTTATTTAATGGCTGAGCGGGGAAAATCTTTGGTTTCTGGCTTTGTGATTTTTTAACAATTGAGTAGACAGGACAACCCCTGTAGTTTGCTGTGTGGTTACCTCCGCAATTGCTGCATTTTTTTATTTTAGGATCATCTTTAGATTTGTTACATTGGGATGTGTTATGCAACTCCCCGCAAATGACACATACTGGTGGCAATTTGCAATATGCCTTGGTGTGTCCATATTCTTGGCAATTCATACATTGAACGGGGCCAAATCGTTTGTGTGGTTCTTCTACCGTAATTTTACGATGCAATAAGTACTTCAAGTTATATATGGGATGTGTTTCATTTTTTTTCAGGTTTATGTCACCGGGTTCAAGTTCAACACGGAAGAGTGGTTGGGGTATTTTTTCGCGATTTCTAATATTTATCACATTTTTTGTCTTATAGCCTTTATCTTCTAAGCTTTGCTTTATTTCGAGTGGTTCAACATTACAGTCAATACCCTTTATTACAACTTGTAGACCCTTGCTTCCTTTCAGCTGATAAGTGTAAAAACTTTTCTTTTGAGTTTCAAAATATGTTACAACCTTTCTATAATCGTTTTCACTATTGACCTGTATTTTAGTTTCATGAATAGTGCCTTTCTTGATTGGGATTACGTAAAAAGAGTTCTCTCCTATTAATGAGATCAGGCTCTGAACCAGTGGATTCGAATTATTTTCTCTCAAGTAAATGGGGGGTGGTTTTGTAGAATGGGTTTTATTTTCTGGTTCATTAGTTTCACATTCCAGAATAGAAAAACGATTTTCATTGTTTAGTCTATGAGGTTCACTATCCTTATATAATTTGGCCAAGGGTGCCGCTTTCGAGGACTTGGGACTTCGTGCCCGTTTTAATATTGTAATATACCGATCCATTCCAACCTGTATTTGGGATTTATTATCATTATTTAATGGTTGACTAATATTGGGTACAGCGCCGCTTAATGGGTTAATTTTATTTGTAGTTAGTGTGGTGGATTTCGTATCTGAAGCTGATATAGCTAGCATACTTTCAGGCATAGATAAAATATTTTTATTTTCTGATTGAGTTGAATTTTCTTTTGTTTGACAATCATTAGTTGTTGTCAATGCGGGGGAACAAGAACGAGCGCGGTTAACAGGTTTGGCGGTTAAAAACAAGTTGTCATCTATTCTTCTGTTTGTTTTGTTTATATTTTTTTCGTCTACATTAACTGTAACGTATGCATTTCTGCCGTTTACACTTAACCTTCGCTCACTGTTTTCGTTGAAGAGACTCATTTAAGAGTATTTGTAATTACTTTCGTTAACACTCTTGATCTTTATTTAATAGTCAATGCACAAAAAAGGTTCAAAAAAAGAAAAAAATATAAAGAATTTTTTTTACTTATTTGTCTTTTAGTTGTTGTTTTGATTTTTTTATTTAATAATATTATTAAAATAAAAGCGTCCTTTCGCGTAAATAATAAACAGGTGATATTTATATTTATTTTCCGATAGATACATTAAAATAACGAGTTAACTCGGAGTTAAAATAAACACGTCCGAACTGAACTAGAACTGAACTAGAATAACAAATAAACCGATTAATTTGTTTCGATTAACCGAAATTCCTTTTTTTTGCACTTTAACATATTTTTTTGTAATTATTTTTTAAATTCAATTCAATTACAAATTTCAAATTAAAATATATTTTTTCGAACATCCAAGAAAAATGTTTAGTGAAATAACAACTGACATATTTAATTTACATGTTTTTTAAACTTTGTTTGCATTTACATGTACAGAAGTTAACGAAACTAAACTAAACGAAACTATCAAAAGTATTCAATATCTAAAACAATCCAAAATGGATAAGCTTAGAAAAAACTAAAAAAAACTGAGATATTGAATATTCTTCATCATTATTTCGATATTTCCAACATCTACAATCAGCGAGATAGTTTTTTCCAAGTCAAGTATTATTAAATCTAAAGAAAAAAATCGTTTAAAACGAAAAAAAAATTAATTATATTCTTTTTATAAAAGCTTATTTCAGAAGATCTCACTAAAATACTAAAAAAACTCAAATGTGTATACAAAAAGGATCTCAAATACCATATTTGCTATTATTTTTTGGTTGAATTGTTATGTTTTGTTTGTTTTTTTTTATGTTTTTGTACACAAAATTCGTGGTTGTATTTTCAATTTAAAATTAAAATAGATATTATTCGGTTAATCGAATAATTTTAAATTAACCGATTATTAACCGAATAAATCTGAACCCCGATTAATTATTTGCTCGGTTAACCGATTAAACCAGAAACCCGATTAATTGAATACCCTACTACCAACTAATGCAATATGAAAATAATTTATATGTATAATTCGCTTATTTTTCCAATCATATTCTCTAAAATATGCGAGTGTTTTGTTTTAACGAATACAAATTAATTTTTTTATTTTTTTTAATGTAAAAAAAATCAATAAAACAAAATGTTTCTTTCTGAATCTTCCCGAAATACTAGACCAGTTAATTTCGGCATAGTAACAGTACTAGTCTTATAATGCATTTTAATTTCTATCAGTAATTATAATTTTGGTGTGGGTTTTAATTATTTGCATTTTCCAAAAAAATATTTATAACTTGTCTTCGTATTTAGTAAACCGACATGTAATTCGTGTCAAATCTACAACAAACAACAAAAATTACAACAAACAACTTACTTGTTACACGGTCACCTTTAGCATTACGTGTGGTCATCGAATTGGTATGTTAGAGAGGATTTTATTTTTCTTGAATTATTTTCAAAAACTAAAGTGAAATATGTGACTATTGTTTAATACTGAATACGATGGTGACATGTAGTGCAAATAATAACCATTTAACTACAGTAGTTTTGACTTACCTGCCTTTCACTTAAGAGCATTTTGCATATAAGTACACAAAACTTGTGTTTTGTATATTTATTTATCAAACTCCATACAAATTCGTTAATTTATGTGCATTGTTCGTACCTGCACATTTAAGATAAGTGCATAATACTTTTTGAAGCTATAACTGGTTTTCATGAAAAAAAATTCATTTAGCTGCTTAATATAAAATTAAATCAAAACAAAATAAGAAAAATACGATTTTGAATAAAAAAATTGTGTTGTAAATTTCTTAATAATTTAAAAAAAAAACTAAAATACCAAATTTGTCGTTATTTTTAAAGGGAAACATCACAAAACTTCATGTAAATTATTTGCCGTTAGCTGTTTTTTGGGCAGTAAACTTAAATGCACTTACCAGCATCAATGAGCAGGTTACTGATGTTAACTGCACTTTTAACTTACCTGCACAAAATACCGTGCAAAGTTGGTTGTGCATGTAAGTCAAAATTACTGTACCACTTTAGCAGCCACAGCGAACTAGTTTGATGTACAAGTAGTAATATAACTAGTGTAAGGTTTCCAATTGGCACTTTTCAAACTGCTGGGCACATCTACAAATGTATATACATTAGAGTGTTCCAAAAAATAAAATTTTGACCGTCCCCCATCTAGAATTGTTCTATGTATTGTAGAAACATGTTGTGTAAAATATTAGGATGATAGGATAACGTTAACTGGTGGCGCAACGACGCTGAAGTTTTGAGGTGCATTTACAAGGGGAAAAATGCAATTTTTTCAGTTTTTGTAAAAAATTTGCCATTAAATAATGACTTTTACAATTTAATTTAAAAGAATCGAAAAGTGTACGTAATTGTCGTTATAATAAGATATAAAAGACAAAAATTGGTTAAAAAATGTTAAAGTTATTAAAAAATCGCCAGGCCATTAACGTGTCTCAGACCACTAGAACAAGAAATGTACGAACAAAATAAACATATTTTGCGAAATATTAAAATAAAATCTAATTTTTACTTAAAATATATCTATATTCACTTGTATATGACATTTTGTCTTAGTAGGAAATCGTTAACCTATTCGCAGGTATGACCAAAAACTCCATTTTAAAATTTTTAAAAATTTTGTTAAACAAATTTTAGAATTTTTTGATCATCACATGGGGATTTATTGACAACATACTAGGGAATAAAAATGTGAAAAAAGTATGTCAATACCTCCTATAGTTTTTCCGTACCTGCGATATAAATTTTGCGATTTTCGAGAAAAACTAATTTTTTGGCCATATTTTGGCGAATAGCCCAATTGAGCCCTTACTGTTATTAATTTTAAGTAAAATCTGTTCAGAATATAATAGGCCAGGTAATTCTATATATAGTCTGAAAGTTTTCAAAAAATCATAAAACGTTAACCCTTAAATCGTGAAGGTCAAAGGTCAAATTTTTCAATATTTGGATATCTCTTGGAAAGATAGCGAAATGTTGTATATTTTTGGGCCGATTTTAATGAAACTTAAGAAAAATATAACATGAAGTCTAGTATTTATAGCACAAAAATTAAAATTAACCCTTAATATCACTTGGGGTTAAAATGACCACAAACTGCTAAAACCATAAAATAATTGTTAATTTCAATAGTGCTCAAAATTTGATTTTTATAGGAAACAAAATTTTAAAATATTGTATTGTGTATTAGAAAATAGTATTACTAATCCATTCTGAAAAATGTTCCCAATTTTGTTCAATTTTGACCATATATTTATCAAACGGCAAAATATTGTATTTATACCTGATTTTTGCTTTAATAACGTATTTAATATTTTATTGAGGATTTTTGAATTATAAAACTGATTTTAAGCCTTTATTGTACATTCGATTTATTAAATTAAAAAAAATATCTTAAATGATTCAGTTTATTTAATTCTGAAAAACATTAAAGTTAGCACCGTTGATATTGAATGTGTTTTTCGTGATTTTAAAAGATCAGGGTCATTTGGACCCCAAGAACTATTAAGGGTTAATTTCCGTTTTTGTGCTGTTATTTACAATTACTTTATGTTATATTTTTCTTAAGTTTCATCAAAATCGGCACAAAAATATATAACATTTCGCTATCCTTCCATTAGAAATTCCAAATATTGAAAATTTTGACCTTCACGAATTAAGGGTTAACGTTTTCCGCTTTTAGGAAAACTTTCAGACTATATTTAGAATTACCTGGACTATTATATTCTAAACAGATTTTACTTAAAATGAATAACAGTAAGGAAATTGGGCTCATTCGCCAAAATATGGCCAAAAAATTAGTTTTTCTCGAAAATCGCAAAATTTAAATACCAGGTACGGAAAAACTATAGGAGGTATTGATATACTTTTTTCATATTTTTATTCCCTATTATGTTCTCAATAAATCCCAATGTGATGATCAGCTAATTCTGAAATTTGTTTAACAAAATTTTTAAATATTTGAAATTGGAGTTTTGAAACTGCCGTTAAAAAAATTTAATTTTTTTGGTCATACCTACGAATAGGTTAACGGTATCCTATGAGGACAAAAACTCATTTACAAGTAAACATGGACATATTTTAAGTAAAAATAAGCTTTTATTTTAATACTTCTCAAAATATGTTAATTTTGTTCATAAATGTCTTGTTCTAGAGGCCTGAGACACGTTAATGGCCTGGCGATTTTTTAATAACTTTAACATTTTTTAACCAATTTTTGTCTTTTATATCTTATTATAACGACAATTGCGTACACATTTCGATTCTTTTAAATTAAATTGTAAAAGTCATTATTTAATGGCAAAATTTTTACAAAAATTGAAAAAATTTCATTTTTCCCCTTGTAAATGCACCTCAAAACTTTAGCGTCGTTGCGCCACCAGTTAACGTTATTCTATCATCCTAATATTTTACACAACGTGTTTCTACAATACATAGAACAATTCTAGAGGGGGGGGGGGGGGTGGTGTGGGTGTTGTTCTGTACCTAGAAATTTTTTTTCGCCCATAGAATATAGGAGCACTCTAATATACATACAACTAAACCTTTGTTTTCATGAAACACTAACGAAATACATGGTCTATTGGCTTTTTTGCTTATATCTCACCCATTTGTGGACCATTCTTTACGATTTTTGACGTGTGCATTGGGTCGCCATCTTATTGAAAAATTACTTCTTCTGCCGGATTTCCTCTTTTATATACAAAAACGTGATGATGAGACTACAAAATCGGTATGGTGAGTCTGCAAAATACGCAGATGGTTTTCTTTACCCATTATTTCATTGATTCTTTGCATTGGTCCAAGGTGGCACCATATAAAGCAACCCCATATCATTACCGTGTTTTACCGTTTCCTTACTGTCTCACCAATTTTGAAAAAATCGTATATTCAAGACTAATCATACCGAATTTATAGACTTGCCATTCCGATTTTTGATAGATAAGAACGCCAATCATGTCGAAGAAGTTATTTTACAGCAGGACGGCGAATTAAAGCACTTCTACATTTTTCATTTCCGACCCTATAAAGTATATATATTCTGGATCCTTATAGATAGCGGAGTCGATTAAGCCATGTCCGTCTGTCTGTTGAAATCAATTTTCTGAAGACCCCAGATATCGTCGGGATCCAAATCTTCAATAATTCTGTCAGACATGCTTTCGAGAATTTTGCTATTTAAAATCAGCAAAATCGGTTCACAAATGGCTGAGATATGAGGAAATAACCAAGACAACCTCGATTTTTGACCTATATCTGGATTACTAAGACATTAATATAGACAATATGGATATCTAATGATAGATATTTCAAAGACATTTGCAACGACGTATATAAGACCATAGCAAGTTGGACCTACAATGGGTCAAAATCGTAAAAAAAAATTTTAACCCGAATTTTTTTTTTCACAAAAAAAAAAATTAAAAAACAAAAAAAAAATTTCTAAAATTTTAAATTTAAAAAAAAAAAAATTTTAATAACAATCGAAAAAAAATTTTTTCCAAAAAATTAAAAAAACAACTGGAAAAAAAAAATATTGTTTACCTTAAAATATTTAAAATTTTGAAGTATAATTTGGTGAAGGGTATATAAGATTCGGCACAGCCGAATATAGTACTCTTACTTGTTTTATTTAGAACTGATTTTTTTTTTTGAATTGTAATTCATTTTGTTACATATTAAACCAGGGATTGTCATTTCATAGCACAATTGTGCAGACGAACAACACACATATTCGTATTCTCTTTAAAAGAGCATAACAAATGCCTCATTTTTTCAGAAATTCATTAAGCATTGTTGTTGGTTGGTTTTTGGACGAAGCATAGCAAACACACGCGTTTCAATTACAATTGAACACAAAACAACAAAGTCAGAAATATATAAAAAAAATTGAGAGAATTTCGGCCGTAGAATGTATATTTTTTTATTTCCTTAAAATTTAAATTACATTCATTTAATAAATTGGTTATATCTGGCAAAAATTCTAAATCTAAACATTCTTTATTTTGTTCTTATTTTAAGTGTTTGACATTATGTTTGCTGGGTAGCTCTCTCACCAATACAATGACAGTTTTAGTTTTGGTAATCCCTGTATTAAACATAAAATAAATGACAAAAAAATTTTTGGATTTGCTTTATTAGTTTTATTTGTATTCCATAAGAAGTGCACAAAATAGAATCATTTACTCGTTTGAGCTCCCCACGTACAGTGAGCCGCAAAAGTGAGTATACACCAAAAATTATTGGATATTTTTTAAGATAATGAAAATTCTAAAATTTATCCATGATTAAAATTTTAAAGTTTCGGTTTGATAGAGATTGGCTTGAATAATATCTTTGGTTGTGAAAAATATAGATTTAAGTCGGACTATAATGATTTTCATGATCTTAAAAAATCAAAAAATTCGCTGCTGTTTACTCACTTTTGAGGCTCACTGTATATATACCCTTGCCACTCATGGTGAAGAGTATAACAAGTAAGAGAGCTATATTCGCCTGTGCCGATTCTTATATACCCTTCTCCAAATTATACTTCAAAATAAAAATTTGAAATATTTTTATGTAAACAAAATTTAATTTTTTTTCCAAAGTTAATTAATTTTTTGGAAATTTTTTTTGTTTGATTGTTTTTTTTTTAAAATTTTAAAAAATTTTTTTTTTGTTTTTTCAATTTTTTTTTTTTAATATTTAGCGAAAAAAACTTTTGAATTATATAACTTTTTTATTATATATACTTGAATTCAAATATAACGATTTTAACGGCTGATTAAAAGTTGCATAATGCTTTCAAATAGCAGTGCCCAAACTTTAACATATCTGTGGGCATTATTAACATTGAATAAAAGGTTTCAGTTGACCATTGATCGTAAGTATGGCAACGCTGTTTGCTGCGACCGTATATTCGAATTCGAATATTCAGTTAAAGAACATTGTAGAAATAGAGCTTTCTAGATGGTAATGCAGTGTTATAAATAGTGGCAGAGGTTGCAGTCGTTAGTGAGTTTATCAGAGACGCTTTTCGAATAAACATCAACTGAGTGCCTTAAAGAGTGCTGTGTTTTTCAAGTGAATTCGTGTACATTATAAAGTGTGTCTGTATTTCTGAGAATGTATAAAATAAAACATTGAGTGACTATTTAATTCTGTTGTTGTACATTTTAAATAAATAAAGAGTTGTAACAATTTTTAAACTACTAAACGGCTTTTATTTGCAATCAAAAGTATCCGGTTTATTTAAATTGGTGTCAGAAGTGGGATTGCAAATTAATAAGCATGAAGTTTGAAGAACTAAAAGTTGAACAACTCAAGAAAGAATTGAGTAACTTGGAGCTACCAACAGCAGGTAACAAGGCAGAACTGCAAAAAAGGCTAATAGATGAATTCAAGCGGCGTGATATCGGTATTTACGAATTTGAGTACAAAGAAGAAGCTGAGATATACCTGTTCAACAGCGAGCAACATGGGCTTAAACACAATGTTTGCCGCCATGATGGAGAAAATGAACGAAAATTCGAAACAGCTTGCGGAGGTTAAAACTGAAGTTCAAGAAACATCTAGAATAAACAACGAGAAACTTCTTGCTGAAGTTAAAGAAGAAAATAAAATAATGGAAATGAAATTTCAAGAAACTTCTAAAGCTACAGGCGAGAAACTTCAAGAACTTTGTGTGGTTATAAACAGCAGAGTAGATAACCTTGAAATGCAAGTATCCAAATTTGACAAAAAGGTTTCCGAATTAGAGAACGGCCTAGAAAAACAATCCCAAAAAGTTGATAATAAATTTCTCGATCTGGAAAGGAAAATTAATAATCTTCAATGCCAAGACGGACCGGTGCGAGTTATTTCAGAAACATCGAGTAGAATAAAGGCTCCTAGTTTTGATGGCAGCACACCAATTAACGTTTTCAAGTTCCAATTTGATACAGTTGTGAAGAGAAACTTATGGAGCAGTGAAGAAAAAGCTATGGAGTTGATTTTGGCCTTAAAAGGAAATGCAGCGGTAGTTCTTGAAAGCGTACCAGTAAGTAACATAAATAGCTATGATGACATAATGGAGGCGCTACAACGTAAGTACGGTGGTGAATATAAAAAAGAATAGAATTGAGTGGTAGAGTGCAGAATGCCAATTAGACGCTACAAGATTTTGCGATGGAAATCGAGCGTTTGCTACAGCTTAGTTATATATGGGGAGAACCATCCGATTTTGGAGCATTTGAAGATAGAGGCATTTGTGAACGGTTTCGCGAGTTATTTATGGGGAGAACCATCCGATTTTGGAGCAATTGAAGATAGAGGCATTTGTGAACTGTTTCGCGATCCTGAGATAAAATATGCGGTATGTGCCACAACAAAGTCATCATTCTTTGAAACCGTCTCATTCGCGCTGGTACAAGAAACAGCAAAGATAATTTCAAAGCCCCAGATGTGTAATGTGCGGAAAATTGAGGTTGTCGCTGCAAATGATAGAAGTATGGTCAACGAATTAAAGGAACTAAAAGAGGCAGTTTTAAAGTCTTTAAGTATGAGACAAACTAAAGACAAAGTTAAATGTTATAACTGCGAAAAAATGGGTCACATTCAGCGAAACTGCAGAGCACCAAAAAAGGGAATCAGATATGTTTCAGCATCAAGAAATAACCAGCTGGCGAATCATCAAGCATTACAGGAGCCACCTTTAAAGCGAGCTAGCACTGAGGGACAAGATCTGACACCCACACCTGATGGCCCTACCATCTCCATATTAGTACTGCAGCAGGAAAATAACAATCTTACTGCTAGTGGGTACATCAACGGTCGGAAGCACATCCTTACTATGGACACGGGAGCGTCGCAGTTTATCATCAGAACAGATTTAGTAAAGAAATCGATGGAACCAATTTGCAATGTAAGTCTACGCACCGCTACTGGAGATGTTGCCGATATTGTGGACGAAGTAATCATTGGTGCAGACTTCATGATTAGTCACAGCATTACTTTGGATATGGGAAAAAAAGTCATGAATTGGCGAAATGTTAAAATACCCCTTGACGTCGAATATGAGAGCAAGTCTCAAGTAAGAAAGTTAATTATTGTTGAGCACAAAAGGTTGCCACCGCAGTCAGAGGATTTGGTATGGGCCCGTGAGGAAGTGGATGATTGTATAGACAATGGTTTGTTGGTGTTGGAACCAGCAGAAGTGAAAAGTGGCCGTGTAACAATGGAGGTCCCCGTTGAACAGTGCAGCGGAATGGTTCCTGTTGGATTGCTTTGTCTGTCCCGCAGTGAAAAGATCATCAGGCCGGGTTCCAAGATGGATGAAGGTGCTTCAGCAGAAAAAGAAATGCATGAACTCGTTCGGAGACGAATTAAAATGACAAATGACCAAATGAAAACCAGATATAGCTTACAACGGTTAATGGTTTGTCATCCAAATTAACGAATCACTGCAAAGGACCACATAGGGTAGTTAAGAAATTGGACGACATGGTTTATAGAATACGGAAATTTGGAAGACCGATATCGGGAATTAAGATTGAACATCTGAAACGACTAGCTGCCTATGGGAGAAGTGAATCTATGCCTATTCGGGATGAACAGGCTTAAGCGGGGGGCAGTGTTACGAAATTGTACTTGAATTCAAATATAACGATTTTAACGGCTGATTTAAAGTTGCATAATGCTTTCAAATAGCAGTGCCCAAACTTTAACATATCTGTGGGCATTATTAACATTGAATAAAAGCTTTCAGTTGACCATTAAGTAAGTATGGCAACGCTGTTTGCTGCGACCGTATATTCGAATTCGAATATTCAGTTAAAGAACATTGTAGAAATAGAGCTTTCTAGATGGTAACGCAGTGTTATAAATAGTGGCAGAGGTTGCAGTCGTTAGTGAGTTGATCAGAGACGCTTTTCGAATAAACATCAACTGAGTGCCTTAAAGAGTGCTGTGTTTTTCAAGTGAATTCGTGTACATTATAAAGTGTGTCTGTATTTCTGAGAATTTATAAAATAAAACATTGAGTGACTATTTAATTCTGTTGTTGTACATTTTAAATAAATAAAGAGTTGTTACAATTTTTAAACTACTAAACGGCTTTTATTTGCAATCAAAAGTATCCGGTTTATTTAAAGGAAATAAACTAACGTTTTGAAAAGGTTAAAACCTAACAATATTTTTTCCGATTTTGACCGATCTTTGAAACATCTATCATTAGATCAGCGAAATGCAAACTCACACCACTACAGTTTTTAGATATTGTAGTTGTATGAATTGAGAATTATTCTCTGGCAAAAACAAAAACAACTAGCTGAAATAATGAAATAAACAAGCATAAAAGCGTAACACAACTTGCTTCTATCAATGCTCATGCGAGACTGACTGTTTTTATACAATGTGTGTGCTTGCGTACATGTGAAAATAAAAACAAGAGAGCTCATTTGAGAGCTCATTGCATTTCGCTGCATTAGATATCCATATTGTTTATATTAATGACTTAGTAATCCAGATATAGGTCAAAAATCGAGGTTGTCCTGGTTTTTTCCTTATATCTCAGCCATTTGTGGACCGATTTTCTCGATTTTAAGCAACCGAGCCGGAGGAGTTCCTGAGATATTGATGTATGAATCGTGTATGTAAGTTATTTGGGGGCTTCGGAAAGTTGATTTCAACAGATAGAAGACAGGCGGACATGGCTTAACCCTCCGTTAGTCGCAATCATTTTCAATCGAGAATATTCGCAATGTCGCGCATTTCTTTTATTGATATCAATAAAAGAAAGGCGCGTTTGAAAAAAATCTCTTCACTTTTTATAAAAAACTAAATTCTTAATGAAAAATTAAAATAAATTGTATTCATTTTATATAAAAAAAAATTGTTAATTTAAGAAAAAAATGAAATTTATATATTGAAGTAGAGAGGGCGTTAAAAATGAATATAAAACGTAACACTTTTTCGTACTTACGGATTTTTTCCAAATATCTTCGGCTATCTGTAACCAATGTTCTTGTTAGCTAAAATTAAAATTGAATTCTTTCGCTTTTGGCTTACCAACAGACCCAACAAGATTAATTTGGCATTTACTTAAACCTAAAATAAAACTTAAAATAAACTTACCTTTTGCTAAAAATAAAGCTGAAATAAAACTTACCTTTTTTAACCTAAAATTGCTAAAATACTTTCCTAAATTAATTAATCATCAAATTGTAAACCAGCACTTTAAAACAACAAAAAAGGTGAATATGTTTTAATAAAAAAAGAAATATAATATAAAAGGAAATATACCCCACTCAAAACTCTTTTTATTTATTTCTTTTTCCCCAAATCCCTACAATTATAATCACTCGTATGAGTGATTGTAATTATAATCTCCTTTCTAAGATCTATTCTTAGCCCAGCTGTACCCCTAGAAAAAGGAAGATTATTTAACATGATGTGTGGGTCCCAAATACACAGAACTACAGCCTGTATCAACTAGATCAGTTGCGAGTAATGGAGGGAAATGAAAAATTACAAACGGAATGACAAACTTATCGATTTTTATTGGGCAAAATATTAAAACGCCGAGAAATAATAAGATAGTTTTATTTATTAAAATAATAGATATTACAACAAAAACGGATCATGGAAAAACTTAAAACAAAAAAGAGATCATATAATTATGATACAGAATATATATACACGTATTCTAATAACAAAAATGAGCCTTTTCAAAACGCTTAAATAGTTTTTAGTTCTAATTTTGATTACTCCTTTTAACCTTCACAAGGTCTACTGGTCAAATTTGAGTGAGTGGTTGATATTTTTGAAATTGTATTTAATTTCAAATGTCAACAACTACGTTAGGTTTTCAGAAAAACAAATTGGTAAAAAAAAATATCTATAAAATTGTTTGTCATATGTTGTCAAATTTGGCTTGGAGCAAAAATCATCAATTTGTGTTACACCAATGTATTTATTTTTAATATTTTATGACTTTTATTTTATTTCAAAAGTCAACAACTACGTTAGGTTTTTTTAAAAAAAAAAGGCAAACAAATCTGTTTTCTATTTGGGTCAAATTTGATCGAAGATTTGAAGACCCTATGAAAGTTAAAATAATCTCTTAGTAATAAAACACAGTTTTTAGTTAACAAAGCATTGAGTAAGTTTTCAAGCTTTTCAGATCGCTTGTGACATTTGTCTAAATATAAAAAGTCTTCTATAATAGTTGGAGTATTTGTTTTAAATTATATAAGGATAGTGAACCTGATAGACTAAACAATGAAAATAGTTTTTCTATTCTGGAATGTGAAACAGATGAACCAGGAAATAAAACCACCCCCCATTTACTTGAGAGAAAATAATTCGAATTCACTGGTTCAGAGCCTGATCTCATTAATAGGAGAGAACTCTTTATACGTTATCACAATCAAGAAAGACACGATTCATGAAAAACACAGGTCAATAGTGAAAACGATTATAGAAAGGTTGAAACAGATTTTGAAATTCAAAAGAAATGTTTTTACACTTACCAGCTGAAAGGAAGCAAGGGTCTACAAGTTGTAATAAATGGTATTGACTGTAATGTTGAACCACTAGAAATAAAGCAAAGCTTAGAAGATAAAGATTTTAAGACAAAAAATGTGATAAATATTAGAAATCGTGAAAAAAACCCCAACCACTCTTATGTGTTGAACTTGAACCCGGTGTCATAAATCTGAAAAAAAAATTAAACACATCCCATATATAACCTGAAGTATTTATTGCATCATAAAATTACGGTAGAAGAACCACATAAACGATTTGGCCCCGTCAAATGTATGAATTGCCAAGAATATGGGCATACCAAGGCATATTGCAAATTGCCACCCGTATGTGTTATTTGTGGGGAGTTGCATAACACAACAAATCCAAAGATGATCCTAAAACTAAAAAATGCAGCAATTGCGGAGGTAACCACACAACAAACTACAGGGGTTGTCCTATCTACTCAACTGTTAAAAAATCACAAAGCCAGAAACCGAAAATTTTCTCCGCTCAGCCATTAAATAACATCAATTTGAACTACCCCCCGTTACAACAGACATATGACACACCATGAACTGCCTAAGAATATGTTTTTGGAATGCAAAAGGCTTACGCCAACACAAAAACGAACTCGAATATTTTTTAAGAAACCAATAAATTGATGTAATGCTAGTTTCTGAAACTCATTTGACGTCCAGAAGTTCCATTCGAATAAATGGATATGTAATATATGACACCAAAGATCCCAGAGGTAGAGCATGCGGAGGCTCGGCAATTTTAATAAAAGCTCAAATCAAACACTACTTAATGTGTGATTTTTGCGAAGATTATCTTCAAGCTACTACAATCTGTCTTGAAGATTTTCATCGAAACTTAGTGATTTCATCGATATACTCACCCCCTAGATTCTCAATTACAGAAAGTCAATATAATAGATTTTTTAAATCACTAAGCCCCCGTTTCCTGGCTGCTGGCGATTATAATGCTAAGCACACATTCTGGGGATCACGACTGATTACCCCTTAAGGTCGTGTTTTGTTCGACTCAATTTCTAAAATGGGTTTGCATGTGCTTTCGAGCGTCCAACCTACTTACTGGCCTACTGACCCACGAAAAATACCGGATGTTATTGATTTTAGCGTGATGAAAAATATCCCTAGAGAAATGATTCAAATTGAATCCTCGCTGGAACTATCTTCAGATCACTCACCCACTATTATTACTTTATTGAGCCCCCTAGAAATTGTATCCCCGACTGGTAATTTAGCGATGGCAGGCACAAGAATAAATTGGCTAAAATATAAAAAATACACATTGCTCGGAAAACATACCGCTAAGAACACCAGAAAACATCGATCACTCTCTTATCAATTTCGATAAAAATCTCAAACTCGAAGAGAGTGGCAATTGCACAGATCCCACCAACTAAAATCGAAGCTTAAAGATTGTATAAAAAGACTTAAAAAGCTCTTGGAATTTCGAAAACTGGAATCATTGAATAAATATTTAGAAAGCCTGGACGCAACCCCGCAATCGGAGTACTCATTATGGCGAGCAACAAAAAGTCTTAAAAGACCTGTCATATTTAAGTTCCCCTTGCGAAAGAAATGATACTGAAAAAGGGAATCAGTTTGTTAATCATTTAAAAAAAGTATTTACACCGAACACATCAAACGAAGCAATTGAGTTGCCACCTGTTGCACCCCATTTTGGAGCAGCCGTACCCCTACGTTTTGAGATTCGAGAGATCGAAAATGCTATTGTTGATTTAAATCCCAAGAAAGCGCCTGGTACGGACAAGATCAGCAACAAGATGCTTATGGAGATACCCCGGATAGCAATAAAAATAATTATTTTTATTTTGAATGCTATATTACGACTTGAATATTATCCTCCAGAATGGAAGGTTTCACTGGTTACCATGATACCCAAGCCGGGAAAAGATCACACAAAAGTAGAATCATACAGACCCATCAACCTATTGTCTAATATATCAAAGCTATTTGATATGATACTTATGAAAAGGTTGTACCCGATGTTAACTGAAAACAATTGTATTCCGAATCATCAATTTGGATTTAGAAGAAAACACAGTACTATCCAACAAAACCATAGACTTGTAAATATGGTGAGAAAAGCGTTTGAAAAAAAGAAATACTGTTCCGCACTCTTCATCGACATTTTCAAGCGTTTGATAAGGTATGGCATGCTGGATTAATATACAAATTTAGTCAAAATTTACCCGCAAACACACATAAGCTGTTGGAAAGCTATTTAACTGTCGAACACTTAAGGTTAAAGAGGGAAACTTTTGAAGTACTGCACAACCCATTGAAGCTGGAGTCCCCCAAGGCAGTATCCTGTGACCTTTTCTATATTTGATATATTCGTCTGATATGCCAACTAACAATCGCACTCATACATCAACATTTGCTGATGATACTGCTATTCTAAGCATTCATGAAAACCCTCAAGAAGCGTCTCGTTACTTACAAAACCACATATTTCAATTAGAAAAATGGTTAAAACAATGGAAAATTAAAGTCAACGAGCAAAAATGTACACACATAACATTTACATTGCGTAGAGAATCATGCCCCCCTATTCATATCAATAACCAACCAATAAATCAACAATCGGAAGTGAAATACCTCGGAATACATCTCGATCGTCGCCTTACATGGAAAAGTCATATAGATGCAAAGTTGACTCAAATGAAATTGAAATCAATTCAAATTAATTGGCTTATTGGCAGAAACTCTACGCTTAATTTAGATTGTAAACTTCTACTTTATAACATGATCATAAAACCGATTTGTTGTTATGGCATACTGTTATGGGGCACGGCCTCAGCGTCAAATGTAGAAGACGCCAAAACAAGTTTCTAAGAATGATCACAATTGCCCCCTGGTATATAAAAAATGCGAATATACTAAAAACTGAGATCACGAAGAATGCAGACAAATATTTAAAAAAGCTTGAAATTCACCCAAACCCATTGGCCCGCAACATATTAGTTAACCGTGGCCACACTCGATTAAGAAGGAGGGACACAGCAGACCTAATCTAGAAGGAAGAATGCCAATTTAACCAAAACAACCATGAATACAAAATTTTTTCGTCCGGCACTGGCTGGACTTATTAAATAATAATTATTAGATATAAGATTTGTACCACTTATTGGTAGTTCATTAAATAATGAAGATACAATAAATAAATTAAAACATGTAAGAAAGTATGGTCGGTCAAGCCCGACCATATAATACCCTACACCAAGTAAATGAGTAAAAATATTTTTCTTTTAAAATATCAATAATTTATATTTTTGAGTGATTTTCGGAAGTGGGCCTTATATGGGAGCTATGACCAATTAATGACCGATCACCATAAAATTAGGTTGTGTGATTTATGTCTATATTAAAGTTAACTATGTTGAATTTTGTGTGTATACCAACATTTTTAAGCGATTTATGCACGTTAAAGTGATTTTCGGAAGCGGGTCTATATGGGAGCTATGACTAATTATGGACCGATCGTAACAAATTTTGGTGACATGAATTTAGTATATATAAAACTTATTTGAAGCGAAATTTGTGTAGATACATAGATAAATTAAACATTTATGACCGATAAAGTCCAATTTCGAGGGGACATTTGTATGGGGGCTAGGTGAAATAATGGACCGATTTCAGCCAGTTTCAATAGGCTTGGTCCTTGGCCCGAAAAAGTAATATGTACCAAATTTGATCGAAATATCTTCAAAATTGCGACCTGTACTCTGCGCACAAGGTTTACATGGACAGCCAGCCAGCCAACCAGACGGACGGACGATGTGAAAATACCCACTATGGTGGTGTAGGGTATAATGAAAAAAAAAAACTCATGATCCGATGTATTTTCACATCAAGAATAGTACCATAACAGGCAGACATCACACTGGGCACAAGACAGACCCCGAGAAAATCCAGTTTGGCATGTACCACACAGCTCTTTCTTACCAACAGGCATTTTGCAAGACTTTTTTCACAAATGCAAACACCACCAACAGCAGCAACAACAAATCAACAACATCAATAATAAAAAAACAGCAAAAGGCAGGCAGAAGATTGGTACGGAAATTTGTGATATGTAAGTAAGAAATTAACAATAATTTCAGTAATTTAAAGTTTAACTACAATTTTTATGCACATCAAAAATTTAGTTTATGTAGTTTGAAATAAAAAATAGCAAATTAAAACAATAATCATGACAGCGGTTGCAAAACACGATTACTTAGGCATTACAGAGTTGCCAAAAAATATACATGTATTAGAGTGACAATCAGTTGTAGGGAAAAAAAATTTTGTTAAAATTTTGAAGAGTGCCGGGTGGAATATTGTGACACTACGCCTAAAAGTTAAGTGCTGAAAATTTGAGCCAAATCTGACAACGATTTCTGGACGCGCATCGAGTACAAAGTTATGATATATTTCAAGATATTGGGTTGTGGAACTTATATAGGAGATAAGACCTATATTACATGGTTCTTACATGGAGGCTATGACCAATAATGGGCCTACCATCATAAAATTTGGTACATCGAGAAATTTATGAGGAGTTTAGTGATTTTCGGGAGTGGGCCTTACATGGGAGCTATGGTAAAATATGGACCGATATTCAAAAAATTCAGAAGTATGATTACTGGATACAAATTACTGATCTGTGCGTTATTTCATTTTGATATCGATATGTTTTAAATATTTTTTCGGAAATGGGCCTTATTGGGGAGCTATGACCAATTATCGGCCAATCTGCATACAGTTTAGTACAGTGATTTCTATGTATATGAGTATTATTTTTGTCACATTTTAGCATGATAAATATATTTATAAGAGATTTATGAGTACTTAACTGATTTTCGGAAGTGGACCTTATATTTATGTAGGTTAATGTGTTTTTCGGAAGTGGCCCTTATATGGGAGCTATAACCACTTATCGGCCGATCTTCATAGAATTAGGTACAGCGATTTTGGTATACATATATAGGGACTATTTATGACGAATTTCATCTTAATAGCGATATTTATAAGACATTTATGCTTATTTAACCTTCGCTTTACCAAAGGTTTTTTATGTACATGGTTTACCAATACCCACCCGGGTGACACTACACTTCTATAAATATATGCGACGAACGAAATTTTAAAAAATTGAAAAAACCTTATAAAAAGTTTAAAATGGTTCTATTAAATTCTATAGAACTCTAGAATTAGTTCAGTGAGTACAAATTTCATTTAAATCGAAACAAAATTAAAAAAAATATTAAACCAATAAAATCGATGTGGTCACCCGGGTGGGTATTGGTAAAGCGAAGGTTAAGTGATTTTCGGAAATGAACTTTATATGGGGGCTACGGTCAAATAAGGGCCGATCTACAAAAAATTTGGGGTTGTAATTTTTTTAAGCACGAAACTTATTTTTCCTGAATTTTGTGTGGATACTGCAATTTTGTAGGCATTTACAGACCAATAACCATATTTCGGGAAGAAATTTGTATGTGGGCTAGGAGAATTTTTTTGTTTTTATCATCATTTTTTTATTGTATCTTCATTATTTAATGAATTAACAATAAGTGGTTCAAATCTTATATCTAATAATTATTATTTAATAAGTCCAGCCAGTGATGGACGAAAAATTTTGTATTCATGGTTGTTTTGGTTAAATTGGCATTCTTCTTTCTAGATTAGGTCTGCTGTGTATCTCCTTCTTAATCGAGTGTGGCCACGGTTAACTAATATGTTGCGGGCCAATGGGTTTGGGTGAATTTCAAGCTTTTTTAAATATTTTTCTGCATTCTTCGTGATCTCAGTTTTTAATATATTCTCATTTTTTATATACTAGGGGGCAATTGTGATCATTCTTAGAAACTAGTTTTGGCGTCTTTGAATCTTTTCTACATTTGACGCTGAGGCCGTGCCCCATAACTGTATGCCATAACAACATATCGGTTTTATGATCATGTTATAAAGTAGAAGTTTACAATCTAAACTAAGCGTAGAGTTTCTGCCAATAAGCCAATTAATTTGAATTGATTTCAATTTCATTTGAGTCAACTTTGCATCTATATGACTTTTCCATGTAAGGCGACGATCGAGATGTATTCCGAGGTATTTCACTTCCGATTGTTGAATTATTGTTTGGTTATTGATATTGTTACGTTTTAGCCTTTTTAAAACGCTGGTTTATTTCCTTTAAATAAACCGGATACTTTTGATTGCAAATAAAAGCCGTTTAGTAGTTTGAAAATTGTAACAACTCTTTATTTCTTTAAAATGTACAACAACAGAATTAAATAGCCACTCAATGTTTTTTATACACGTTTATAAATTCTCAGAATCACAGACACAATTTATAATGTACACGAATTTACTTGAAAAAAACACAACACACTTTAAGGCACTTAGATGATGTTTCTTCGAAAAGCGTCTCTGATCAACTCACTAACGACTGCAACCTCTGCCACTATTTATAACACTGCATTACCATCTAGAAAGCTCTTTAACTGTCAAAGTTCGAATATTCTAGATCATACGCCATCTGTGGTGTACTTTCTACAATGTTCTTTAACTGATTATTCGAACTCGAATACAGCGTTGCCAACTTACAATCAAATCAACTGAAAGCTTTTATTTAACAATGCCCACAGATATGTTACAGTTTTACAGCACTGTTACTTGAAAGCATTATGCTACTTTTAAATCAGCCGTTAAAATCGTTATATTTGAATTCAAGTACAATTTCGTAACACTGCCCCCCGCTTAAGCCTGTTCGTCCCGAATAGGCATAGATTCACTTCTCCCATATGCAGCTAGTTGTTTTAGATGTACGACCTTAATTCCCGATATCAGTCTTCCACATTTCCGTATTCTATAAACCATGTCGTCCAATTTCTTAACTGCCCTTTGCAGTAATTCCTTAATTTGGATGACAAACCATTATTTCTTTGTGAGCTATACCTGGTTTTCATTTGGTTATTTATCATTTTAATTCGGCTCCGAACGAGTTCATGCATTTCTTTTTCTGCTGAAGCACCTTCACCCATCTTGGAACCCGGCCTGATGATCTTTTCTCTGCGGGACGGACCTATCTCTCCAACAGGAACCATTCTGTCGTTGCACTGTTCAACGAGGGCCTCCATTGTTACATGGCCACTTCTCACATCCGCTGGTTCCAACACCAACAAACCATTGTCTATACAATCCTCCACTTCCTCACGGGACCACACCAAATCCTCTGACTGCGGTGGCAACCTTTTGTGCTCAACGAAAACTAACTTTCTTACTTGAGACTTGCTCTCATATCCGACGTCAAGGGGTATTTTAACATTTCGCCAATTCATGACTTTTTGTCCCATATCCAAAGTAATGCTGTGATTAATCATGAAGTCCAATGATTACTTCGTCCACAATATCGGCAACAACAAAGACATGATTTACGCTAATACCACCAATAGTTAGTTTCACATTAACTTTACCATGGACAGTGGCAGGGTCTCCAGTAGCGGTGCGTAGACTTTCATTGCAAATTGGATCCATCGATTTCTTTACTAAATCTGTTCTGATGATAGACTGCGACGCTCCCGTGTCCATAGTAAGGATGTGCTTCCGACCGTTGATGTACCCACTAGCAGTAAGATTGTTATTTTCCTGCTGCAGTACTGATATGGAGATGGTAGGGCCATCAGGTATGGGTGTCAGATCCTGTCCCTCAGTGAAAGCTCGCTTTAAAGGTGGCTCCTGTAATGCTTGATGATTCGCCAGCTGGTTATTTCTTGATGCTGATACATATCTGATTCGCTTTATTGGTGCTCTGCAGTTTCGCTGAATGTGACCCATTTTTCCACAGTTATAACATTTAACTTTGGCTTTAGTTTGTCTCTTACTTAATGCCTCTAAAACTGCCTCTATTAATTCCTTTAATTCGTTGACCATACTGCTATCATTTTCAGCGACAACCTCGATTTTCCGCACATCACACACCTGGGGTTTTGAAATTATCTTTGCAGTTTCTTGTACCAGCGCGAATGAGACGGTTTCAAAGAATGATGACTTTGGTGTGGCACATACCGCATATTTTATCTCTGGATCGCGAATACCATTCACAAATGCCTCAATCTTGAAATGGTCCAATAACGGATGGTTTTCGTCTGGATATGTAAGCTGCATCAAACGTTCGATTTCTGCCGTAAGGTCTTGTAGCGTCTCATTAGGTTTTTGTACTCTACCACGCAATTCCATTCGGTATATTTCTTTCATGTGTTCTCCACCATACTTACGTTATGTCATCATAGCTATTTCTGTTACTTACTGGTACGCTTTCAAGGACTATTGCTGCGTTCCCTTTCAAGGCCAAAATCAATTCTATAGCTCTTTCTTCATTACTCCATACATTTTTCTTGGCAACTGTATCAAACTGGAACTTGAAAACATTAAATGATGTGCTGCCATCAAAACTAGGAGCCTTTATTATACTCGATGTTTCTGAAATAATTCGCACCGGTCCGTCTTGACATTGAAGATTATTAATTTTCATTTCCAGATCGAGAAATTTATTATCAACATCTTGGGATTGTTTTTCTAGGCCGCTCTCTAATTCGGACACCTTTTTGTCAACGACATCCACTCTGCTGTTAATAACCTCAGATATTTCCTGAATTTTTTTATCTGTAGCTCTAGAGGATTCTTGAAGTTTCGCTTCCATTTCAGCTATGTGTTTGATAGTTTCTTTGACTTCAGCTTTAACCTCAGCACGAAGTTTCTCATTGTCGGCAAGAAGTTTCTCGTTGTTTACTTCCATTTTTTCCATCATAGCCGCGAACATTGTGCTTAAATCCAAGCTGCTTGTTGTTGAACGTGTAGAAACTTCCATTTCTTCCTTATACTCGAATTCGTAAGCACCGATGTCAATATCACGGCGCTTAAATTCATCTATGAGCCTCTTCTGCAATTCCGCCTTATTACCTGCTGTTGGTAACTCCAACTTACTCAGTTCTTTCTTGAGTTGTTCAACTTTCAGTTCTTCAAACTTCATGCTTATTAATTTGCAATCCCACTTCTGACAGCAATTGTTACGTTTTAACCTTTTTAAAACGCTGGTTTATTTCCTTTAAATAAACCGGATACTTTTGATTGCAAATAAAAGCCGTTTAGTAGTTTGAAAATTGTAACAACTCTTTATTTCATTAAAATGTACAACAACAGAATTAAATAGCCACTCAATGTTTTTTATACACGTTTATAAATTCTCAGAATCACAGACACAATTTATAATGTACACGAATTTACTTGAAAAAAACACAACACACTTTAAGGCACTTAGATGATGTTTCTTCGAAAAGCGTCTCTGATCAACTCACTAACGACTGCAACCTCTGCCACTATTTATAACACTGCATTACCATCTAGAAAGCTCTTTAACTGTCAAAGTTCGAATATTCTAGATCATACGCCATCTGTGGTGTATTTTCTACAATGTTCTTTAACTGATTATTCGAACTCGAATACAGCGTTGTCAACTTACAATCAAATCAACTGAAAGCTTTTATTTAACAATGTCCACAGATATGTTACAGTTTTACAGCACTGTTACTTGAAAGCATTATGCTACTTTTAAATCAGCCGTTAAAATCGTTATATTTGAATTCAAGTACAATTTCGTAACAATATGAATAGGGGGGCATGATTCTCTACGCAATGTAAATGTTATGTGTGTACATTTTTGCTCGTTGACTTTAATTTTCCATTGTTTTAACCATTTTTCTAATTCAAATATGTGGTTTTGTAACAAGACGCTTCTTGAGGGTTTTCATGAATGCTTAGAATAGCAGTATCATCAGCAAATGTTGATGTATGAGTGCGATTGTTAGTTGGCATATCAGACGAATATATAAAATATAAAAAAGGTCCCAGGATACTGCCTTGGGGGACTCCAGCTTCAATGGGTTGTGCAGTACTTAAAAAGTTTCCCTCTTTAACCTAAAGTGTTCGACCAGTTAAATAGCTTTCCAACAGGTTATGTGTGTTGCGGGTAAATTTTGACTCAATTTGTATATTAATCCAGCATGCCATACCTTATCAAACGCTTGAAAATGTCGATGAAGAGTGCGGAACAGTATTTATTTTCTTCAAACGCTATTCTCACCATATTTACAAGTCTATGGGTTTGTTCGATAGTACTGTGTTTTGTTCTAAATCCAAATTGATGATTCGGAATACAATTGTTTTCAGTTAACATCGGATACAACTTGTTCATAAGTATCTTCTCAAATAGCTTTGATATATTAGACAATTGGCTGATGGGTCTGTATGATTCTACTTTTGTGTGATCTCTTCCCGGCTTGGGTATCATGGTAACCAGTGAAACCTTCCATTCTGGAGGATAATATTCAAGTCGTAATATAGCATTAAAAATAAAAAGAATTATTTTTATTGCTATCCGGGGTAGCTCCATAAGCATCTTGTTGCTGATCTTGTCCATACCAGGCGCTCTCTTGGGATTTAAATCAACAATAGCATTTTCGATATCTCGAATCTCAAAACGTAGGGGTACGGCTCACAGAGGGATGGCTTCATACATTTTTTGGCAAAAATTATAAGGAGTGATCGTAGAGCGCTGAAATTTGGCACAGAGAATTATTGGACCAAACTAAGAAAAAAATAAAATTTTATCAAAATCGACCACGCCAACGCCCACTGCCCATACAGTCCAAATGGATTTTTTCGCATAAAATTTTTCCTATCCAAGTGAAAGTCTAGAAATTTGGTACATATATTTTCTGAAACAAAAGAAGAACGTTTGCCGAGTTTCAATAAAATCGGCCATGCCCACCGCATACAGCCCATGCAATCCTAATGCAATACATTTTTGTATAAAAATTATAAGAAATGGTCGTTGAGCATTGAAATTTGGCACCGATACAATCCAAATAGATTTTTTCGCATAAAATTTTTCCTATCCAAGTAAAAGTCTAGAAATTTGGTATATGTAATTTTTTAAAGAAAAGAAGAACGCATGCCGAGTTTCAATAAAATCGGCCATGCCCACCGCCCACGAAACCCATACATAGATAAGAATTTTTTTGATATTTCGTTTATTATTCGACAAAAAATTTTAAGTTTTCATCCTGTTCCGAAACTATTTTTTCTTTTAATCGAAACAAGACACTCCCAACTTTCATTTTATTAAAAAAACAGCTTGGGGGAAAGTGGGGCTACATTTTTTTTTCTCCATGGAAAATCAAAAATAAAATAATTTTTAGAGACTTATAGATTTGGGCATATCTTCTTTACGGTTTATGATATCCCCATAATTTTTTTTCTTTTATTTATGGAGTAATGTTATATTTTTCAAATATGTTAAAGTTAAATGGTATCATTAGGAAAATTATACATATATGTATAACCATATAAACCACTGAATTGCGTGAAAATATAAGTAAATTTTTGCTTAACACCCTTGCATGGACTTTACTTAAATTTTTTAAAAATAAAATAAATTTTTTCTTAAAACTATAAGTGTACATTTCATCTTTAAACATTTCTCCACAAAACTGCATCATTTGATTTTTAAAATTGAGTGATTGAAAAATTTACTTTTTGACACCAAAATCCCTCTGTGCGGCTGCTCCAAAATGGGGTGCAACAGGTAGCAACTCAATTGCTTCGTTTGATGTGTTCGGTGTAAATACTTTTTTAAATGATTAACAAACATATTCCCTTTTTCAGTATCATTTCTTGACCAACCACCACTTGTAGATCGCCATAATGAGTAATCCGATTGCGGGATTGCGTCCAGGCTTTCTAAATATTTATTCAATGATTCCATTTTTCGAAATTCCAAGAGCTTTTTAAGTCTTTTTATACAATCTTTAAGCTTCGATTTTAGTTGGGGGGATATGTGCAATTCCCACTCTCTTCGAAATCTTCTTTTTTCATTTAAGAGCCGTTCGACATCTGCAGAATTAATTCTATTATATCTGATTTGTCGGGGGGTTTGGGTAGCATGTTGAGCAGCCAGTTTGAGATTTTTATCGAAATTGATAAGAGAGTGATCGATGTTTTCTGGTGTTCTTAGCGGTATGTTTTCCGAGCAATGTGTACAGAGGTATTTTTTATATTTGAGCCAATTTATTCTTGTGCCTGCCATCGCTAAATTACCAGCCGGGGATACAATTTCTAGGGGGCTCAATAAAGTAACAATAGTGGGTGAGTGATCTGAAGATAGTTCCAGGGAGGATTCAATTTGAATCATTTCTCTAGGGATATTTTTCATCACGCTAAAAGCAATAACATCCGGTATTTTTCGTGGGTCAGTAGGCCAGTAAGTAGGTTGGCCGCTCGAAAGCACATTCAAATCCATTTTAGAAATTGTATCGAACAAAACACGACCTTAAGGGGTAATCAGTCGTGATCCCCAGAATGTGTGCTTAGCATTATAATCGCCAGCAGCCAGGAAACGGGGGCCTAGTGATTTAAAAAATCTATTATATTGACTTTCTGTAATTGAGAATCTAGGGGGTGAGTATATCGATGAAATCACTAAGTTTCGATGAAAATCTTCAAGACAGATTGTAGTCGCTTGAAGATAATCTTCGCAAAAATCACACATTAAGTAGTGTTTGATTCGAGCTTTTATTAAAAAAAAATATTTCGTGAAGAAATTTGTATGGGGGCTAGGAGAAATCATGGACCGATTCTTATAATTTTCGCCAGAGTTAGTCCCTTTAACATAAAAATAACGAGTGTACAATTTTATGGTATTATCTGCAATATATTTGCACAAATCACGAAAACTATGTTAAAATTATCAAGTTTTTTTTTTAGGTTGTCTCACATTTTGGTTCATAACTCTGGTTCCACTGAACCGATTTTGCTGATTTTCATTACCAAACTGCTTAGGAGAACAATAAACTGTTTTTCTGCAAGTCTAGCAATTTTGTTTGCATATTTTGGACGTGAGCGTGTTTTACACACACAGACAGACGGAGAGACAGACGTACATATCTCAATCGACTTAGAATT